>NW_027256885.1:80740293-81112793 GCF_029215685.1 Pituophis catenifer annectens
AGATTTTTGTGGTCAGTCCAGTCTTCGAATGATCTCTGCCCCCCTTCCAGCAGGTGGTGCCAGGTTAGCAGTGCCCATCTCACCATGAAAGCCTCTTTTTCTCATGTGGCCCATTGCCTCGCTGTGTCCGTGAGCTTGTGGGAGATGTAGGCACAGGGCTGTAGGTTTCCTTGGCTATTTCTTTGGAGTAGCACTGCTCCCACTGCCATGTCACTGGCATCTGCTTGGATGATGAAGGTTTGTTCAGGGTCAGGATGGTTCAGCACCGGTTCGTTTGCAAATAGTTCTTTCAGTGTTTCAAATGCCTTTTGGCAGGTTAGGTCCCACTGTAGAGGTTGTCCCGGGCGGGGTTTTGTTCCTGGGCTCCCTGTCTTTAGGGCCGTCATGGGTTTGGCAATCTTCGCGAAGGAGGGGATTAATTGCCTGTAGAAATTTGCAAACCCTAGGAAGCTTTGCAGATGTCTGCAGGTGCAGCTTGTATTTTGGCTGGGTCCATCTCTATGCCCTCATTTGACACTCAGTAGCCCAGGTAGTCTAGCCGTGCATGGTGAAATTTGCATTTTGATAGCTTGACGTACAGGTTAGCTGCCAGAAGTTTTTTCAGTACCTGGCGGACTAGAGGTATGTGGTTGTTCATGGTCTCAGTGTAGATGAGGATATTGTTCAGGTAGACAAGGACCCCCTTAAAGAGGTGCTTGTGCAGCACCTCATTTATTAACTGCATGAACACCACTGGGGCCCCCTGTAGTCCGAAAGGCATCACTTTGAATTGGAAACTCCCTAGGGGGCAGTTGAATGCTGTTTTTCATTCATTTCTCTCTCTGATGTATACTTGGTAGTATGCTTCTCTGAGGTCTAATTTGGTAAAAACTTTTCCCTTGGCTAGGTGAGATAGCATGTCCTTCATGAGAGGGAGGGGGTATAGGTTGTGTACACACATGCAGTTTATCTCTCTAAAATCCACGCACAATCTCATAGTTCCATCTTTTTTTTCTTTGAATAAGACTGGGGCTGTGACCCGTGGCTTGACTGGCTCGATGAACCCCCTTGCTAGGTTTTTGTCTATGTATTTGCGCATTTCTTGCATTTCCCGGGGCGTCATGCCATACAGTTTGGGTTTGTCACAGTCTGTCTCACGGTGGGGAGGTAGGACATCACACTCGGCCTTGCTGAATACTTCCATGAGGTCCTGATATTCTCTTGGGATCTGTTCAACCTCTGGGGTTTTGTTGGAGGTGGCTGCCAGTTGTTCTAGTGGGCCCTTTGGGAGGGTTCCCTGTGTGGGTGGTGCTTCTATTTGCTGGTGTGGAGGGGGTTGGGGTCCACTTGCTGTCCTCAGCCTTTGGCTGCCGCCTTGCCACCAGATGGTCGGGCCCCACTTGTCTAGAAAGGAGAGTCCCAGTATGACTGTGCCTGTCATTTTGGGGGCTATTACGAATCAAATTGCTTCCCAGTGATTCGCTAGCTCTAGCCTCACTGGTTCAGTCAGGTGGGTAGCATAGGCTCCCCCCAATAGGGACCCATCAACCTGTTCGAACCTGATCAGGTGGGCCAGCGTTTTCACTCTAATCCCCAGTTTCAGGACCGTGTTTTGGTTGATCAAGCATCTGGTGCAGCCTGAGTCTATTAGGGCTTGAAAAGTCCCCTGGGTTCCTGTTTTTGGTGCTGTGAGGTGTACTGGGAAAATGAAAGGGTGGACCAGTTCACTCACCATTGGGTCATTTTCGCCCTAGTCCTCGCTGTTGTAGGAATCTGGCGACTGGTCGTAGTTTCCTGGGGTTCCCCCCCCCTTCCGCTGGGTGGGGATGGACCTCTACAGCCTGGAGGGCTTTTCAAGATGTGTTGGTGGCACGCTTGGGGTCTTGTTCCGGTTGTGCCCTGGGTGGTGGCTCTGGCTTTGGTTTCGGGGCTGGGGTCGCACGTGCTGATGCCATGTGGCCTATCCCCCTGCATCTGTAGCATTTCAGCGGACTTCATGGGACGGTTGGTTTTGGGGCTGGCTTTTAATTCCTAATTTCTTACAATAACATCAATTAATTATCTTATTTCTCCATTTGCAAAATATATTTCTCAAAATCCCGATCCCACTTTTTAACTATACACAATATATCTCATATTCAATTCTTACATTGAAACCCTTTAACTTAATTAACTATCCACATCTTATCTTAATCTCTTCTTAATACATAATACATAAACAGTATCACTAGCCACCCTTAATTCCTAATTTCTTACAATAACATCAATTAATTATCTTATTTCTTCATTTCCAGTATATATTTTCAAAATCCCCATCCCACTTTTTAACATTTCAATTTTATTTCTTAATTTAACTTGTCTTCATAATTAAACCCCATTGCTATTTCATATTTCATATTTCATTTGATATTCTGTTTTGCTATAAGCAATATACATTATCATATTCACTTCTTACATTAAAACCCTTTAATTTATTTGACCCACAATTAATAATATTAATACAGTTCCCTTAAATCTACTAATATATAACTTATTTCCCTTCCTCCTTTCCACTATTCTTCCCCTCTTTAACCATTTTCTCTTGGTCTCTCCAAAATTCCACTTCTTAATAATTTCCTCCTTTTATGCCATTCTTTTAACTTCTTCTTTTTCTTCTTTTTCTTTTTGTATTTATTATATCTTTTCTCCTGAATCCTTTTTCTCACTTTTAAATATATTATTTATTTATTTATTTATTTATTTATTTATTTATTTATTTATTTATTTATTTATTTATTTATTTATTTATTTTTAAATTTGTATACTGCCCTTCTCCCTGAGGACTCAGGGCGGTGAACAGCCAAGTAAAAGCATAAACTACAAACATTAAAATACAATTAAAAAGATATATATAAATTTGACCCCATGATTAAAAACAATAACAGACAATTAAAAACATTTTAAAAAGTGTTAGGCTTTTTAAAGGCTTGAGAATTACTCAAGTAATTCTCCCCAAGCTTTCTCCTAATCTCTTTCCACTCTTTCCTTCTTTTCCCTTTGATTGATTCTTTTTGGGAGGATATTCCCCCCTATCCACTCTTTTTTTGCCACTGTTAATCCCAGTGAAATCATCTAACAGCTTTTTGCATTCAATTCCTTTTCCTTCAATATTATTTTCTTGCTCCTCATTTATGCTCTTTTTTCCTGTTCTGTGTGTTCCAGCAAAATTTCTGACTTTTTATTACCCTTTAGTGATTCACACATGTTTTTAAACATCTCAATTAATTCCTCACACATCCAAGACTCCATATTGTCAATTTTTTAAAAATTGTTAAAATGTTTGATTTATATTTAATTAAAATTTTAAAGTCTATATAGTCTCTTTTTAATTCCAAATAGTATCCAATTCAAATATTTATCCAAGCCACTCCAAGTTAAAGCTTTATTATCTTCCACAACCATTGAAAGTCAAAACCAAGCAGTTCAGAAAAACAAATACTCCTTAAAAGTTCTCACAGTTTCTGAATTATCTTTTATTACTCAAGGTCACAGCTGTTATTTTCTCTTGTCTTCCAACCAAGATTGCAGTTCTCTCTTTCCACAATATTCTCAGAGCAACTAAGTATCAAAGCTGTCAAAAAATATTTTGAATCCACATAAAGGGTACTTTTCTTCGGGTTTCTTTTTCTTTTATTATTTTTTGTTTCTCCAAATCCAATTTTAAATCCAGTTGTAAAATTTTCTTTCTTGGGCTTTGGTATTTTAACCTCCTCTTTGTTCTTCTCCCTCCATTAACTTTCCTAAGTGCCAATTAGCTGCTCATTTCCGCTCCGGGACACCTTTTAAAGTTATTAAAAATTGTCTTTTTTACCTGTGAGTTGGCCAATCACTCACCCGGTACCAGCACTCTGTTCAGACACCGCTCCTGCACAAAAATCTTAGTCCAGTTGCCCCAGCTTTAGAGCGGTCATTTTTCAATGGCCGCCACTCCCGCCGCCGGTTCGAAGAGCAGCATCCGACCATTTGCGGAACTTGCCTGTTCCTCTTGGTCATCTGAGGCACCTCTCCTTCTTCACCATCCCTACAGGACAGTTCCGGTCCGAAGACCCCCCCAACAGCGGTTTGTCTGACTGGATTTTCAGGGAGCTCGTCTGAGCCCGCTATTTTTCCAGCTGGTCTCGCCGTGACGCTTCTGGTTTTTTGGTGTTAATTCTAGAAGGTGTTGTAGGTCTTCATAGAACTGGTCAACTTCATCCTCTTCAGCACCAGTGGTTGGGGCTTAGACTTGGACTACTGTGATGTTGAATGGTTTGCCTTGGATTCGAACTGAGATCATTCTGTCATTTTGGGGATTGTATCCCAGTACTGCTTTTTCTACTTTTTTATTGACTATGAAGGCTACTCCATTTTTCTGAGGGATTCTTGCCCGTAGTAGTATACCTGATGGTCATCTGAATTAAATTCACCCATTCCTGTCCATTTTAGATCTTTACAGCATCAGACTTTCCTTTCACCACCAGATACATCCACAGCTGAGTGTCCTTTCAGCTTTGGCCCAGTTGCTTCATTCTTTCTGGCACTACTAGTACTAGCCCTCTGCTCTTCCCTAGTAGCATATTGGACGCCTTCCAACCTGAGAGGCTCATCTTTCAGCATCATAACCTTTTGCCTTTTCGTACTGTCCATGGGGTTTTCATGGCAAAGATACTGGAGTGGGTTGCCATTTCCTTCTCCAGTGGATCACGTTTTGTCAGAGCTCTCTGCTATGACCTGTCCATCTTGGGTGGACCTGCACGGCATAGTTCATAGCTTCATTGAGCTACGCAAGCCCCTTCGCCATGACAAGGCAGTAATCCATGAAGGAGAGCATGTCATTATATACCTTAAAACCGCAAAGCTCATGACTTTCAGTATTCTGCCAACTTGTCATAGCAACAGGGGCAGTTTTCCATTCCTTTAACCTCAATGTTACAACATGGTTATTTTTTCTTATTATTATTTTTTAATTAATATAAATAGAAAGAGCAACATGTTTAAAATTCATTCAGACAGTGTGTTGTCTGGTCACAATTCTTTTGAGTAATATTCATCATAGTAATAATAATAGTATTCTCTAATAGTAATCTCATAATAACAGTGTTTTTCCCTCAAAATATTAATACATATTAATTGTTAATACAAATCAAAATTAATAAATTACAGTAATCAACCCTAATAATAAAATTATTCTTTCTCTTGTAATTTTAGACGTTCTAACTCCTGTTTCTCTTATCTAACCATCGATAAAACAGATCCCATACCTCAAAATATTCAGTGTCTTCCTTTTCTTTAATTTCAAATGTTAGTTTATTCATTTCTGCACATTCTAAAATTTTTGTTATTATCTTTTCTTCTGTGGGGATCTCCTCACCCTTCCAATGTTGTGTGAACACAATTCTGGCCGCTGTTAACACATGTATTATTAAATATAACATGGTTATTTTTACATGTACTTTAAGCGCACACTTCCTCTTTGCCCATGACATCTTGCCAGCTAAGCAACTGCCAGTATTGCAAAGCACAATTTTGACATACTTAAAGGTCACAATTTCAGCACACAGATTAACATCAATTTTATTTCAGGCCCTTCAGCTCTTAATATACATGATAGTGCAAGTAAATAGGCCTTTGTTAAAAAAAAAACCAAAGGTGTACATTAAAAAAAATTCTTACATAATGCTCTGTGAACATTGCTTTGGTTTAACACACTTAAGCACACACGTCCACGCCCCCAATTTCCATTCTTCACCTGGAATGCAGCTGGCCACAATGCCCATCACCCTAAGGGTTGCTCCTGGCTGGCTCCTTCTTCCCCTCCTCCTCTCAGCTCCACTTTACTCTCCCTTCTCTGCATGCATGGGAGGGAGGGGCAATCTAAATGGAAGCTGGGAATCTTTACCATGACCCTCTACTTGCAGAAAAGTGTCAGCCCTCCCAACAGCCATTGGAAACCACTTATGAAAGAGTATAACTGAATTAAGTAAAAGATCTCCCTCCCCTGCTTTTCTCCCCTCTCCTCCATTTGCATTTCACTGAGACCTCTGCATTTTTAATCCTCTACCAGGCATTTGCTGAACCTCCCTTAGTCCAAAAACAACTCTGGGAGATAATTCAGAATTATAACTGTGTGGAAATGTGTTAGGTGTTTTGTGCCAGCCATGGCAGTTTCTTAAAAGGCCACCAGATGGGAGTAAAGAGGGACTTTTGATTCCACGGTGGGTCAAGGGACTCCGGCCCCTCACACATTGGTAAGGGAGGGGCCAGGAGCCCCTATAAGAACCCCTGCACAGGGGCTGCTCTTTCTGCTCTTATTCTACCTTCCTACCAGAATGATCCATGGGCTCAATCCAGGCATGGATGCCTCCATGCCAGGGAACTCATTTTACTCTACTTTACTTCTAAATAAAGACTTAATTTGATTGCATCCTTGCGTGTTGCCTTTTCTTGGAAGCGCCCTCAACGAACCATCGATCTTCGTGAGATCCCTCACAAAGTGGGAGCAGAGGATGGTTTGAGGCAATGCTTCCAAGCCAGAAGAAGCAAGATGCCTGGAGATTCCAGCAGGAACCCCCAAGAGATGGATGGCAGGAGATCCCAGATGGTGACCAGAAGTCTTCAATCAAGGATGGCAGCCCTGCATCCAGTCCCAGATGCTAGCTTCGATCCAGAGGAGGGTACAGATGATCACTATGCCCCCAGAGATCCCAGCAGAATGCAAGGGACCCCTTCACACACTTCCCTGCGATTGCAAGTCACAGAGGGAAGCATGGAAAGCCAGCAGTCCACCCAGGATTGCCAGGACACCGGGGAGGTGGCCAGGGACCAGGCCACCCCCAGCATAGTCCAGCTCACTGGTGAGTAATGCAGAGAGCTGCTATGAATGCTCCTAGCAACCCGAGGGATGCCAGGAGCCCAGCCACGTGGGACACCAGCGCAGGGGGCCTCTGGACACTGGGTAAGTCCTTCCCCAGCACCCAGGAGGCTCCCCAACATGGCACCAGCCACCCTGGGGGCCCCCGGCCCCCAGAGATTTTGGCAGGAAAATTCCCACCAAATTGTGACCTGAAGCTTCCAGGGCCAACCAGAAGCAACATGGCAGCCCCCAGGCTACCTACTCCAGCGAGGCTTGGTGGGCCTCAGCTAGGCCACGAGGCCCAGCAACCAATGGCAGCCAGCCAAAGCAGCATGCAAACTGCTCAGCCCTCCCCCACAGGCAAGCCTCGAAGTCTGCCCAGCCACACCTGCTGCAGCGGGCATCAGGGACACAATTCAAGCCCTGGTCACGGCCCTGGAGGCCATGACCAACACAACCTTGATGTCGGGGGTAGCCAGCCCCCCTCACTAACCCCAGGAGACCAACAAGGGGGGGCATCCAGTCCGGAGCCCCCCCAGCCAGGACCCATGCCTTCAGAGAGTCCCAGAAGAACCCCTGGGGGCTCCAGCCTTCCGAACATCCCCACCGAGGCAATGGAGGACTCACCTCGATGACTTCAGGGGGCCTCCAGCTGAGCCTCCCACTTCCCAAGATGGCTGCCTCCTCCGGAGTCTTCAGGACCAGCGGTGGGCCCCTCCAGGCGATCCTCGGCATTTTCGGGCTTTTCCGGCCCCATCCTGCAGCCTTTGCCCCCTGGTAAGTGTTCCAGTACCGGGAGGGCTTCCAGAAGAATCTTCAGAGCTCCACAGGCCTGGGCTCAGGCCTGGCCCTGAAGCACCGAGAGAGAGGTCCGCCCCCTTTGGCTTCTGGGCTGGAATAAATTCTGAGCATGCCCAGTTCACTCCGGCTGAAAAAGAGAAAAATAATCAGAGAAAAATACCAACACTTACCAGCAAAGGGATCCCTCTCCCATTTACTTCAATTGAGCCTTCGTAAAGGTACCTCGGAGAGCAAAATACATCAGCATTTTCTACCCCAGCTATGTCTGTTCTCCCAAATAACTTTGAGAAACTGCATCTGGGGGGTGAAAACTTCAACATATGGAATAAAGAGATACAGGTATGTCTCTTAAAAGAAGGGACCCTAGAAATGGTTTTAGACCCCCCACCTTTCCCTTGGGGGTCTCAAGAAGAGTGGTACCACAGGAAAGCCTATACCACTCTACTGAGCTCACTGGATGCTAAATTGTACCCCAGCATTCCAGATGGGCTCACAGCTGGTGAGATTTGGGGGTTGTTATATAGCCTATTTAATAGTGATAGCTCTTGTGGCTCCACCACAAGACTCACAACGGAATTCTATAACACCAAGCTGAAATTTGGGGCTAGCATGGCTGAGCACCTGGGAAAGTTGAAGGCACTCAGGGCAGAACTGGTGCTCAGGGACTACCCCGTGACTGAGGCCAACATGATTGCTGTTATTCTGGCATCCCTGGACAAAAGTTGGGCCAATTTTATTGTCTCACTAGAGGGAACCAGGAAGGAAGCCATGACTCTGTCCTACCTCACAGGGAGGCTCAATGAGGAAGACAGGAGGCATGGAGAATACACCAGGGCCACAACTCATCGCATCAATAGGAGGTATCAGAGTTCAGAGCAGGTTAACGCTCTACCCAAGTGTTTCATCTGTGGCTCTGAGGAGCATCTGAAGAAGGACTGCCCCCATTACCAGCAAGGATCTAAGCGTGGTCTCAATCAAGGAAGGGGCAGGGGGCAGAGAAGGGGGCCTGGTGGGGGCAAAGGAGGTGCTAAGGGCAATTTTGTGTATACTAGTTACCTCACCCCCGCCACAAAGGTTGATGGCCCTACTGGCCTCTGGTTACTGGACTCTGGGGCTTCATCTCACATTGCTAACATGAAGCAAGGCTTTAAGAGGTTAAGGAGAATTAACTCCTCCATCAAGGTTGCTAATGGTAACAATGCTTTGGTTGTTGGGGAGGGCACTGTCTCTGTACCAGGTCTGGGCAATGTTGAAGGTGTGTTGCATGCTCCCTCTATCACCAATAACCTGTTGAGTATAACCAAGTTATGTGATGATGGCAGGGTGGAGGTATTGTTTCACAAAGGGTGAGGTCATGTCACTCGAAACAAAAAAGGTCATTGGGAATGTTACCATTATAAATGGTTTACCATATTTCTCCCCCGAGTACCCAGCTACAGGAGACAGCTCACAGGGTGCCACCTCAGAAGGGGCCTGCGCGCAGAGAGAGAGAGGCCCCACAGCCAGCCCCCAGGCTGTCAAAGTGATGCAAGGCCGAAGCAGTTGCGCCCATACTGCCTCAGCCAGCCCCATGGCCTTCCAAGGCCAATGCAGGCAAGAAACCCAAGCCTCAGCAGGCACCTAAGGCAGGTAAGCCCAAAGAAGGGCCTAAGGTGCCAGCATCGCCCAAGACAACCAGAGCCAAGTGGGTGTCAGTGGGGAAGCCACTTCATACCAAATGTGCCCACCTCTTACATCAGAGGTTAGGCCATGCCAGCTTCCCAGTGGTCAAAAAGATGGGGGAATTTGCTGAGGGGATTCACCTCCAGAATTGTGAGGTCTTTCTGGACTGCGCCATCTGTAAGAGGGCAAAGAGGAAGGCAGCCCCAATACCTAAGGTGTCACTACGTAAAACCCAATACCCATATCAATTAATACATGTTGATTTGGTTGGGCCATTTACACTGTCCCTAGGGAAAAGGCAGTATTTCCGCACTGCCATCGATGACTTCTCGAGGTACGGCCATGTGAATACCCTCACAGAAAAGTCTGAAGCCTTTGATGCCATAAAATCACTATAGAACTACGTGGAGACCCAGTACAAGACCAAGATCGCGCAGCTGCAGAGCGACCGTGGGGCCAAGTTTATGTCCCGAAAGTTCCAAGACTGGGTAAGGCATAAGGGCATACACCATTTTCTCCTGCGCAGAACGGTGTGGTGGAAAAATGGAATGGCATTCTGCAGACTATGGTGCGTAGTCTGATTGCAGATGTTGGGGTTGCAGAATCATACTGGGCGGAAGTGGTACACTACTCCAATTACACCCTGAACCGCACCTGGAGCAGCGTTGTGAACCAGACCCCCTACTTTCTGGTCCACAGTAGGAAGCCAAGTTTGGGACACTTACGTGTATTTGGCTCCTACGCTTGGGTGCACATCCCCAAGCAGCTGCGGAAGAAGGGGAGATCCATCTCCCAGAGACTGAGGTTCTTGGGCTATGCCCCTGGCTCCAAAGCCTACCGGTTCCTGGGAGAAGGGGGCAGGACTGTGACCTCCCAATCTGCGTCCTTCAAAGAGGACTCCAATTTGACCCAGATCCACTCAAATGATCTGGGCCCATACATCAACCGGCACAGTAAGGCCGCACCGACCACGACACCGCCTGAGAGAACCACAGACCCTGTCACCGACGAGAGCGAGGAACAGGACGAAGAGGTCAGCCTACCTGGTCCATATGAGGAGGATGAGCCGTCCAGTCCTGAGGGGAAAGACACGCCATCTTCACCTGACTCTTCGCCTCCAGCAACGCTTCAGAGGCCCATGATGCCCAACGCCTGGGACCGAGGACCTCCACATCCCGGTCGTGAGCAGCCAGTCGACGAGGAACCTGCAGAAGAAAAGGGCGGTGAGTGGCAGGAGGTCAGAAGGTCAAAGTGGTCCAACAAGGGGGTCCCGCTGAAGAGAATCAACATTATTACTGCGCATGTCCAAGATGGCGGTGCCTGCCTGAACCGCGGCCTGAACCGTGGCTTGGGGATGGTGGCCTATTTACCTCTTAGGTCCTTTTGGGGGTCAATTTGAATATCTGCGACCCCTGGCCCGGCTAGGGGAGTTCTCTACCAGCCGGTTGGGGGCTTTGCCCTCCTAGGACATTGAGGCTGGGTGAAGATAGCGGCATCAGCGAGGTCCAGTATGGCGGATCACATCAGCTGGGCGGCGGCGGCGTTCCTCGATCTGGAGTCTGTTCGGAGGTCGGAGCAGCAGCGGCGACAGGGCCATTAGGGTTGTCTGCGGCATGGCAATGGCCTCAGGCCCTGGGGTTTTTTTCTGGGTGCCTTGGGGACTGCCGGACTCCCTGGTGAGCTCTGGGATGCTGCCAGAATTTTCTGTTTGGCAGTGGCAGCGGCAGCAGCAGTTCAGCTGCGGCTGCAATGGCAGCCATCTGATGATGGTGGGGAGGAGAGCGTCGGCTGTCAGCCCTACTGATGTGGTCGATGGGGTCAACGTGGCAGAGAAACATCTACCGTCCGGGATTGGCTAGGACCTGTGTGAGGGCTGCCCAGTCGATGGGTCAGTTCCTCGCGACATTGGGGAGGCCTCCGTTTGGATTTTGGGGGCTGGGGGTTGGAGATCATCTCCCCCCTATTTTCCACCTTTTCCCCTTTTGTATTGTGTCTATCTCGGACTGGCTACCGCTTTACTGATTTACTGATGCTGAAATTTGGCTCATTTCCATCTGAGCCCTTCCCCCTAGCCATTTGGGGGAGTGTCAAATACGTTGGGATGCTATGGGAGCCGGTGTATTTCTTCCATTTCACCAGCAGAGGGGACTGACCATCAGACCTACCACCGTGAGAGGGTGGTTTTGGCTTTGAGCCCCTTGGGCTGAGTCGTTATGGTATTTGCTCATTATTTGCATTTCGCCAGCAGAGGGGACTGACTATCAGACCAACCACTGTGAGAGGGTGGTTTTGGACTTTAACCCCTTGGGCTGTGTTTGATATTTGCATTGGTTTGAGTGAGGGCTTCTTACCTCCCGCCTTGAAAGAGGCAGTGGTGAGGCCCCTCCTCAAGAAGCCTTCTCTGGATCTGGCTGTTTTGGCAAATTATCGTCCTGTCTCCAACCTTCGCTTTGTGGTGAAGGTTGTCAAGAGTGTGGTTGTGCGACAGCTCCCGCAGTACCTGGATGAAACTGTCTATCTGGATCCATTCCAGTCTGGCTTCAGGCCTGGGTACAGCACGGAAACGGCATTGGTCGCGTTGGTCGATGATCTCTGGAGGGCTCGGGACAGGGGATGTTCCTCTGTCCTGGTCCTATTAGACCTCTCATGGTATCATGCTGCGCCGGCTGGAGGGGTTGGGATTGGGAGGCACTGTTCTATGGTGGTTCTCCTCTTATCTCTCTGACCGGTCGCAGTCCGTGTTGGCTGGGGGGCAGAGGTCGACCTCGAGGCACCTTGTTTGTGGGGTGCCGCAAGGGTCAGTCCTCTCGCCTCTTCTGTTCAACATTGATGTGAAGCCACTGGGTGAGATCATCCGTGGATTTGGGGTGTGGTGCCATCTGTATGCTGATGATACTCAGCTATACATCTCCACCCCAGACCACCCCAACGATGCCCTTGAAGTGATGTCCCAGTGCCTGGAGGCCGTGCGGGTCTGGATGGGGAAGAACAGGCTCCGACTCAACCCCTCCAAGACCGAGTGGCTGTAGCTGCCGGCATCCCGATATAGCCAGCTGGTGCCATCGCTGGCTATTGGGGGCGAGTCATTGGCCCCCACGGAGAGGGCTCGTAACTTGGGCATCCTCCTGGATGCACGGCTGTCTTTAGAAGAGCATATGATGGCCGTGGCCAGGGGGGCTTTCTATCAGGTTCGCCTGATACGCCAGATGCGTCCCTTTCTGGATCGGGACTCCTTATGCACGGTCACTCATGCCCTCGTCACCTCTCGCCTGGACTACTGCAATGCTCTCTACATGGGGCTCCCCTTGAGGAGCACCCGGAGGCTCCAGCTGGTCCAGAATGCAGCCGCGCGGGTTATTATGGGGGCGACATGGCGCTCCCATTTAACACCTCTCCTGCGCGAGCTGCACTGGCTCCCGGTGGTCTTCCGGGTGTGCTTCAAGGTATTGGTTCTCATCTTTAAAGCGCTCCATGGCAGGGGCATGGTTATGGCCGTGGTGGTGTGAGGACATTTTCTCCACTTCGCAGGGCATTTTACGGAAGATAAATGTGGATTAAAGTGTTTGAACTGCACCGATAAGGACCAAAATTTTATAAATTGTATCAGAAGAGCTACTGGCCCAGTAGACTGACTTTGGAATCGGTAGGTCACCCTGAACGACTCGAATTTTGAAGCTTTTCATAGCATGGGAAAGTGGAAGGAGCGAGGGGTGACCAGATAGGCAGTCACGATTGCGTATTTGGAGCAAATAGCTGCCTTTGTTCTCATTATTACCGTGGTCTGTGTTTGTTTTTGCTGGGGGATAAAGGCACGGAACATCAAAAGACCAGTGGAAAGGGTTTTTTTTTTTTTCTTGGAAGAATATGTGAATCTTAAGTTGATCTTTTGTTTGTGAAAGTGCCTGAGCCGAAGCAGCAAAACGCATTTCTGGGCAGTGCCTTCCAATGGATGTTAGCTTTTTCTTTTTTTTTTTTAGGGAAATTACGTAAGCTGAATTGAGAACTATAAACTTTTATTGCTGGTCCTTTTGAGTGCAATAATAAGCTGTCTCAGCTTCAATTGTGGATTGCTGTCCCTTAATCTTCATTACAGACCCTCTTGGCAAAAGTGGATAATTAAAACTTATTAAAAAATGGCAACCCAACAATCTTTAGAAATGCAACAAGTTGCTGTGGCCTTAACTAAAATTGGTGAAAAGATATCAGGACTGTCAGATAGTATGGATAATATGATATTGGAAATTAAAAGAATGAAGCAAGAAATGAATGAAAATTTTGCAAAGCAAACAGTAGAAATGACAATAATTAAAGATGAAATTGAGCAGATTCATACACATGATGCAAAGATAGATCGGCAAATTGGAGAAATCTTTTTTAAAAATGAACAACAAAATAAAAAAATTTGTCTTTTGGAAGAAGAAGCGAGGAAATATAATCTGGTTATTCGAGGAATTCAAGAAGAAAAAGTGGACAATTTGAAACAACGAGTTTTAAAATGGCTCAATGACCTGGATACACAAATCACATTTACAGCAACAAATCTGGCAAGTGTTTTTAGAATTGGGTTTAAAAGACAAAACGGCTTAAATAGAAATGTACTTGTCAGATTTGCAAATCTTAGTGACAAACTGGAAGTGATGGTGAAAGTGAGAGAGATGGGTGAAGCTTTGAAATTTGAGGAGAAAATTATTCAAGTCTTTCCGGATATATCAAGAGAAGAAAGGGCGTGGAGATTTTTTTTGAAGCCAATTACAAAGGTTCTGAGAGACAATGGAATTAAATATAACTGGAGGCCGCCACAGCAACTAATTTTTTTTTATAAAGGAAGAATGCAAATAATTACTTTGGAAACAGATGCAGTGTCATACTTACATGAACTTGGATTGATTGTAAAGTATGAGGACATAACAGAGATAAAAGATCAAATGCTCAAGATGGGTGGAACATATGCAAAAACATCAACACCAGAAGAAAAAGGGGCTGCTGGAGGACAAGATCCTAAAGGATTAAAGCAGAAGGAAATCTCACCTATGATGGTTGAACAAAAGAAAAGTCGTGATGATATAATGGGAGATGGAGCGGATAAGAAATTGTAGGATCTTGAAAAAGAATTGCAGGAAGCTGAGTGCGGGGAGAAGTTACCACCCTTTTCTCTGAGAGATGAATTTAAGTAGACTACCCGAAAGAAGTGACCCGACCATTAGCACGTCCCCTCTCCCCCACTCTCTTTATAGAGGCGGAAACCAATTGAGGATGTGGGGGACGAAGATTGTTTGTTATTTAATGTTTGATGTGTCTTTTGTCCCTTTTTATTTTTTTTTATTTTTTTTCTTCTATGTTGAATGTTGTTTGGAATGTGGGAGATTGGTGCTGGGATCTGGGCACAGAAAGGAAGAGGAGGGGAAAGGATTAAAAAAGTTACAGTTTAAATGGGTTTAATAAAAATAATGACATGGAATGTGAAGGGTACAGGGAATCAGATCAAGAGAAGACGATTGGAACTTAAAATTAAAAGAGATCTACCAGATATATTATTTTTGCAAGAAACCCATCAGAAATCTGAAGACTCAAATAAAATGTATATAAAGGGTATGCAAATTTATGAAAAATCTTTTGGAACTTCAAAAGCTAGAGGAGTTGCAACATTGATATCAGATAGGGTATATTTTGAAAAAGAACAAGTAATTGTGGATGAAGCAGGAAGATATGTAATAATTGTGGGAAATATTAATGAGGAAAAAGTGACACTGGTTAATTTATATTTACCGAATGAGAAGCAAAAAGAATTTCTTGAAAAAATAACTAAAATTTTGGAAATTGAAAGTGTAGGGAAAGTAATTGTGGCTGGGGATTTTAATTTAATTAGAGATAAAATAAAATAGATAGTACTAACCCCACTCGTGGAGGAGCAAATAAAATGGGGACCTTAAATAAATGGATGTTTCGAAACGGCGTGGTGGATGCCTGGAGAGAAGTGAAAGGTACTGAAAGAGTGTACACTTTTTACTCTAAGATACATAATACATATTCAAGAATTGACTATATCTTAGTTTCTAAAGATTTGTTGAATAATGTGGATAAGATAGATGTGGGAATTTTTAAGGATTCTGATCATGCAGAAGTTACGATGGAAATAGATTTTAATTTTGAGAAAAAAGGAAGTTGTTGGAGATATGATGAAAAACTGTATAAAAATGAGGAGGATAAAAAATGGATATTTAAAAAATGGGAAGAATGTTGGAGATTGAATGATAATGGAGAGGTTAAATTTGAAATTGTTTGGGATGCGATGAAAGCAGTGTTTAGAGGGGAAAGTATCGTTATCAAGCAGAAAATATAAAAATTATAAAAATAAAATTGAAAAAGATAAAAGCCAGATTAAGGAATTGGAGAATCAATTTTTGCTTACTAAAGAAAATTTTTTTTTGGAGGAACTAAATTTGCTAAAAAATAAATTGATAGAAGAAGATATAGAATTGGTAAAAAAGAATATGAGATATTTAAATAGGAATTTTTTTGAATTTAGCAATAAAAACTCTAAGTTATTGGCAAGGATGGCGAAAAATAAAAGTGAGAAGAGAGAAATTGGAGCTTTGATAGATGATAAGGGTATAAGATGCTATAAAAAATTAGAAAAATGTGAAGTGGTCAGGAACTTTTTTCAAAATTTATATTCGAAAAGATTAATTGATTGGGAAAAACTGAGAAGTTATTTAGAAAAACATGTTGTGAAAATTGACCAAACATATAAAGACTTGATGGAAGAAGATATAACACAAGACGAGATTAATGGAGTAATACAAAAAATAAAATTAGGGAAAGCTCCAGGTGAAGATGGATTACCTGCTGAGTTTTATAAAGAATTTAAGGAAATAATAATACCAAAATTGCAAAAACTATTTAATGGAATTTTACATGGTGGAGAAGTTCCGTTGTCATGGAACAGAACGGTGATATCTATAATCCCTAAACCAGATAAAGACTTAGAAAGGATTGAGTCCTATCGGCCCATCTCCTTAATTAATCAAGATGCAAAGATATTTACTGCCATTATAAGTAATAGATTAAGTAGATTTATAGATAGATATATAAGTCATAACCAAGTAGGTTTTGTGAAGGGTAGATACATGAGTGATATTGTCAGAAGAGTATTAAATATTATAGATGTTGCTGAATATAATGCTGATAAAATAGGTATAGTATCATTAGATATTTTTAAAGCTTTTGACTCTGTACAATGGGAAACTATTAAAACAATCGTTGAGGTACTAGGTTTTGGTAATAAGTTTATACATGTTATTTCAAAACTGTATCAAAAAAGTAGTGCAAGAGTGAAGGTGAATGGAAGGCTGACAGAAGAGATAAGATTGGAAGCGGGTACGAGACAAGGATGTCCCCTGTCTCCAACATTATTTTTATTAGTTATGGAAATTTTGACAAAAATGATAGAAAAAGATGAAGAATTGGAAGGGTATAAGGGATATAAGATAAATCTGTATGCGGATGATACTTTGATTATTTTGAAAGATATAGAGAAAGATTTGAAAAAGATACATAAGCATTTGGAAGAATTTGAGGAAATTGCAATGTGTAAGATGATGTTGTTGCCAAAGTTCAATTTTTTATTTGAGATGTTACCGTTAAACTTGACAGAGAAAGATATTGAAGGATATCAGAAGAAATTGGATAAATTTTGCAATGGTGGGAAAAGACCTAGATTAGTGAAGAAAATGTGGTATCAAAATCAAAAGGAAGGTGGATTAGGAATCCCCAAACTACTCAATTATTATTGGGCTTATGCTATTTGGACTGTGGTAAAAATATTTAAAGGTGAAGATAGTCATTGGAGAGATTTAGAATTAAAAGACATCAAGAGATTTGGCTCAACATGGTTTTTAGATAACGCAAAATCAAAATGTGTAATTAATAGCTATTGGTTAAAGGGACTGAGTAAAATTTGGAATAAATTTGTTAAAATTTTAATTCCAGATATAATTTTCTTAGGGAAGACAATTGAAAATTGGCCAATTAAAACTAATATAAGTCGTGATAGGGTAATGGAAGATGAAAATATACAAACTATAATAGATTGGTTAAAAACTTCAGAAAATGAAAGGAGGAAAAAAGAAATCATTGAAAAATTGGGTTTAGGCTGGTTTGAAAAAATACAGATAGAAAAATGGACTAAGAAGTTAAGGGACAATTGTTCGATAAGTAGAAGTAAAACTGAATTTGAACATTTAGTATTCCAAATTATGAAAGATGAAATTGGGCTAAAGGGACTCGTTAGTAAGATATATAAGATTATAAATTTTGATGGAAAACCACAAAGGGTGATGAAGATGAATTGGGAAAAAGAACTTAATATTAAAATATCAGATTTAGATTGGAACGTGAATTGGAAGAGTAGAATTATGAAGACTTTATCTGTAAGGATTAAAGAGCATAATTATAAGGTTGTTTGGAAATGGTATTTGACTCCATTAAGATTGTCATTAATGGATAACAAAATTAGTAAACAATGTTGGAGATGTGATATGGAATTAGGGACTTATGAACATATGTGGTACAAATGTGATAAACTTAAAAATTTTTGGCAACAATTGGAGGAAATGATATTTGAAATGATGGGGAAAGCAATAATATTGAGACCAGAAACTATATTACTGTTGATAATTAAGGAAATAGAACCAACAAAATATGAGAAAGAATTGATTAGAATTATGATTATAATGGGTAGAATTATAATAGCCAGATATTGGAAATTAGATGTGAATTTTAGAATAGAAGAATGGTATTGTGAAATGTGGAAATTAGCTTTAAACGATAAAATGACATGTGATATTAAAATTAGAAATGGTGACTATAAAGAAGATATTTTCTGGAAAATTTGGAAACCATTTGTGGACTATGCGCTGGGAAAATTGGATGCTTCGGTATCTGTACCCCGAGAACGTGGATTTTGGCGATCATGAGGATATATCCGAAGAACCAAATCTTCCTTTCTTATGTATAGCACAGGGTGAAATATTGTATATGTTGTTTGTAATGTTAAAGTAATAAAAAATTATAAAAATAAAAAAAAAATAAAAAAAATAAAGCGCTCCATGGCTTAGGGCCCGGGTATTTACGAGACCACCTTCTGCCACCGATAACCTCCCACCAGCCAATCCGCTCCCACAGAGAGCATCTCCTCAGGGTGCCGTTGGTCAAGCAATGTCGACTGACGCCCCCCAGGGGGAGAGCCTTCTCTGTGGGGGCACCCGCTCTCTGAAACGAGCTACCCCAAGGAATACGACTGATCCCGGACCTCCGTACTTTCCGTCGAGCTTTGAAGACCTTCCTATTTCAGCAAGCCGGGCTGTCTTAAAATTTTAATGGGTTATTTTATGGGTAAAGGGTTTTAAATTTTTGGGAAGCCA
The DNA here is from genome assembly GCF_029215685.1 of Pituophis catenifer annectens. NCBI lineage: Eukaryota > Metazoa > Chordata > Lepidosauria > Squamata > Colubridae > Pituophis > Pituophis catenifer. The sequence continues at coordinate 80,759,029 of NW_027256885.1, forward strand.
ATTTGATTTAATTCTGTTTTAATTTATTTTAATTTTTTATATTGTATGTATTTTAATCTTGGCTGTTCACTGCCCTGAGTCCTTTGGGAGAAGGGCGGTATACAAATTTAATAAACCTTAACCTTAACCTGGTTCACTACTTCCATCTCACCAGTAGAGGGGACTGACCATCAAGACCAATCACTGTGAGAGGGTGGTTGGATTGTATTCCCCTTGAACTGTGTTGACTTGGCAAGAGACTTTGCCCACTGTTGTGAGGGGACAGTGGACTTTGGACCTTGGATTTTGGATGCTCCCATCTTATTTGCTCTCCCCTGGACCTTTTATTCTCCATCTGGACCCTTTGGGACATGGTTACTTTATCCTCTTGTGGCAAGATGTATTTGGCAGCTGAGCTTCTTGTTCTGCGAGACTCCCCCCTCTTGCAGGATTGGCCCTCCACTCTATCAAGGGCCTACCTCGATGACGGGTTTTGGAACCCCAAGAGGTGGCATGCGGCGAAGAGGGGGTTGAGGGTTTTTTTAAAATTGTCGTTAGCCAATCTTTTAAGGGGCTTGGGGGGGAGAAGATTGTTTGGCGAAGGAGAGGGAGGGTGATTTGTTAGGGGGGAGGCCAGGCCCGGCACAGGGTCCCGTCTTGGGAGGTGCGGAGCGGAGAGTTGAGGGGGTTAGTGTTGGTAGGGAGGAGGGCGATTCCATCAGGATTGTGGGTGGGAGGGGCAGATATGGTGGGAGCAGGGGGCCATATCGTGTTGTGGGGGCACGCATCCGCTGTCTCCAAGCGGTGACGTGCTCCGGACCCCAATGCTCTTCTCGTTCCCTGGGTTGTCCAGAGCCTCAGAGCCTGGGTCTTAGGCTGATGTTGTGCAATGCCAGGTCCATGGTCAACAAAGCCCCCCTCATCTGCGAGCTGATTCAGGAGGGGGGAACAGACCTGGCAGGTATTACAGAGACCTGGTTGGGCCAGGAAGGGGGGTCCCCCTCGTAGAGATGTGCCCACCGGGTTTCCGTACATTTCATCAGCCGAGGGCCCAGGGTAGGGGTGGGGGGAGGTGGCGGTTATTGTAAAGGAAGGTCTTGATCCTAGGGAGGCCACTGTACCTCAGATAGCCGGATGTGAGTCTCTCCTTGTGAAGTGGGGCCATGGGATGCAGGTGGGCCTGCTGATTGTGTACCTGGCTCCCTGTTGCGTGGCAGCGGCCCTACCCGAGCTCCTCAACGTTATAGCTGGGGTGGCGGTTGATACCCCCAGGCTTTTGGTCATGGGAGATTTCAACCTGCCGTCCATCGGTGAAATGTCTGAGGTGGCTCGGGAGTTCATGGCTTCCATGACAGCCATGGACCTGACCCAGTTAATTCATGGCCCTACTCACACAGGAGGACACACTCTGGACTTGGTTTTTGTCTCTGGTCAGTGGTTGAATGGCCTAGATACAGGGGATATATCCATCGAACCCTTGTCATGGTCAGACCATTCTCTCCTTAGGCTTGACTTTCTGACCGCTGCACCCCACTGCAGGGAGGCGGAACTGATTAGGTGGTTCTGCCCCAGGCGCCTGATGGATCCTGATAGGTTCCAAATGGAGCTTGGGCCATTTCCTGAGACTCTGGCTCACGACTCGACGGAAGACCTGGTGGCCGCCTGGGATAGGGCGGCCGCTGGTGCTTTAGATCGGGTCGTGCCTTTGCGGCCTCTGACCCGGCGCCGAACCTGCCCAGCTCCTTGGTTCTCCGAGGAGCTGAGGGAGATGAAGCACCGGAAAAGATGCCTAGAGAGTAGTTGGAGGACTAGTCGTTCCGAATCCGACCGAACACTAGTGAGGTCTTATATCAAGACCTACTTAATGGCGATAAAAACGGCAAAGTGTAACTACTTTTTCGCTCTTATCGCGTCGGCAGATAACCGCCCAGCTGCCCTGTTTAGGGTGACCCTCTCCCTTCTCCACCTGGGAGTGCGGGAAGACCCCTTGCAAGGGCGAGCTGAGGATTTTGCGCATTATCTGCATGATAAAATCGCTCAAATTCGGGAAGGCTTGGACTCTGACTGGGTGGGTTCAGGTGAGATGTCCGAGGTGGGTCTTGAGAATGTTATCTGGGATGAGTTTGACCCTGTGACTCCCGAGGACGTGGACAGGATGCTGGGGAGGTTGAACGCGACCACATGTTTATTGGACCCGTGTCCCTCCTGGCTGGTGCTGGCTACCCGGGAGGTTACACGAGGCTGGCTCCAGAGGATTATAAATGCTTCTTTTGAGTGAGGGCTTCCTGCCTCCCACCTTGAAAGTGGTGGTGGTGAGGCCCCTCCTCAAGAAGCCCTCTCTGGACCCGGCTGTTTTGGCAAACTACCGTCCAGTCTCCAACCTTCGCTTTGTGGCGAAGGTTGTTGAGAGTGTGGTTGTGCGACAGCTCCCGCAGTACCTGGATGAAACTGTCTATCTAGATCCGTTCCAGTCCAGCTTCAGGCCTGGGTACAGCACGGAAACGGCATTGGTCGCATTGGTTGATGATCTCTGGAGGGCTCGGGACAGGGGTTGCTCCTCTGTTCTGGTCCTATTAGACCTCTCAGCGGCTTTTGATACCATCGACCATGGTATCATGCTGTGCCGGCTGGAGGGGTTGGGAGTGGGAGGCACCTTGTTACGGTGGTTCTCCTCCTATCTCTCCGACCGGTCGCAGTCTGTGTTGGCAGGGGGGCAGAGGTCAACCTCAAGGCACCTTGTTTGTGGGGTGCCGCAAGGGTCGGTCCTCTCGCCTCTCCTGTTCAACATTTATGTGAAGCTGCTGGGTGAGATCATCCATGGTTTTGGGGTGCAGCGCTTTTCTTGGAAGCGCCCTCAATGAACCATCGATCTTCGTGAGATCCCTCACAAAATGGTTCAGTGCAAGGGGGATTTGCCCTGGTCAGCCCCATGGCAATTTGGGACAATAGTAATTTTTCATCCCAGCTTCTCTTGTCTCCACATTTCCAGTGTTTCTCATTCTTGGCACCTCTTAGATGTGTTAACAGGAAGGAAGGAAGGGAGGGAGGGAGGGAGGGAGGGAGGGAGGGAGGGAGGAAGGAAGGAAGGAAGGAAGGAAGGAAGGAAGGAAGGAAGGAAGGAAGGAAGGAAGGGTAAGGTCTAATAATAATATGTTTAAGCTCATAAATGCCAAACAAGAAACTTAAACAGAGGCTTGAATAACATAGCATTTAATCTTGATCAAGCTTAAATGGTTAGCTGTTCCAAACACATACAAGATACATGCAGGAAAGAGGTACAAACAAGAGAGGGAATGTGAATCCCTTTTATATTGTTTAGGAAGGTCATGTAGGAAGTTAGCACCCACCCCTTTCCTAGAAGAATGAAATATTTTAGGAAATATTAAAAAGGCAGAATATTATGTTTCCCTGTATGAGAAATGGAGAAGCATATTTTAAAGACAAAGCAGCTCCCACCTTCCTGCCCCCCCACCCTTTGCCAATGGACCATCATCTGCAACACAATAGGATCCATCTAGCCACAGAAACTCACCACATGGCACCTGGGAAGATTACATCAGCCAGCAAGGCTAGCTAAGACCCCCACCCCCTGGGAGTCTGACAACCACTCAGGATACTCTTTTGGGGCCCCAGGAAGTTCAAAGCCAGAGAGGGCATAAAACCCTGGGACTCGCTGCATCTTGGCCCTTTTCTGTTCAGGAACTCAAACCATGTGATCCTGTCCACCATTAAACCATCTTTCCAAGCAGTCTCCATGTTTCCAGTGTCTTTTTCCCCACTTGGAGCTGAACCCAGAAGGATATTTCTTCTAACAGTCATAAACCTCCAATTCTGGTATCTTTGATTTGTGTATCCCCTGGAATTTGGTTTGTGTATCCCCTGGAACAGGGTAGACCCTCTTGATTAGCACCATTAGCGTTATCTCTTCCTGATCACCTTCTTTGTGTTCACACTTGGCTATTTAGCCCCCTGGAGTGGAGGGAACTCAAAGATCAAAGATGAGATAGGAGGGGGAGAGATAAGACTCTGATCAAAAGGTGGAACATATAGTTTGACAAATGCCAGATACTTCACAACAGACCCCAATAACAGTCCAGGAAGTTAGTCAATGTGGCATGTTTGTGTTATAATTACAAAGGGCATAATATATATGTCTGTGTCACAGGAAACAAATATTTACAGCATGCAGATATACAAAGACATCATATATCATACATATATATTGTAAGGTCCCAAAATACACTTGAGTCACCAGAATGCCAAAGAGAGAGACTCAAGACGAGGCTTGCAAAAAAACCAGATTTTATTTATGGCCAAAAACAAAATACTGGGTGGAACTATATCCAGAACATACAGATACAATGCATGCGAGGAGATAGCCACACCTTGGGGAAGGTATGGCGTCCTTTTATACCCTCAGAGACGTCAGCTAGTACCCAACTCTGGCCTCCCAATCCAGGCCCGTGCATTCCTTGTTGCCCTGCAAGGGGGAATAGAAACTTCCCAATTAGTCACCTTGAGCATTTCTTTGTTTACTCAATTGGCCACTTAGGCCCCCTGGCCCTGGAAAGTAGGAGTCTATCCAGATCAACATAAATTAAGACTGAGGTGTAAATTATGCCTTGGAGATACGTACCATGCTCTTAGATGGCACAAGAAAAAAACAGGGAGAAGATTGATATGGGTTCAGGTCAAATGGCAGGGACATATGTTTGACAAATACCAGATACATTACAGGCCTAATAACAGAATATGTTTGTTACAGGAGATACAAATATAAAGGCATACTATATGTGATACAAATACAAAGGCATATATGTATTACAGGAACCTAATGGTTACAGAATCTAGTATACCAGTATATCATATCCTAGTATTATTTATTATATCCTTATTATTGTTTCCCTTCAATATGTTGCAGGAAACAAATAACAAGTTTCTACTAATTCTAGTATTTCAGTATATCCTTATTACTATTTCCTTACAGAAGGAAGGAAGGAAGGAAGGAAGGAAGGAAGGAAGGAAGGAAGGAAGGAAGGAAGGAAGGAAGGAAGGATAGCTGAGGGGCTGGGTGTGGTGTCTGGAGTGTGAACAGCCCCCCCCCCCCTTTCAGATGAGAGAAAATATCAATTATTAAATAAACTAATGAAAGCTGTTTTTAAAAGTGGCCTTGTTTCTTTTTGTCACCTATTACTTCTTCGATGGTGTGTGCTTACAGGTGGAATGGTGTGTGTTTAAGGGAGTGTGAGTATCCTAGGCAGTGGTTCAATGGCAGTGGAAATCTGGAGCCCCATTGCTTCTCCTGTTTTGGGGGGATCCTAACTCTGCCCCCTGCAATTGTACTCCTTGCAAGTGCCCCCGTGGTGAAGATCCAGGTGCTCCCAAGGTCTCACCCAGCACCCCAGAGATCCCTGCCGCCAGACACCACACCCAGCCCCTCAGCTATCCTTCCTTCCTTCCTTCCTTCCCAACCACTCTCCCTCCCTTCCCCCCTCCCTTGCTTGCTTTCCAACACACACACACACACACACACACACACACACACACACACTCATGTGGGGCTGCCAGGGGACACGCATACACACTTTAGAGTCTCTTCCAATCCCCTCTGTTGAGGGCGTGGGGCTGCAAGGGGGGAGACCCCCCCACACACACACATGCACACACACACATGCACGCAAACCCACCTCCTGTTTGCTTCCTTCCCTAGATAGGCTGTCCCTCTTCCTGCTCCGTAGCTGACAAGCCACCAGCTTTCAGAGATAGCAATTCATACTTCATTCTCTAAAATCCACTGAACCAGTGATGGAAGGGAGGCAGGTGGGTGGCCGTTTGCCTGCTGTTTGCCTGCCCCTCACAATGCCCGCAGCCATGCTCAGGTAGCATTTGCTCCCCTCCCCAGTAATGCCAGAAGCCACATGCCACCTCCGTTCCCCTGCTGCGCCTCCCTCCCTTTCATTGGAGCTGACTGAGTTGTGAGCCAAGCAGTCTCTGTGAAGACCCCCTAGAGGTGCCCCTCCCTCCCTTCCTGGTCTCCCCACAACACACTCTCGCCTATCTGCCCTCCCCTTGGTTACTGGTGACAGATCTGCGTGGCCCCAATAGTCGTGTAGAAAGTTAGCACCCACCCCCCTCCTAGAAGAATAAAAGATTTTGAGGAATATTTAAAAAAGGCAGAATATTATATTTCCCTGGATGAGAAAAGGAGAAACATGTTTTTAAAGACAAAGAGCAGCTCCCTGCAGCTCCCTGCAGCTCCCTGCCCCCAGCAGATATTTGGTGCACATTAAGACTGGGCCAGCCTATCTACAAAACAAAAGACCTCAGCTCCAGGGTGATGGGATTAAGACATGACCCTCCAGGACATAATAGGATTATCTATCAGCAGAGCTCACCACATTACACAACCAAGCGCCCCTTCATTACATCACCCAGCAAGGTTCAACCAAACTTGATTCAGACAAACATGACTCCATATTGGAGTATGACTGCAACCAATAGAATACATGCCCTTGCCACAGGAACAGGAAGCTCACGTTCAAAGCCCAAGAACAGGTATAAATAACTCTCACTCTCCACTCCATGTGGTCAGCTACCCAGAATCACACGTGCTTGGTGTTCCTGCTTCACCATTAAATCATCTTTCCAATCAGCCTCCATGTTTCCAGTGTCTTTCTCCCTACTTGGAACTGAACACAGATGAACCTTTCTTCCAACAACGGGATGCTTTTGTGCTGCAGCTTTGCTGTTTCCAACACCTTTCCCTTTAAGAAAAACTTGCTGAGCAGCCACGGCACTTTTTAAAAAAGTCTTGCATCGCACGCTGCCCCCTCACAGCCCATGCAATCACCTATTCCACACTGCCCCCAACAGCACCATTGCTTCTGCCTGCCACTCGATTGGTTGGGGGCTATTTGCTCCGTGCAGCCAAAGGCCAGGGTCAAATGGTGTCTGGGCAAATGGGCCGGGCCGAAGGGTGAGGGGAGAAGGGCTGGGGCCAATTGGCCATGGAGAATGACCAGGGGAGGGCCAGTGGAGGAGGAAAGTTAGCTGTGCATGGGCTGAAGTGGGTGGCTGCAGGCGAAGGAGGCATGGCCAATGGTGGGAACCTAAAGGCCCTAGACCCACAGGGGCTGCCACCCTCAATTTGGCCGGCTGGATGAAGCTCCTGGTTAGGTTTTTATCTATAAATCTCCTAAACTCTTCCATCTCCCTGGGTGTCATGCAGGGGTGGGTTCTAAAAATTTTTACTACCGGTTCTGTGGGCATGGCTTATTTTGTGGGCATGGTTTGTTGGTCATGTGACAATTCTTTAGGATTTAGCAGAGGTACTGGTCTACCAGGAACCCAGATGGACCTGCAGCCTCCCACCCCCCACTGCAGAGGCGCTCACCATTCACTGAATGCTCCACGGAGGCCCAGGCTGAGGCCTCCGCACCTTTCCAGTCCTGCTGGGATGATCCGGAGCTGCAATCCTGCTCCTCTGATGGAGAAGAGGAGATCCAGAGACATTTCCAGGCCTATCCAGCCCATGGACCTCATCTGATGGGCCTCCAGTCTCCAGAAAGATCTCCAGGCCTTCTTCCCACTCCTCCAAGGTTTCCCTGCCACACCGCTGATGTTCGGGCCTATGCTGAAGCTCCAGCCAGACCTGACTTCAGAGCTCAGAGAGGGAGATCGGAGCTCCAACAAGAAAAGGCTTTGGAGCATGCTCCATTTCCTGCACGTGCCCAGTTGCTTCAAACTACAGAAGGACTACAAAAGGAGCCAGACCTAAGCAATCGATCCCAGGCTTAGGGATCCCAATGCCATTCACAACAGGCTCTTTTCAGCCATTTGAACAACTCCCCATGCAGTTTAATGGCAATAATTTTGTAACTTTGCCAAATAATTTTGAAAAATTACATTTAAGTGGTCAGAATTTTAAAAAATGGTGTAAAGAGATTCAGATAATTCTCTTAAGAGAAAATACTCTGGACATGATCAAAAGACCACCCCCTTTACCTTGGAGCCCTGAAATTGAGTTCCTGCATAAAAGAGCTTACACAACCCTGTTAAGTTCTATAGACACAGCTCTGTATGCCAGTTTTTCAGACGGCCTCACAGCTCAGGAAGTTTGGACTGCCCTATATAATTTGTTCCATAGTGACAATATGGCTGCAACCAGCAGATTGTCAAGAATTTTCCACAACTATAAACTCAAACCTGGTGTCAAAATGGGGGAACATTTGGCAACGCTTAAAGCCATGAGGGATGAGCTTATACAGAGGGGGGAGCCTGTTTCTGAATCCACTTTAATTAGTGTGATGTTGAACTCCCTAGACAAATCCTGGAGTCCCTTTATTATTTCTCTAGAAGGGGTTTCTAGGGAACAAAGAAATATAGAATACTTTTCTGGCCGCTTTATTGAGGAAGATTTAAGGCGCAGAGATGAGGAACAACAAGAAATGAAGGAGGCATATCACAGGCCTAGGCCTCAGAGGAGGCGCCAGGACACAAGTGAAAGGATTAATACCCTTCCCACCTGCTTTGACTGTGGCATACAAGGTCACTTTAAAAGGGAGTGCCCTCGCTCTAGGGCCAACACGGCTGGACTTAAGCACAATAAAAATAAAAGAGGCCGTGGAAGAGGGGGAGGTGGTCATAAAGGATACTAATTCTGTAGTATCACTAGTGACAATCACACCTCCCAGGTAAAGGATGCTGAGGGGCTGTGGCTTCTTGATTCAGGTGCATCAACGCATATAGCCAACACGAAGCCAGCCCCCAGGTTGTCCAAACTCAAGGACCCTGGACCTAAAACCAATGAAGCTTTTAAACCAGCTCCTAGGACATCCAAAGCCATTAAGGCTGAGCCCATTAAGGTCACAACTCCTCAGCCAACCCTGAGGAACTCTAAGGTGACCATTAATCCAGTGCCTACTCTCATTACTGAACAGACCAAAGCTTGTAATGATAAGATACATAAGGTTGACAAAGTATGCATGGGTAAACCTTTACATTTGGATTGTGCTCACATATTACACCGCAGGCTCGGCCATGCCAGCTTCCCGGTTATTAAGAAAATGCAAGATTTTTCTGATGGGCTTAAGATAAAGAATTGTAATACCTATTTGGAATGTGCCATCTGTAAGGCAGCAAAATCTAAAACTGCTGCTATTCCTAAGGTCTCTTCCCGTCGTGCAAGGTACCCTTATCAGCTGGTACACATGGATTTGGTTGGTCCTTTTAGACCCTCCCTTGGTAGGGGGTGTTATTTTTTAACAGTAGTAGATGATTACTCTCGTTATGGCCATGTATTTATTTTAAAGGACAAAACTGAAGTCTTTACCAACTTCAAATATCTTTACAACCAGATCCAAACGCAACACAAGGTGTGCATCGCCCAGGTGCAGAGTGATAGGGGGACTGAGTTTACATCCAAGACTTTTGAAAAGTGGATGAAGGAGAGAGGTATCCTCCATTTTAAATCATCCCCTTGAACTCCGTCCGAGAATGGCATTGTAGAAAGGAGAAATGGCGTACTGCAGAATGTCATGAACTGCCTACTTGCAGATGCTGACATGAGCCAAGTTTTTTGGGCAGAAGCGGTCAAAATGGCTAATTATCTAGTCAACAGGACGTGGAGTAGTGCCATTAACCAAACCCCATACTTCCTGGTCCATGGAAGGAAACCTAGCCTCTCACACCTGAGAATTTTGGGTTCCTATGCCTGGGTCCATATTCCCAAGCACCTCAGAAGAAAGGGGGGCAAGGCATCAAGGAGGCTCAGATTTATAGGTTATGCAACCGGCAGCAAGGCCTCTAGGTTTGTAGACAAAAATAACCTTGTCATTGTCTCTAGATCAGCTTCCTTTGAGGAGGGGTCAAATTGGTCAAAAATTCATTCCAATGAACCCGGTTATTCCCCTATTAGAAGCGACACTGAACAAGCAGCACCACCTGAAGAGGATGAACCAACAAACTCCAAACAACTGACCAGCGAAGATCCGGATGGTGATGAATCCCTACCTGACTCTGACGACTCAGACAAGGAATCCCTGGGTGACTTCACACCTCCTGCCTCACCTAAACGACCATATCTTTGCAGCGCCTGGGACAGAGGCCCGCCCCATTTTGATTGGAAAGATACCTCCGGCAGCTCCAATTCTGACACCGATGCTCCGGATGACAATGATGATGGTGAGTGGCAATTTCCCAGACGATCAAAACGCTCCAATAAAGGGGTGCCACCCAAAAGGTTGGACATTGGCTGTGTTGCCTCGGTCAACAGCGTTACCATGGCCCCTAAAACGTACTCAGATGTCCTCCAGCTTCCCGAGGAAGAACAGCGCAGGTGGAGGGTGGCAATGGAGCGGGAAATGGACAGTCTCAAAAAATTGAAAGTCTTCATCCCCATGGAAGTCCCCAAAAAGAGGAAAGCAATTGGCACCCGTTGGGTCTACAAGGTCAAGCCAATGCCCAACAACAAACTCCTCTATAAGGCCCGGCTGGTAGCACAAGGCTACGCACAGCGCTTCTTGCAGGACTTTGATGAAACATACTCCCCCACCGTGAGAGCGGAAAGTGTGAGGGCTGCTTTGGTCACTGCAGCAGCACATGGGGAACACATTTTTCAATTTGATGTGCAAACTGCTTATTTACACGCACATCTAAAACAAGAAATTTACGTCAGAGGTGCCCCCGGATTTCAACGGCAGGAAGGCCACACCTGGCTTCTGAAGAAAAGTTTGTATGGCCTCAAACAATCAGGCAGACTGTGGTACAAATGCCTGACTAAAACTCTCAAATCACTGGGTTTCCATCCATCTCCAGCTGATAAATGTACCTTCACAAGGGATACCAAAGGGGGGCTGGAGAAAGTCCTAGTGTATGTCGATGATCTTTTATATATAGGGCCTGACAAGGGGGGAAGTATTATATTTGCCAGGACCCTACAAAAAAAGTTCACTCTAAAGTCTTTAGGATATGTGGACAAGTACCTAGGCGTACAAATCATCACTACACCAAAAGGTTTTGCTCTCTCCCAAAAGGAAAAGATAGAGGAACTCTTGGTGAAATGTAAAATGGAAGATAGCAAGCCAACGGCTATCCCAATGCAGACCGACTATTATGGATTGGCACACAAGGATAGCCCAGAGTTCCAAAATAATACTCTATTTAGGTCAGTGATCGGCTCATTACTATATATAAGTAACTGGAGCCGTCCAGATATTGCCCTAGCCGTAAACCTGCTATCTAGACAAGTGGAACATCCTACCCAGTTCCACTGGTTGGCCATTAAAAAGCTATTAAGGTATCTCAAGACCACAGCAGATTACGTGCTTCACTTGGAACCTGAGAATAGAGACAAGGCCCAATTAAAATGCTTCGCGGATGCGGACTGGGCCGGAGATACCAAGACACGTAGGAGTACTTCGGGCTTCTTGGTACTATTAAATGAGGCACCCATCCATTGGCATGTGGGGCAACAGAAATTTGTTTCATGCTCCACCGCTGAGGCCGAATATGCATGCTTATCAGAGGCAGGGAACGATCTGATATGGTTTGATGCCTTAATTTCTAGCATCTGGACACCACCGACTTTGCCCATACAAATTATAGAAGACAACACCGGGGCCATAGGCATTGCCAAAGCCTATGCGGTGGGAAAAAGGTCCAGACATATTGATATCCGCTATCAAAATGTTAGGCAACTAGTAGAGGTGGGGTTTATATCTTTATCACATTGTCAGACCAAATATCAAACAGCTGATATTTTCACAAAACCTCTACCAGCAGATAGGCACAAAGATCTGTGTAAAAAGTTATGTCTCACAGGGTAAAATTTGTTGTGCATTGCATTTGTATGTTTGCATGCCATCGGCTCGCAAGGAGGGGAACTGTCAAGTATTTGCAAGCCATTGGCACATGTATCATACAGACACTAGTGGAGGCAGAAAGTGCTCCCACCCCTATGTGGAGAGGAGGGGCTTACACTGAGTATAAAACCCCCTCTAACCTTTCCACCAAGCTCTCTTTTATGTTTGTTCTCCATGAGACATGATCTTTGATAGTGGTAGTCACACACGCTGTGTGCCCCCTATCCTAATGGATATTAAGACAGCCTTTGTATATAGTTAATATGTTTTGTTATATGAATAAATACATTTATCACATTTATTCATGCATCTGCCTTTGGACTCTTCTATGCTCCTGGGTGTTTCTACGATCCCAATTTCCACAGGCACATATCCACGAGGGGAACCCCTCCCTCATGGCCCAACCAGGTCTCCGTAATACCTGCCAGGTCCGTTCCCCCCTCCTGAATAAGGTCACAAATGAGGGGGGCCTTATTTACTATGGACCTGGCATTACATAACAACAGCCGGAAACTCGGGCCCTGAGACTCTGAGCAACCTGGGGAACGGGGAGAGCTAAGGGGACCGGGGCATGCAATCGCTCGAAGATAGCGAGTGCGTGCCCCCACCACATGATGCAGCCCCCTGCTCCCACCATATCTGCCCCTCCCACTCAGCATATTAATAGAAAAGCCCTCAATAGAGGGTGTTCTAATAGCCCTCTTTACCCCAGAGTCCATACCCCCCGTGGCACCATTGACTGCCAGGCCAGTCCCCATCCCCCGTGGGTTATCCCCCAAACCCACATAACCTTCCCACCCCCCAGAACCCCTTAAAAGTCTATTTAAAAGTGTCCTCAAAAAAACCCTCAATCCCCTTTTTGTGACATGCCACCTCTCGGGGTCCCAAAACCCGTCATTAAGGTGGGCCCTCGATAACATAGAGGGCCAAGCCTGTGAGAGGGGGGAATCTTGCAGCACAAGAAGCTTAGACCTAGAATACATTCAAAACACTGAGGTGGTAGTACAGATATGGCCTAGACATGGCCTAGGGGTCTGTAGTGATAGTCTCAAACATCCAGGAAGCAAGGCTAAATTAAACCGGAAGAATCACCACTACCCTCTCACAGTAGTGTGCAGGAGTCCTTACGTTCTGTCCAACTGGGGAAATATCCAGGCCACCCTCTCACGGTGGTCGGTCATACTGGTCAAGGCAAGTTGGAAAGTCCGAAACCACCCTCTCACAGTTGTTTGGTCCTATTGGCCCTGAAAAGATGAACATCCCATCAGCGGCGAATGTAGTATGGAACCGGCTCCATCAATCCTCCCGTAACTGCCTTGTTTTCCGTACAGCCAGGAAGCAGGATGAAAAACAGAGCCAGATCCCAAAATAAGAAGGTCCACGTTGATGTTAATCAGGAGTACAAAGGCAGATGGAAAGCAGGTGGGAGGGAGGGGGGAAACATCTCCATCAAGGGTACAGTGGCCGCCCTTCCGCCTGTAAGTCAGTCGAAAGTGGTGGGGGAGGGAGGGAGAACTTGTCACAGGCGGCAGGGAAACCACCATTTTGTCCGCCTTTTTCAACCCTCCCTCTCCACCTAAGGGCTTCAGCAGCCACTCTGTTTGCAGTCTTAGCCTCCAATGATGTTGATAAGGAGGACCTCACCCCAGAGATAAGGGGTGGAATTAATCTGCAAGAGTTCTTATGGCATCGGTCTTAAAACCATGGTGGAGGGTCCCCCGCCAACATAATGCCCCTCACCAACCTCAACACCTGAGCTCCGGCTGACCCGCTAGCCAACCGGGGGCCTCGCCGGCGCCGTCGTCATCATCGTAAAGATCTCCAAAACAGCCTCCTCGCCGGAATCTTCATCCCACAGACGCCCCCTACTTCCTTCCAGGCGTCTGTGGTCCGGCGAGGGGCAGCCCCAGTGACAACACAGCCAACGGCGCCAGCGCTGCCCCCGCAAGGTTCACGGGCCATCTGGTCGGAATCAGACCCACCGCCATCCACCGCCGCCACCATCACTCACCTCCATCCACTGCTGCTGACGCCGTCGCCCATAGCCGCCGCCGTCGTCTCTCGCGGCGAGCAGCAATCTCCTACAAGGCTCACATTCTGGGAGCGCTAATGAGCCCAAAAGCCCACCAATGCATCGGCTTCACGCTCCACCAGCTGGGCAAGGGGTCGTGGATGGTCTACGACCCCTACAGACCCCCCCATAACGGCCAACTGTTGACCATCTCTCACAGCGTTTCGGGTAGGACCGCCATCTTGGGCATGCGCAGAATTAGGGTTTTAGGGGAGGAGTCAAATGAACCATCTGCAGTAAGTCCTGTATTACCTAGGAGATCTACTAGGGAAAGGCATCCACCTGATCAATATAAAGCAACCGTAGTTTGCCAGGTTAACATAGAACCTTCAAGTTATGAGGATATCAAGCTTTATCCTGAAAAGGAGCAGAATGCTTGGAAGGAGGCAATGATTAAGGAAATTAATTCTTTAATTAAGTTAGGTGTTTATGAAACTGTGAAATTGCCACCTGGTGAAAAATTAATAGGTTGTAGATGGGTTTACAAAATTAAGAAAAGCATAGATGGGACAGTAACCCATAAAGCTCGCCTTGTAGCTCAAGGTTTATGTGCGAGTACTCTAAGAACGATGTTAGTGTGGGCGGCTAAGCATAAATATAGTATTAACCATATAGATGTAGAGACAGCATACTTGCATGCTCCATTGAGACACACCATCTATATGAGGAAGCCTTTAGGAGTTGAAACACAAAACCACACTGATTGTTGGAAGTTAAATAAAAGCCTTTATGGTTTGAGACAATCAGGGTTTGAGTGGAACCAATGTATAGTTAAAGAGCTAAATAAGATCGGTTTTCATGAAGGTGTAACGGATAAGTGTCTCTTTAAAAGAGAAAATAATGGTGTAGTATCATTTTTGTTATTGTTTACAGATGATATAGCCATAATAACTAAAACTGATGAGGAAGCCATAGATATTGTTAAACAGTTACAAACCAAATTTAAAATCAGAAATTTAGGAAATATTAGGCATTATTTGGGTCTAGATATCAATCAAACAGCTAGAGGTTATAAAATATCTCAATCTAGCAAAATAAGCCAAATGTTGAAACGTTATGGCATGGAGCTATGTAAGCCAGCTAAAACGCCTATGGCACAGGATTTTCAACAAGGAGAAATCCAAAGTCCTAAATTTAGTAAGGAGATTTACCAGTCTCTTATAGGTAGTCTATCTTATATAAGCAATTGGTCAAGACCCGATATTTCATTTGGAGTAAACCAATTAGGGAGATATAATGCAGAGCCAACTGATAGGCATTGGCAGGCTGCAAAGCGTATATTAAGAAATCTGAAAATGACGATGCATTATGCATTGTATCTAGAACCTAACAATGATTTAGTATTGAGCGCATATGCTGATGCCAGTTTTGCTACTGATGTGACCACCAGAAAGTCCACATCAGGTATAGCTATCATGTTAGACAATTGTTTGATTGGCTGGAAATCAATTCGTCAAAAACATATTAGTCTATCTAGTATGGAGGCAGAATTCTCATGTTTGTCACTAGTTTGTACTGATCTGATTTATTACAAACAACTAATGATGGATATTGGTTTAAAGATGGATTATCCAATTGTAATACATGAGGACAACCAAGCTGCTATAAAAATGGCAACAAAATTAGCAGTTAAAACTAGATTTAAGTATACTGACATTCGGTACCTGAATGTTCGTCAGTGTATCCAAAGCAACATGGTTAAGTTGGAATATTGTATGTCGGAAGACAATATTGCTGATAATTTTACCAAAGCGCAAGGTGCTATCAAACATAAAACTTGTTGTGAAAGCTATGGATTAAGAATCTAAACTGTATATATTGACCTGTCCAAAGGGGAGAATGTTAGGATATGGTTTGAGCCTAACAAGTTGTCCAGGCAATATATGTGTTCTGTGACTTTAATATGAATATGTATTGTGTGACTTTAAAGTTTTCCTGCTGATTCATTGTAATGCTGAGTCATGCTGTAATTAGTTGTGAACGTATTTAAGAAAAGTACTGTAACGTATTCAGTTGATGATAAACTACCATTGTGTGTGGAGTTGCAACCATTGTGCTATCATCGGTTTGATGGATCTGCTACCATCGTGGTTTGTGAACCAGAGTGAGTTTGTTATTCTAACCAACTACTGTTTGTGTGGTAAGAAGATTTTGTATCACTGGACTGATTTAACTGGCAAAGACTTGGATTGATTTAAAGACTATGAGATTGTTTTTTCACTATAAAGTAAACTTTTGATAAACCAGTTTGCATATCTCTTATTCATTGCTCTCAGCAACGTTTCTCTGTGCTCTACACTCTGCTGGTTGGTAACACAACAACAATATCCTTAACAATACTGACAAACTACTTGAGAGAGAACTAACTCAACTGACTGAGAATTTGTTGGGTTTCAGAAAAGGAAGTCATTTAAACCGCTCAAATTTCAAGGCATTATGAGTCTTCCACAGGATCAGGTTAACAACTCCAGTTTACCTTTCTCTTTGGGAATATGTAGCTCTAATTCCACCTTTAAAATTAGGGAGAACCCTTGGTCTAGATGGAGTAACAATTGATATTTATAAAAACTTTTGTTTACTTTAGCTTCTAAATAAAAAAGCTTTTATTTTGTATAACGAGGTTTATATTCCTTTACTTCATACCAGATAAGCTTAATAACCATAGAGAAAGTGCTTTGATAAGTGTGGATACAAACATTTTAGCAGCCAGTTTTTTCCCCTTTAACCATTCAGATCAAATTATATTTCATACAGTAGTATCAACATATTAATAGATTCCTAACTGAAATCAAATTAGGCAAAAATCCACTTGCTGTTATTTCTTGGAAAACTGAGAAAACAAAGTAAATTTTGCTATATTAAGTGTTCCCCAAAGTTTTATAAATGATTATTGGTGGCATGCTTTCTCCTTTTAAAAAAATCTATGTAGTCATACAGTTAAGGATGATCTCTTTCTTCTTTTCTTTTGAACTGGATTTTAGAATTGCTTGCTTGTGCCATTAGAAAATTTGAAAATAACAAAGCTGATGCTGTATGCAAATAATGGGTCTAGGACAACTTGCCACAACCAACTTGCCACAGCCATCTCGCCAGAGCCAACTTGCTAGGGCCATTTTGCCGCAGCCAACTCGCCATGAGGCATCTCACCATGGGACAATTCCACGCGGGATAACTCAATGCAATAAATGTTATCCACCATTGTTTCTTTGACATTTTTTGTCAATGGCAATAATGTCGAAGAAACAGTGGTGGATAACATTTATTGTGTTGCATTATCCCACGTGGAACTGTCCTGTGGTGAGTTGTCTCACGAGTTGGCTGCGGCAAGATGGCTACAATGGGTTGGCTGTAGCAAAATGGCCCTAGCAAGTTGGCCATGGCAAAACAACTTAGATGAGGGAATAGAAGGGGAACTTACCAAATTTGCAGATGATACTAAGCTGGCAGGAATAGCCAACACCCTAGATGATAGGCTCAAGATCCAAATGGATCTTGACAGACTTGAACACTGGGCCCTATCTAACAAAATGAAATTCAATGTAGAGAAAAGTAGTTTTACGCTTAGGCAAGAAAAATCAAAAGTACACATATAGACTGGGTGAAACCAGGCTTAATAGCAATAACTGTGAGAGGGATCTTGGAGTCTTAGTGGACAACCAATTAAATATGAGCTAATAGTGTGTGGCGGCAGCCAAAAAAGCCAATGCAATCCTAAATTGCATTAACAGAGGGATTCAATCAAGGTCAAGTGAAGTACTAATACCACTCTATAAAGCCATAGTAAGAACACACCTAGAATTCTGCATCCAGTTTTGGTCAGCACACTATAAAAAAGATGCTGAGCCTCTAGAAAGAGTGCGGAGAAGAGCAACAAAGATGATTAGGGGACTGGAGGCTAAAACATATGAAGAATGGTTACAGGAACTGGGCATGGGTAGTCTAGTGAAGAGAAGGACCAGGGGAGATTCCAATATTTGAGGGGCTGTCACAGAGAGGAGGGGCTCAACCTGTTTTCCAAAGCACCTGAACGCCAGACAGGGAATAATGGATGGAAACTGATCAAGGAGACATTCAACCTAGAAATAAGGAGAAATTTTCTGACAGTGAGAACAATCAACCAATGGAACAGCTTGCCTTCAGAAGTTGTGGGAGCTTCATCACTGGAGGCTTTCAAGAAGAGACTGGACTGCAATCTGTCAGAAATAGTGTAGGGTCTCCTGATTGGGTGGGGGGTTGGACTACATGACCTACAAGGTCCCTTCCAACTTGGTTAATCTGTTTATCTGTTTTAAGATGGCTACGGTGAGTTGACCGATTCATATTATGTTGAGTGATGCTTTTGATATATATACGTAAAAATAATACTCTTCTTTTAAAAAGAAGAATAAAGTATTAAAATCAGCACTATTAACATTTAAACCAATACTAGTGATATCAGCAGGTCAGAGACCGGAGGAATAAGTAAGCAGTTAAACTGACAAATACCAGTCAAGTGGGTCTTGCTTCAACTTTTGCACTCAAAAATTCATTAGAATGGTGAAAACACACCTCCTGAACATCTAGATAAGTATTAACAGGATCATGGAAGATGGAAACATGTCACTTACAGAAGAAAACAACAACCAAGAATGTCCCTGCTGAATGGTTCAACTGAGCCCAGTACAGCCACACTGGATCTGAGCAATCGATTTCAAAGCCTCCTCCTGGAAGAAAGCATACAGACACCTAGAAAAGAGGCACCATCAAGTGTTCCTGTAATTGGAAGAAAAGTAACCAAGACTTCCCTAGGAAAAAAAAAAGTGTGTGTTGGTGATAGCAGATTCATTTCTCAAGGGAACAGAACCAGCCATCTGTAGACCGGACATCCAATCTAGGGAGATATGTTATCTCCCCAGAACAAAAATCAAAGTTGTGGCTGAGAACCTTACTAAAATGATCAACCCCACAGATTACTACCCCTTTGTTCACCTTCACATAGGAACCAATGACACAACAATGAACCTAGAAACAATATTGAGAGATTACATGCAGTTAGGCAAGAAAGTTAAGGAATTGGGAGCACAAGTGGTGTTTTCATCTGAACTTCCAACAAAAGGTCAACATCCAATGAGAGAACAAAGGATTATAGAAATGAACCACTGGCTTAAGGGTTGGTGCCGCCAAGAGAACTTTGGATTCCTAGACCATGGTCTGGACTACCTACATCAAGAGCTTTTGGCAAAGGATGGGCTGTACCTCACAAGAACTGTGAAGAATGCATTCAGAAAATGACTGGCTCAACTTATTAGAAGGGATTTAAAACTGACTTCCAGTTGACTTCCGGCGGTGACGTCATCGTGCCAGGAATGAGGGGAACGGAGCTCCATTCCAATATTCCCGATTGGAAGCCTTTTTAGGCACTATTGACCACGGAGAGGTCGATAGACAAAAGAGGGAATCTCAAGGACCTCAGAGGGACAGCAATCACCCCGAAGGTTCAGAGGAATCCTCCTAAATCCAACCGGGAAAAAACCAGCCATCTTGGCTGGCCTGAGCGTTGACAACTGATTAGTGTGAAAGCGAAGATCAAATAAAGAAGACATCGGTAAGAATTAAAATAAATAACAAGAATAAGAAAGGTATAACTACAAAGAAACAAACAAAAAAAAGCAGGTGATAGTGAGACTCCAAAAACCGGCGGCTTTACTGCCAGACAAGCAGCGAGGGAAGAGAGATTGGAGCAGAAATTCAAAGCTGACAATGACAGCACAAATTTGACAGGCGGCGGAGGCGAGTGAAAGTGAAGAAACATTGCGAAAAGGTGGTGGATTACAAACTTACAAACTTACAAAATAAATTGGCTTCGAAGAGGAAAGTGTGTAAAACTTAGAACTGTGATCGTGCCGAGAGACAACAGGGAAGCGAGACCCAGGAAAAAACTGCGGACTAAGAGATAAGCATACAGTGGAAACCTTAATGAATGGCAGATAAAAAGACTTGAAGAAGAGAGACTTTCGCTTTAAAATTAGAGACGGCGGTGAGGTGAACCACAGATACGAGACACTGTAACTAGATACTAGAAGGATACATTGAATCCCTCTGGAAAAAGACACAAACAAGAGACTTTTTTCTACTGAAGAATTGGAAGACATTGACTTATTTAAAGCAAATCTCTTTAAAACTTTTAAAACTGGAGTGATAGAAGATGGATTGAAGAAGGAAGACCACGGAAGTAAAATGCAACTGTTTAAACGTGATATAGTGGATAAACTATTATATACTCAATAATATATGTAATTAATTACTCTCATTTACTTTATATATTTAAATTTAGATTTTACTCAATTTTGATCAAGTAAGTAATATAGATAAACAAGAATTATTATAAATTATATATATTCATAAATACTCTTAGATTTTGAACAATTGATACAATACTAGTAACAAGTGCCATATCTTTTTAGATAGTTAATTATAGATTTTAGGTACTGATATTGTCTAACAATTAGAATTTATATTGCATATTAACTATATTGATTAGTATTATCTTCTTTTACTTTCTCCCCTTTTCTGTGAGTAACTTGATAGACTTCTATAGAGATATATCGATTAATTGAAACTGTTTTGATTATAATTATATACATTTATTATATAGATATTACCTAGATATAGTAATTTTTACAGTAATTCTAAGTAGTCTTAAATAAGCTAGTTGATGATCTTAGATTACACACAAAAATCATTGATAATTAATTATTTAGAATAAAAAGTGTGATTTATTAATATTATTACCTGATATATTAATATTATAGTTAAGAGGAATAAGAATAGAGTAATGAATTGCTGAACTACTGTATTTTCTCCTTACTCCTTAGCTGACCTATCTAACCCTTATATAACGATATTTTTAAGTGAAATTATTAGAAATACATAAACTAGTGACTATACAAAAGAAAAGTAAGAAAACAGATAAGATATCTCACATACTGACTCCTTTCCTCAATCATACATATTGAACAAAACTAATACTAATATTAATACAGAAATAAAAATACTGTCAGGTTTCGGTGTCAACTCTATAAGAATCATAGTGTATGAAAATTTGGGAAATCGTAAAACAAAAAATAAAGTTGACAACAACAGGCCCATCAACAATAACCAAGACAGGTAAAAAATTAATATCAAACCAGACAGCTACAATATGCTCACCAGCACAACAAAAAACAATCGATACAATGCTATCCTCAGACAAAGAAAAAGCCTCCACTACATTCAACATACAAAACATCCAATCAGTCTTAGCCATGATCCAGGAGGGGATGAATAAGACGCAAGAATCGATAGCAAACAATCACGAGGAAATGAGATGGAACCATGAAGAATTGAAATTAGATGTAGGAGAAATAAATGACAATATTAAAAAAAATGGATGACAAAATTGAGAAAATACAACAAATATTGTAAAAAACGAACAACGGATCCAAAATATGGAAGTAAAAATGGAACAAGCAGAGAAAAAAATTGACAATATGGAACAAAACCAAACAGCACTAAATAAAGAATTGGAAGACTCGATTACCTATTTAGAAATGAAGAAAGCATCTTTTTACCTATGGTTCCAAAACATTGCGGAAAATAGAGAAGAAGACTTAAGAGATTTGATGACGGGAATATTAGCGGAAGCCACCCAAAAGAAGAAAGAAGAAATCAGCAGGGAAATAGATGAAATTTACAGAGTTCATATGAACTACGCCCACAGGAATAAATTACCAAAGGAGATCCATATTAGATTTGCACGCAAAACAGTGAAGGAAGAGTTTTATAAATTAATGAGAGAACAAACAATTAGTTATAAGGGGAAGGAAATAATAACCTTAAAACAGATCCTGAGACAAATAAGAGAACAAAGAAAAAATTATAGCTTTCTAACAACACAATTGAATAAACATAAAATAATGTTTTGCTGGTTGATGCCAGAAGGAATCCTGGTATCCTGGGAAGATAAGAAACATAAAATAGACACACTAGAGAGAGCACAAGAATTTTTCGATCATCATTTCATATTAGAAGAAGAGCAGGAAACCAGACAAGATCCAGAAAACAAAAACCAAGAACATTCTACAGAGGAAATGGAAAGAGAACAAGGAGCCTGGATAGCTCTGCAGACTAAGCACTGTAATTTAACACCAGCTGTCTGCAATTAAAGTAAGTTCGAATCAAGGTTGACTCAGCCTTCCATCCTTTCTAAGGTAGGTAAATTGAGGACCCAGTTTGTGGGGGCAATAAGCTGACTTTGTATAAATATACAAAAGTATGAAGGCTATTGCTTAACGCATTGTAAGCCGCCCTGAGTCTCCGGAGAAGGGCAGCATATAAATCAAATTAAAAAAAGAAGAAGAAGAAAAAAGACGAACTGAAAGGGAGAAGATGGAACGAGAAGGAGCAAGTGTTGCGATCATCCGGTGGGCTCCCCATGAGGGCTCCAGATTAGAGAAGACACAGGCACAGGTGTTTCTCGGGATGAGAGAGCCTCGAGCTGACTCCAGACCTCTCTTTTATTAAACAAGGGTATAGGGCGTATCAGAAGACATGATTACAGCTATACATTCTCATATTACATTCGTGATTAAAAGGAAAGTATTCAGTTACTACATTTTTACCCCATATATGGGCATAAGTTTCATGTCCTACAATCCCTACAGTAAATCATATGATTTCTAGGAAAGCAATACCTAAAGCAAAAACAAAACTTAAACAGTCTAATGGTTCATGATCTCCAAATTATTTTGGTGCCAGGCTCCGCATATGTGTTCCAACCAACCAGTCTGATCCACACATACACCATGGCTACCTCATTCCCACATTTCCTCTGTTTTTGTTTTTTGCAACAGGGTTAAAGGGAATTTTTTCAGTTTCGTCCCCGTTACTCTCCGTTCCGGGGATATTGAGTAGAGATCGTCGTTCAAGGTTCAGCTGTGTTGTTGTTATGATGTTTTCTTTACGTTTGGCAAATATGTTTGTCATCATAGCAAATGAAGCAGGAATACATTGGATACTACAACATACAGAAATAAGCAAAGCAATGATTATGAGTACAGTAGACAATATGTTCTTCAGCCATCCGGTTTCTGCAAATGTTTTTAGCTCACCCATCCTTTTATTACGGCAAACAAAGTTAGCGGAAAAGTGGCCAGGAGATGTCAAGCGAGGTAGGTTATCAAGTTTCTGAGTTGTATTCCAGTTATACATTTCCACAAATCGCTCGCACAAATTGTATTCCCATGCCGGTAGAACGAATGTATTCTCAGGGCGGGTGCCAGGCAGTGGAAGAATTTTTGTGCAGGGTCTGTAATGTCCGAGAGCTTCTTTGCGGCAGAATTATTCCGTTTGATGCATAATTCTGCAGGAAATGGGATAGAAAGTGTCACTGAGTAAGTTTTGTTCATAGTGGGATAGTTTGTAAAGTCATTTATTATTTTTTCTTTATCTGTGACAACTGAGGGGTGACCGAGGAGCCTCTCTTCACCTCATCTACTTCAAAGAAGGAATGTGCCCGCCTACGTGCTGAAGACTTTTACAAACATAATTTCTTTGGCACAATATTATGAACAAAGAGGGAACAAAGAGGGCCCTTTAGTGATAGAAACTTTCACTACGTTCTTATAGGGGTGACTACTGAATAAACACGTTCCAATAAACAAATCTATAATATAAAAATCCTAACAAAATATAAGAAATAAAGGCACATAAAGGGTATATATGATTGTGTGTACTCTTTTGAGTCTCAGGAAGATTCTCTCCATTATTCCCCTGGTCCCATTACCACATATGGATCTGACTCCATATCTGTAAGTTCTTCCACAGGGTAGGGACCAAGTTGATTAAGAAAATGTTCTGTCAAAGCTAGTTCCTTCTCAATTTGAATCTCTTTTATAGCTCTGATTGATAATTGTCTAAGGATTGGTATCACACATGGGATGAATGCTAAGCCAGCTATTGCGCATATGAACAAAAATATCATTTGTTTAATCCATCCGGATCCAGGCACCCAAGAAAACCACATGTCAGAAGTTTGTAACCTCTGAGTTATTCTGGAAGCCCTATCCTGCAAGTCCCGAGCACCTTCTCTGACCACACCTGATTTGTTCATGTAGAAACAACAATCTTCACCTAAAAATATACATGTTCCTCCCTTTTCTGCTGTCAGGGGGTCTAAGGCATGTCGGTTTTGTAACACTACAGCAGCCAAGGAATCTATCTGATTTTGGACTTCAATTAAAGTGCCAGCAATTCGATTCAAACTTCCTTGCAGCTCCTCTGAGATTTGTTTAAATTGGATTACAGAGTGAGTTAGTCCTGCCACTCCTGTCCCTACAGCTGTACCCATCCCTATAAGCACTAACAGCGGGATGAGTATGGGGACCCTCTTCTGAACATGTCCCAGAAGGGGAACAGGGATAGAATGCTCTGTACTGACAACACCTACTTTAGGAAAAAGGTGGGCCAGTGTACACGCACCTGTCCAGTTTGCTGGCAAACACAGATATGCATTTGTTCCACACAAAAAAAACACTCCTTTTTCTTCCATGCATATTCTGATGTTCATGGAGAAGGCATGGATTCTACAGTTGTTTTCATTAGTCCAGACTCCCAAAGTCCCTACTATAAACATTGCCGCTAAAGGTTGTAATGGGACTTCTAGTGACGGGTCCTTCTGTTTATCTCTGAGAATTGGTCCTTCAAAAATATATCGAGAGGTAGTATTTCCCGGTGGAAAAAGGATACACAGATCTGCTTTGGACTTTAGATTGAACCAAATGGGAAATCCTGGAGGGTGAAATGGTCTTGGACAGCTTTCCAAGGACAGATTCCATCCACCCCACCTCTCCTTTCTAAAGTGTAGTTCTGGTGGAGCTGAGAAAGTAACCTTTTGTTGAAATCTGCGGTAAGCAGAGGGAAAAACTCCCTTTGTTCATTTTATGTCCACCAAATTTATTTCTGGGCCAAAATATATTGCTGACCGACATTGTTCGTCTGTCAGGGATCCTACAGGCCTACCAAATTTCTGATGTCTCTTTACACACAAAGAAGGTGTTCCTATGAGGTCTACACCTGTAGCAATTGGGCCTGTGATAGAAAGACGACTTTTTCCCAATCGTTTGAATGCTTCATAAAAATCTCCTTGTATTGGTGAGACGGGTACTTTATCTCTACTATCCCTTTCAAGGAGAATTGTAGCCTTTGTTCTAACCCATAGTTGTGATTTTACAGGGATAGCATGATAAGATGCAGGGTCAGCAGATAGGCATAACCAGCATTTCTGACCTAGGGTAGGGTTGTACTGATTAACAAGATCTTGACTTAATTCCAGAATCCGTGAGATATAATCTCCTCTATGCAATTGTTGCAGAGGCCCATTTTCCTTATCCACTCCCCCCTCAGCTGGGAATGTCAATATGGGAACCTTAGGTGGTGGAGTAGACTTAGGTAGAAAGTAAGGACCTCGTGCATAGACAATGCGTTTGTGGCGGGAGCGTACTTAACTTAAAGTGTATGTATGTGGGGATTTGATGTTCCTTACATGGGCACTTGAGAGTCCCAAAGCTAACAATGTCCAAAGCCATAAACAAATCATAATCACTGTGGTGTGAAGCTCACTACGTCAGGGGGAGGGTCAGTGGTGGGTGTGGTTTGGGAAATAGGAGTAGTGGAGTTTGTCCGATTAGCAGCTATTTGAATGTCTTTTATTACTGTCCCATTATGATTGAACGTAGAGGCTGCTGACATGAAGGATCATGAGATGTAGGGGCAATAGATGCAAGATCGTGACTGGTTTCTCCTGCTTTTTGTTGTAAATGAAATGGTCTTACGTGTCTTCCGGGGATCCAAATGGTGCGATCGTTGTACTGGACAGCAGCGTATCCACGGCCCCAGGTAATAAGGTCAGCGGGCCCTTTCCATGTAGGATCGGGTGGTTGGCAGAAATAGACCTTCGGTTTTGGGGTAGCTGATGGGGAAGCAGAAAAATGATGGGTTGCAGCCGATGTGGGAGGCTGTCCAGTCAGGTTAAGAAAGTTCAAAGTATATAAGCAAAGATTGAGTTTGTTTTGCATGGCTGGGAGGCCAAGGCATTTTTCCTCTTTCAATTTATCCAGGGCATTTTTGAGGGTCTGATTAGCCCGTTCTGCAATTGCCTGGCCTTGAGAATTGTAGGGTAAGCCAAATTTGTGTGTGATGGACCACTTGTTACAAAAGTCTGCAAAGGCAGTACTGGTGTACACAGGTCCATTGTCAGTTTTAAGTTCAATTGGGCGTCCCATCGATGCAAAAGTCCGAATACAATGATTTATTACATGTTTGGCTGCTTCTCCCCTTTGTGGGGATGCCATGATGAATCCTGAATAAGTATCCACGGAAACGTGCAAATATTTCCATGGGGCAAAGGAAAGGTATTGAGTCACATCCATTTGCCAGATTTCACAAGCTTTGAGACCTCTAGGGTTTACACCCATAGGGATAGAATGAGCTTGTTTTTGTTTTTTTTTAATTGAAAAAGTTTTTCAAATACAGATTTTTCCCCCTTTTTTTTCTCCCCCCCTCCTCCCTAACCCCCCCTCGCCACCCCTCCCCCTGTGACTTCTTCAAAGTAAGATCCAAATTCATAACAGATTATATAATACTTTACCATCCCCTTACTCCATCCCCCAAATACTGACCCTTTCTTTCTAATAATATTATTATATCCCCCTTTTACTATACATTTCAAAAAAACATTCTACTATAACGTTGTGTAATAACTTCTGGTTTAGCATAGTAATATTATTATAACTCCCAATTTAACAATAATCTGCCCTTTTTTTCCTCCCCATACATATATCTCTTAAATCAAACCTTTTATGTATATTAATATAACATTTCAAAACAACCTTCCACTTTAAGACTATATAATAAATCCTAATTTAACGTTTAATCTTTTGTATATATTAATATAACATTTCAAAGCAGCCTTCCACTATAAAACTATATAATAAATCCTAATTTAACATTTATTCAACTCATAGTCTGTCCATTTCCTCCACTCCCATAAATATATCTCTTAAACATCCCTTTTCTTAAACTAAACAATCAATAAACTAGCCTGTCTCCACCCACTTTCCTACAAAATTTCCATACATAACAATTCTTAATATCTTTATTCTTCTGCCCACCCTACTAAAAAAAATATATATTCCCTTATATAGATAAAATCAATGACGTTAAACTTGTAATCCATATAATGTCTTCTTTAATGTCTTTCAACTGGATTGTTAACTCCATCACCCATATTAGGGTAACATGACATCCTAATTCCAACAGAATGTTCGGAATCCTCAGTTATCATCTGCCCCCATCAATAATAAATATCTTCATGTATATATAAAAAAAGAAAACAACCACCCGAGTGACATTATAATTGTATTCCATATAGTATCTGTAGTAGTGGCTTTCTTCAAGATTATTAATTCCAACCATCATAATGGGGTAACAACCAGATCTTCTGCATGCCCCAACGTAACTCTCTTGCCATATAGCTCAGCATAAACGTAATACATTTATCAAAGAATCCAAAATAGATAATTCCAATCCAACAGTTTAAGGCCCTTTTCACATCCCAAAAATATGGCATTGCAGAGGTCTGTCACTCTCCTCAGGATAATATTAACCAATACTTCGCCTCAATTGTCTTTTCATGTATTCAATCATCTTTTAGATAACTGGCTTCGCTGTTGCCTAGTTTAAAAAATTTTGTTTTTGTGAGACCTATTTCTTTTTTTCTTGACTTTTTGTGGGTTTGATCTCCATCCTGATTTCCTTTCTATGAGTTGTATATCAACTGTTCGGTTTTCGTTCTGATCTATAACTTGATCTTGTTGGTTTTGCTTTTGTGGCTTAGATCACCATTCATGTTTCTTTTCTATAAGTTGTGTATCAACTGATTGATTTCCATGCTTGTCTGTGACTTGATGAGTCATCACATTAGAATCCAACGCCGCTTCTCTCTTATTTATAGGTAGTCCAACTGAGACATCTAAAGGATCCAAAGGCGATTCATCTACAAAGACCTCTATAGCTCAATGTTTTTCCATTATTTCCAACTCCTTCTGCTTATCTTGTGTTGTGCATGAAGATGTTGAACTCATTTTCAAAATCTTATAATAAAATTCTTCCGCTTTTTCAATAGTATTTAATTGGTATCTTTCTCCTTGATATCTCAATATTATACCAACTGGAATATCCCACCTAAATAAAATATTTTGTTTTTTAAGCTCAGTCACCAGGAATCCAAATTTCTTTCTATCTACTAACATCTTAGGCGGTAGCTCTTTATATATCCAAATCTTTCTTCCATACAGTTGTAAAGTAGAATTAAAAGATTTTTGCACAATATTATTTCTTATTTCTTTGTCTGTAAAATAAATCACCACATCTCTAGGCAGTTGCCTTTGCTTTGCAATCCAAGAATTTACTCTGTAGACTCTATCAATCCTGCAAAATACTTCCTCAGGATGAACCTTTAAAATCCCAGCCAGAATTTCAGCAGATATTTTCCTTAAATCATCCCTATTATTTTCCTGTACTCCTCTCATTCTGATCGCAAATTCTGTGAACCTGTGTTGCATCATTAAAACTTATTTTTCAATCCGTTGTTTTATATTTTCTACATTGCAAGTCTTATGATCAACTTCCATTTTAAATTTTTCTTCTGAGCTATTGTCTTGAATATTTATCAAATCATTTTCAATTCTTTGTATTTTATTATCCAAATTATAAATCTTGTCATCAACTTCCTCCATTTTAGACTCTAATAACTTAATATTATTATCCATCTTTATAAATAATTCTGTAAAGGCATCAGCCACTGTTATAATCTTTTGTTTCAAATTATCATACTTTGATTGTATCATTTCTTTAATTTCCTGCTTGAATTTTTCAAGATTCTGGTTCACAATCTCATCCCTTCTTACCATCTCCTCCAAGAGAAATTCAATTAAGTTAAAATCATTTTTCTGAGTCTGTAGGTTTGAAACTTGTTCACGTAGTTTGTAAATGGGGGAATCCCCCCCCGCTGCTTGTTTGTCTGGCTTTGTTAGTTTAAACGCCATCCTTCCACACAGACAAACTCTTTTTTAAGAAAAGAAAACTTCTTTCCAAACAAGATCAATATCAGATCTCCAGGAAGAAAGAAACATAAAAGTAGAACTTTTTCTTCTCAATTGTAGCCAGCAGTATTTATTCCGCTACTTTGTGGCTTGTTAAACTATTGAAACGGAAGGACTTTCTCTTTCAGCTTTCCCTTCTCAAGCCTCAGCAGGCGCCATTTTAAATTTCTTTTTTCCTTTCTTCAATATCATTTATAAAGTCAATGAAAATACTTGCGATTTAGGGTCCCAGGTCCAGATCTCATCCTCTTTAATTAAACAATCTGTTAATTTTCTTTAAAAGGCTTGTTCTCGTCGCCTGGCTCTGCAAAAAGGCAGAGGTCTCCCGAAGCCCGGAGCGGCGGCGAGGGAAATAGGGAGCCTCATCTGCTTCGTCCCCAAGAGTAAAAAAAAACTCTGGGGGCTTCGCAGAGAGCTCTACCTGCCCTCACCTGCTCTGTCTCACATTTCCTTATGGAAATGGAGTTTTTCGAGCCGCCTTTCAGCTGTAAAGGCGGCTCTTTACAGGCGACGGGGCTGGCGGTCCCGAGGGACCATCTGGCAGCGACAGAGAGCAAACCGGAAGCCCCGGGATAGAATGAGCTTGTTGACTACAGGTAGGACATTGTTGTATGATGGCAGTCGCTTCAGCTGCCGTGAGACCAAATTGTTTCGCCAACGCTTTTTTATTTTGATGAAAATAAGCATGACTGTCCCATGGTGTGATGGGAGACATAACCATGAGTGCAGTTGCAGCAGCATCAGCTTTGTCATTTCCCTCCTGGAGGGGGCCCGGGAAGGGCTGATGACTTCTTATATGGGTCACAAAGAATGGCTGAGTTCTGTCAGAAATAAGTTTCTGTAAAGTGAGCATTAAGGTTAACAGATCAGAATCTAACGCAGGAGACAAATAGGAATAATAAATTTGTTTTATAATTTGAGTAACGTACAGACTGTCCAGGATTAAACTGAAAGGCGTATGAGCAAAGTGCTGAAAGGCCAATATAGCAGCGGCAAGCTCAGCCCGCTGCACAGATGTTTGGGGTGAAGTAATTTTGGTGTGCCATTGCCCTGTTGTGGCCCCGCCCTCTGAGCCTGTCCCATCGGAGGAAGAAAGCTCCGAGCATGAGGAAGAGGAGTCAGCCAGGCCTCCCTCTCCAGGCCCCTCCCCTCTGGCATCGTCTCAAGTGCCGGCCGAGGGAGAGGAGACAGCTGATTTGGATCAGAGTGATGAGGAAACATCATTCCTGGACGCACGCCTCCGAAGGCGTGATAAACGTTTGCAGCACCTTAGGAGGCGTGCTAGGGATTAGAACTGAGTCACTGGACCACACCCCAGAGACTATATAATAGAGGGTGGTGGTCAAGGATCTTTGTGACAAACAAAGCAAACCTTGGATAGTCACTAAAGCCTCGTCCGGAGCTGCTGAGAGAAAGATTTAAAGTGTCGGACATTTGGACTCTTGAGTATTTATCTTTCTGTTTTACTTTGAAAATAAAGTCACTTGGCAGACGGTGTGTCTATCGCTGCCAAGTGGGAGATAAGACCTGGGTGCGTTCCAAAGTGTTTCCTTAACCCTCGACTGGCTGTGTTTGTGTGTGTGTGGGTACGGGGACAGATCATGCCCGTCAAAGTTCCAGGCAAAAGCACCATATGTTTTGCTACCATCTGCAAATACCGTAAATGTATCCGGAATCGGCTGGGTTGCCATGGGAGATTGCCACACAAACGGGACTGCTTTTAGAAGAGCCAGCCATGGATCAGAAGGAGGATGACATGAAATTTCCCCCGGCCATTGTGCCAAAGAATTTTGTAAAGGATCCGAATTAATGTACATGACTTCCCAATCCGCCAATGAACAGGGAAGATACAGGGTGCTGGGTTCAATTGCCATAAGGGCTTTAGAGCGAAGGCGTCCTTTTTGGATCAGCTGAGCAAATTGAGATGATTTTGGAGTAATTGTTTTACGAGGTGTGTGCGGTAAATGGAGCCATTCAATAATTAGGAGCTTGTCAGTTTTTTGGGCGAGTACCGCAGTGGGTAAATTTAGAGTGTTAATAATTATTAAAGTAATAGGCGTGTCCATCTCACAACGATCGACCCATCGCTGTTCCATGGTTTTTTGTATTAACTCTACCACATTCAATTGTTCTTGGCCCAATTCAATCCTGTCTCCCGGTTGTTTTCCTTTTTTCAGGGCGTCAAAAAGAGGCGAGAGTGCGGAAGTAGAGATGCCAAAGAATGGACGAGTCCAATTAATGGCACCTAAATATTGTTGTAATTGCACAAGAGTAGTCTCAGAGCGAAGCTTTAGCACAGGAGTAAAGGGAGCAGCATGAGAAGAGAGCAATTTATGACCTAAATATTTAAAGGGTAAATGAGTTTGGATTTTTTCCGGAGCCACATGCAAACCATACACCTTTAAATGGTTCATAATTGTTGGTAATTTTTGCGCCACCGTGCCCGTAGGGCCCGGGGCTGCAATCAAAATGTCATCCATATAATGGTAGACAAGAAAGTGTTTGTAAAGCTGTCGAATTGGAGCTAGAACCTTGTCCACATAGTACTGGCACATGGTAGGGCTATTTAGCATTCCCTGTGACAGTACCTTCCACTGAAACCGTTTGGTGGGCTTGATGTTGTTAGGTTCCGGAATAGTGAATGCAAATAATTGTCTGTCCTCCTGATGGAGTGGAATAGAGAAAAAACAATCCACCAAATCTATGACAACCAGATCGAAATCTCGAGGGATTAAATTTGGATTAGGCATCCCACATTGAAGGGGCCCCATAGGTCGAATTACAGCATTCACGGAGCGAAGATCGTGAAGGAATCTCCATTTTCCTGATTTCTTTTTTATAACAAATACAGGGGTGTTGTAAGGACTTAAGGAAGGTTCTATATGCTCCAGGGAGAGCTGCTCCTGTACTAAAGAATGTAGCACGAGGAGTTTTTCAGAAGTTAGTGGCCACTGGTCCACCCACACTGGGGCGTCAGTGGACAAGGAAAGTTTAAGCGGAGGGATCGTAGTCATTCTAAAAGCAACTTTGCATTAAATTGAGAGAGAAGGTCCCTGCCCCACAAATTTGTATGTAGTGGTAAGATCAAAGGTTTGATGTTAGCTGTGCCTGCAACATTTGCCGCAGACGCTCGAAGCCAATTTTTACTTATGCGAGCCGGTTGGATTCCGCCCACTCCTCTTACAGATGGAGAATTTTCAGTTGGCCAAGAGGAGGGCCATTCTTCCGCTCTGATCACCGAAACATCAGCGCTGGAATCTAGAAGGCCAGAAAAGGTTTTACCCTTAATGACTACCTTTAATGTAGGCTTAGTTTCGGTTATAGAGGTGGTAACGGCTAAAATTTCTGCGTTATCTGAATCTTTTGACACAAGTATCATTTTGGCGACTACATCCCCAGCGGACAGATTTTGAGGCAAGGTGGAAGATAGGTGAAGTTGGAATTGCAAGGGAAATGGCGATGAGAAAATAGTAGGAAAAACCGAAATGCCTTTTAGTTGGGCATTCGGGTGAGACTCAATCAGGACAGAGACACTATCATCAAGATGCAAAGAAGGTGTAACAGAAACAGTACACAAAGCATACGGTAAGTCAAAGGAAATTGGATATTGAATTGTCAATGGTGCAGAGGTTGGTTGATCCTGCGCAACCTTTGGGACGGGGCTAGTTGCTGGCCCCAAATCTAGTTTCCCTGGTCAGAGGGTTTTGATCGACATTGGTTTGCCCAATGGAAACCCTTTCTGCATTTTGGGCAGACTGTTTTTGGCCTGTCGTCATGATTTGAATTTGAGTTTCGTGCCGCTCCACCACCAGGTGCTCGGCATTGAGATTTGAAATGACCAGGTTTTCCACAGTTAAAGCAATTACCAGATGGTTTTTTCTCACTCCCCTTTTGGATTGCTGAAGCAAGAAGTTCAGCATGATAGGCGTGCGTGACAACGGCACGACAGGCGGTCAGATATTGAGCCAGTGAGACGCCTGGTGTATTGACCAATGGGGAGAGCAGGGCACGACAATCATTGTTTGCGTTTTCATAGGCCAATTTCATCGTAATTTCATGTCGTGCGTCCGCATTGGTGATTTGATGCGAGAGAGCAACTTGCAGTCTCTCAACAAAATCTGAATAGGGTTCATTTGGACCCTGAACAATTTTTGCAAAAGATTGTTTGGATGTACCAGGGTCGTCCACTCGAATAAGAGCCTCGAGAGCAGCTTGAGAAGTTAAGGTAAGAGTAGGAATTGGTAAAGCGTATTGAGCAGTAGGAGGCAGAAACCATCCCTCGCCACAGATCTCATTAACTGTGACGGGGGGGGGGGTTCCTAGCTGCTAAGAGGGCTGCATGACGCTGGTATTCTGAATGCCAAACAACATACTGAGTCCCTGTTAGGATCATGCTAAACAAGTTCTTCCAATCAGCCGGAATCAGGAGGTGGGTGTTTGCCATGGTTCTCAACAAGCCTTGGGTATAAGGTGCTTGGATACCATACATCATACAGGATTGTTTGATGTCCCTTATCAATTTAATAGGGAGCGGTTCCCATTGCGGAACTTGCACTCCTCCCTGGTTTACAAATACTAAAGGAAAAGCTGAAATCATTTCATCACCTTCTAATTCTCCCTCTCTATAGGCTCTCATCATAGCGGATTGTACAGCGCCTACAGCAGAGGGGGAAGATGCGGAAGCAGAGGGTTCAGAGGTAGACAAAGGAAACGTCTCAGGTGAGGGGGAAGCGGGAGCTGTAGGAGGAACGGAAGGCTTGGATTGAAAGGGGTTGGGTTTAGCGGAAGAGCCGTCATATGGCGGCAGAGGTTCGGGAGACTTATCAGTGTCCTGAAAACTTTTCTCATGCATCATTAAACATTCTATGACCAATCTCTAGAGTGCAAGAACTTTTCCAGGGGCTCGGGGAGATTCGTGGAGCCAGGTTCCCATCTGTTTCCACGTTTTCACTTCTAAAGAGCCCTTTTCCGGATAAACCGGATAATGTTGCTGTCGAGCGTCAAGAAGCACTCGACATCATGTCCATGCACCGGCAGAACATGGATACCCGGCTGGAAGGGGGGGGGGTTGAGCCACATGGGTGATGGTGGTGGAATAGGCTTCCGAGTAGGCGTTTATGTGCACGGGTACCTTATGGGGTCGCGTGGGATTAGCTTACTACTCTGAGAACACTCTAGAAAAGTGACGGCATCCCAGTACGTCCGAAGGAAATGAGGAAGTACGAGACCTTCCAGCTGAATGTAATCTGGAAGGAACTATATAAGGACTCGCTTGCAAGGGCGTGACAGCTGCGTCTTTGTTTTGCTAGCTTTGCATTCCGGTTTCTGTAAGCGCTGATTGCCACGATTAAATGAAGATACACCAGCTTGGCTTTAAGCGTGTTCTTTGAGCGTGGACACGGTCCTAGGGGAGCCGAGAGGAAGACGCAGCTCTCCCTTTTCACAAGCCGTTTTGGAGCCGCCCCCCCCCCGTGAAGGAAGGGACGGGATGGCAGAGGGCGTAGCGGCCGACGTGCTGCCGGAGGATACAGCGGAGACCGTGGGCGAAGCGGAGGAGGAAGTTGACGCCGGGATGGATGGGGCGGCCAGCCCGCCGGTGGTGCGGCCGAAACAGCATGAGCCCGGGGTCGACGGCGCCCCTAGTGAACGAAGGGAACGCGAACGCAACGCCCGGGAGACGCCCGGCCCAGAGACAGGTGGGATGCGTCTTCAAACCCCGCCCTATGCCGGTTCCCAGTTCCAGGATTGGAGGGAACGGCGATGGCTGGAGGACGAGGAAGGGGACTGGAGCCACTCCACTGGCCTGGGGCCTTCCACCCTAGAGATCCTACGCGACCGTTTTGGCGAGGCGAGCTTTCACGACGCGCCCTCCTGGCAGCCATGGGCGCCCAGCATGGAGGGAGCCACCTCCTGGTCGGGAGGCGGTACGGCGGGTGGGAGTTCTGACAGCAAATTCCGCCTTGCCAGCCCGAAGCTGAAGTTGGAGGGGCGTGAACAACGCTGGGTGAGTGGAGAGCGGAGACAGGCTGTACATTCATACGGTGGGGGCGAGGGCAGCCACGCAACTCCCGGTGCCGCTACACAGCCCGGGAGAGAGAGGAGAGTAGATCCCATGAGAGACGCCCCTCGACAGCTACCCGGCACAGGAGATAGGCCACCACAACAGCGTTACAGAGACCCGCTACCGGCATGGGGCCACGGTCCCTGGGCACCCCCCCTCCAGCAACATCCCTGGGGATTACCGCCTGTGCAGGCTGCATTTGATGGAACTGCAGGAAAGGTGGCACTGTTCCTGAGTCAGGTAATAAGCCATATGGACCTTTATGGCAGATTATATCCTTCGCAGTGGTCCATGGTCGTGGCGGTCACAGCAGTGCTCACGGGGGAGGCAGCTGAATGGGTCGCCGATTTACATAGTGAACACGCCTGCGAGTTAACAGATCTGGGCCTGTTCCTTGAAGCATTACGCAATAGGTTCGAGGATGAAACTCGGACCCAGGTCATCGAAGGTGAATTGGTCAACCTACGACAGCGTGGTCGCCCTGCCAAGGATTATGTCAAGGAGTTCCATAATCTGGCAGGAAAACTCCATTCGTGGCCAGAGCGATTACTTATCCACCAATTCCAGGCAGGGCTAGATAGAGAAATAAAACAGGCCTGTGTATACCGGGGTCTAGGCCCACGATTGTCCGAATGGTACAAGGCAGCGGTGAGCCTAGACGTTGGTTTACGAGAATTCAGGCCTCGGAACACACCACCGTTCCAGTCCCGTCGTGGTCCAGGTGGCAGATCCAGTGACCGCGGGGCGTTTAGAGGAACCCCGGCATTCGGGCCGACCGCTACCGAGGCGAACAGACGCCCGTTCCGGTGCTTTCGATGCAACCAAGAGGGTCATAGAGCTGCGGACTGCCCCGTCGCAGCCCCGCGACTGTCAACTTCCCGGCCATCCGTTCTGACTACCACGCCACGTGACCGACCCCTACGAACACCAGAACGCTCTAGGGCAGCCACGCAGACGCCCTCGTTAGAACTGACAACCCGGTCCAGTAATACCATGCCAGGGACGGCTCGTGTCCCCGACGCATCCGAAGAAAGCGACAACGGAGATGAGTTGCAGGATCCTATGGTAAGTGACCCTGTACACCCCTTCCTGATACCAGTGACCCTTAGACATCCTGTCACTAAGAAGGAGTGTGAACAAAAAGCCTTAATTGATACAGGCTGTACTCGATGCCTTATGCGGCAGTCGGTAGCTGAGGGCTTGGGCCTTCGGATCCTGACTCTTCGTACCCCCATTAAATTCGAGCAGATGGATGGGTCCATCCTGGGAGGCACACCTACCGCCAGTGTTACAGAACCCGTATTCCTGCAAATAGGAGCCCATCAGGAAATCATCCGGTTCATTGTAGTAACCCAGATGATCGAACCCATCATTCTTGGGCTCGCGTGGTTGGACAGGTGGGAACCACACATATGGTGGGAGGGGGGTTATCGTAGGCTCAGACTGCCATGTACAAAAGAGAGGGTGGCTCTCCAGCAAGAAACAACAAGACAAGGTACATACCCCCAAGCATATAATGACCTCGCCCGAGTATTTAGCGAGGAAGAATGTGACATCCTGCCCCCCCATCGGGATACGGATTGTGGTATCGAAATACTTCCCGGAGCCCGGTTGCCAAAACCCCGTATGTACTCGATGACACCACAGGAACTGAAGGAATTGCGAACGTATATAGATAAAAACCTGGCCCGGGGATTTATTCGTCCCAGTCGTTCGCATTTAGCGGCACCCGTCCTCTTTCGAGGTAAGAAGGATGGCGGCTTACGTTTATGTGTTGACTACCGGGGATTGAATGCTGTCTGCGTAGAACCGTTGTACCCCCTGCCGCTGATAACTGATTTGTTGGCTACCCTGGCGTCAGGGAAAATCTTCACGAAATTGGACCTCCGCAAAGCCTATTATCGGGTACGGATACGTCAGGGAGACGAGTGGAAAACCACATTTAACACTCCCCTCGGCAGCTACCAGTTCCTGGTGATGCCTTTCGGTCTACAAGGGGCACCAGCGGTGTTTATGCAGCTTATAAACGGTATTTTACATGAACACCTATATCGGGGCGTCTTAGTCTATCTGGACGACATTTTGATATACTCTGATACAATGGAAGAACACGTCCAGCTGGTTAGACAGGTCCTGACCAAGTTGCTGGACGCACATCTTTTTGTAAAACTCTCAAAATGTGAGTTCCACTGGGAGGAGATTGATTATCTAGGTTTTCGAATTAGTCGTACTGGTATCCAGATGGACCCGAAGAAAGTAGCTGCGGTCTTAGAGTGGAAAGCTCCGCAAACCCGTAAACAACTGCAAAGTTTTTTAGGTTTTGCAAACTTTTATCGACATTTCATTCCGTCCTTTGCAACAACAGCATTACCATTAACGGAGCTATTGCGAACAAAAGGTGTGGTGGCCCCTGGGAAAAAGCCTAGGCCGGGATACAAACTACAATGGTCATCTGAATGCCAACAAGCCTTTGAAAATCTTAAACGGGCTTTTGCCACTGAACCCGTATTGATACACCCTAACACGTCACAACCGTTCGTAATACAAGCGGATGCTAGTGACGTGGCAGTAGGAGCTATTCTAATGCAGAAAGATGCAAACGGTATGTTAAGGCCTTGTGCATACACCTCCCGAAAATTTACAACCGCAGAAAGGAACTGGGCAGTGTGGGAGAAAGAGGCCTATGCCATAAAATGGGCGTTACAGACATGGCGGCACCTACTGGAGGGTAATCCCATACCGTTCGAGGTCTGGACGGATCACAAGAATCTACAGGCCCTCCAAACACCTCGGAAACTGTCCCCAAAACAGGTGAGATGGGCACAATATTTTCAGCGGTTCCGTTTTGCCCTCGTGTATAAGCCAGCTAGAGGAATGTTTTTAGCGGATGCGTTGTCACGGATGCCGCAATATCACAGTAAACGAGATGAGGGTTTACAAGCAGTAATCTCACCCCTAAAAGCGTATGTATTGACAGCCCCGCAGACCGAGGATTGGCTCACGCTTTTACGGAAAGCCATTCGGACGGACGCATGGGCACAAAACAATGCAGCATCCCTAACCCACCATGATGGCCTAGCGTGGTGGGGAGATAAACTCTATATTCCAGCAACATTGAGACAACGAGTGTTACTCCAGTGCCATGATAGGAAAACTGCCGGACACTTCGGGTTCCTTAAAACCCTACATCTGACGCGCAGACAATTCTGGTGGCCTAAAATGAGGAAAGACATTGACCAATACGTCCGGGGATGCCACACATGCGCGGTATCCAAGCCACAACCAGGGAAGCCACTGGGCTTATTACAAACCATAGCCGAACCAAACAGACCATGGGAGGAAATAGCCATGGATTTCATTGTAGACCTTCCCAGTAGCAGAGGTTATACCGTTATTTGGACAGTAGTCGATCTTTTCTCAAAGCAAGCCCACTTTATTCCATGTAAAGGCTTACCCTCTGCCCGACGCCTGGTACGTTTATTCCTACAACATATTTACCGTTTGCATGGAGTGCCTAAGAGGATAATATCAGACAGAGGGGTACAATTCACCGCCCGATTCTGGAGAGGGTTTCTCCGTGATATAGGGTCAACCCAGGGCCTTAGTTCAGCCTATCACCCTAGTACGAACGGTGTTGCTGAACGCACGAATGCCATGATAGAATGATACTTACGCTCCTACGTTACCTACCAACAAAACGATTGGGTTGATTACCTTCTATTTGCTGAAACGGCATACAATAACGCAGTACATCGGAGTACCGGATTTACTCCGTTCCGGGTAGTCATGGGGAGGGACTTCCCTGCTATCCCGGAGTTAGACCTTTCCCTCCAAAAACCTATGACTCCCAACGACTGGGCTACTAACGTGAATGCTGTGTGGCCTCACGTAAAAACCGCTTTGACACGGGCAGCCGATGAATACAAGCTCCAGGCAGACAAAAGGAGGGCTACATGTCCATCTTTTCAGATCGGAGACCTGGTTTATTTGTCAACAAAATATTAAAGCTACGATTACCAAGTAAAAAACTAGGACCCAAATATATAGGCCCATTTCCTATCATTAGAGTAATTAACCCCGTAACATTCATGCTAAAACTACCCCCCTTATTGGGAAAGACCCATCCGGTTTTCCACTCTAGCTTGTTAAAACCGGCCACTACACCCACTACAACACCAAAACCACTTCCTGGCCCGGTAACCGGTGCCCACTATGAAATACAAGACATCATCGATTCCAAACTACGTAGAGGCCAGTTATACTATTTAGTCCGCTGGACAGGGTATCCTGATAGTGAAGCATCCTGGGTACCTGTAAAAGACATAAACGCCCCCAGATTACTGAGAAAGTTCCACAAAGCAAACCCCCAGAAACCACATCCCTTACCTGACCATTAATATCATCTCTTTTTGTCTCCTCCTCTTAGACGGATGCCTGGTAGGGGGAGCCGCCTGTCGAGCGTCAAGAAGCACTCGACATCATGTCCATGCACCGGCAGAACATGGATACCCGGCTGGAAGGGGGGGGGGTTGAGCCACATGGGTGATGGTGGTGGAATAGGCTTCCGAGTAGGCGTTTATGTGCACGGGTACCTTATGGGGTCGCGTGGGATTAGCTTACTACTCTGAGAACACTCTAGAAAAGTGACGGCATCCCAGTACGTCCGAAGGAAATGAGGAAGTACGAGACCTTCCAGCTGAATGTAATCTGGAAGGAACTATATAAGGACTCGCTTGCAAGGGCGTGACAGCTGCGTCTTTGTTTTGCTAGCTTTGCATTCCGGTTTCTGTAAGCGCTGATTGCCACGATTAAATGAAGATACACCAGCTTGGCTTTAAGTGTGTTCTTTGAGCGTGGACACGGTCCTAGGGGAGCCGAGAGTTGCCAAATGTATTTTAGAAGGTAAATCAAATTCTTTTTTGATATCACGGGCAGGACTTTCCCGTTATTTTTTAAAATAGTAATATTGGTCTTGGATATCTCGCCAAGCTCTTGCAGGTGTGCTGCCTGCTGCTTGGAAAGATCTCCTCCCATACTCACGAGAGATTATCGTCATGTTTCAGGCGAAATCGGGGTGCACAGCCTCTTCCAGGCGATGAGAACGGGAGTTCCAAGAGATGTATAGCCGCGAGGGTTATCACGTCGGGGTCACCAGTTGTTGCGATCATCCGGTGGGCTCCCCATGAGGGGTCCAGATTAGAGAAGACACAGGTGTTTCTCGGGATGAGAGAGCCTCGAGCTGACTCCAGACCTCTCTTTTATTAAACAAGGGTATAGGGCGTATCAGAAGACATGATTACAGCTATACATTCTCATATTACATTCGTGATTAAAAGGAAAGTATTCAGTTACTACATTTTTACCCCATATATGGGCATAAGTTTCATATCCTACAATCCCTACAGTAAATCATATGATTTCTAGGAAAGCAATACCTAAAGCAAAAACAAAACTTAAACAGTCTAATGGTTCATGATCTCCAAATTATTTTGGTGCCAGGCTCCGCATATGTGTTCCAACCAACCAGTCTGATCCACACATACACCATGGCTACCTCATTCCCACAAGCAAGGGGGAAAACACAAATGACAACAAGGAATACAAGAAGACTTAGGCTAACAAACAGATAAGTAAGAAGAATGGGACAAGAAATAAGGTTAATCTCAATTAACATAAACG
The DNA here is from genome assembly GCF_029215685.1 of Pituophis catenifer annectens. Lineage (NCBI taxonomy): Eukaryota > Metazoa > Chordata > Lepidosauria > Squamata > Colubridae > Pituophis > Pituophis catenifer. The sequence goes on from NW_027256885.1 coordinate 80,799,859, forward strand.
GACTAAATTTACCAACCAAAAGATCACACACATTTAAAAAATTACAAAGATTAAACATGGACATCATAAATCTACAAGAAGTGCATATCCAAAGGCAACACCAAAAGTTATTAGAAAATAGAAGATTAGGAACACTATTCACTTCATTAACAGAACAAAAAAAAAGAGGAATCGCAGTATATATCAAAAACCATATACAAACAAAACAAATTTATACAGACGGAGAAGGCAGGATCCTGATGATAGATATTAAAATGGAAACCAAAAATATATTATTAATATCAATTTACGCACCGAACGGAAATCAAAAAGAATATTTTAAAAAAATACATAACATAATTAAAGACTTAGACTATGAACAGATATGTATTATAGGGGACTACAATGCGATTGTAGATATAGAAAATGATTACCAAAGCAGCAAAAAGAATAAATTTAGGAAAAAGACACTTCCAGATACCTTCAAAGATATGGCCCAAGAACTACAATTAAAGGACACATGGAGAGAACTGAACAAAACCAAGAAACAATACACATTTTATTCGAATCCACACCAATCATGGTCCAGGATAGATATGGCCTGGATGACCACGGAGTTAAGGAAGAACATACCATATTTTCCGGCGTATAAGACGACTGGGCGTATAAGACGACCCCTGACTTTTCCTGTTAAAATATAGGGTTTGGGCTATACTCGCCGTATAAGACTACCCCTCTTCCAACGCATACCAAATAAAAATTAAAAAACATCAACTGGCTCACCCACAATGTAAAAGCAGCTGTGCTAGACCCAAAATGGCCCCTGAAACAAGCAGGAACCTCACACAGCCACAAAAAGCCCCCAAAAACAACTTTCACATTTTACACACACACAACACAACACAACACAACACAACACAACACAACACAACACAACACAACACAACACAACTGGCTCACCCACAATGTAAAAGCAGCTGTGCTAGACCCAAAATGGCCCCTGCAACAAGCAGGAACCTCACACAGCCACAAAAAGCCCAAAAACCCAACTTTCACACTTTACACACACAAAATTCCACATACAGCTTTGTGAGATTTTGTGTGTTTGTGTAGTTAGAGTGAAACACTACAAAAACATACTAAATCTCAGAAAGCTGCACAAATATTATTTTATTTTATTTTATTTTTATTTTTATATGAAAGCTAAATTTAAAACTTCCTAAACTTTAAATGGCTAGGTCTAAAAAAGAACAACTAAAAAAAAACCCCAATTAACTATTTTTTTTAAAGATCCCAAAGGGGGGAAAAAACTTACCCAATAGAACAGGGGTCTCCAACCTTGGCAACTTTAAGACTTGTAGACTTCAACTCCCAGAATTCCTCAGCCAGCTTTGTTTTGCTGGCTGAGGAATTCTGGGAGTTGAAGTCCACAACTCCCTGCCTGCTTGATTGCAGGCAGGGACTTGCTTGCTGATGGAATGGATTCAGGCAAGCGAAGCAAGGCAAGCAAAGCAAGGCAAGCAGCTAAGGTAAGCAAGCTGGAGGGGGAAAACTTTTTTCCTTCTCCATGGCTCTGGCGATCCCAACTGAGTTGCCTGATTAGCAGATCGTCAGAGCTTGGATCGTCAGAGCTATGTGAAAGGAGAAAAGTTTTTCCCTTCTCCATGGCTCTGGCGATCCCAACTGAGTTGCCTGATTAGCAGATCGTCAGGGCTTGGATCGTCAGAGCCATTTAAGGCTCGTCAGAGCCTTTCAGGCTAGTCTGCCTGGTTACAGGAGAATGACACCCAGCGTATAAGACAACCCCCGACTTTTGAGAAGATTTTCATGTGTTAAAAAGTCATCTTATACGCCGGAAAATACGGTAAAAGAAATTGAAATTGCACTGAATGTATGGGCGGACCATAATCCAATAATAGTAATTTGGAAAGGCCAACAAAAACAAAGAAGATGGATGATGGATAAAGAGATTATAAATGATAAGGAATACATAGAAATGATTAAGAAAGAGATGAACATATTTTTCCAAATAAATACGAGAGAACAAACATCATTGCAAAATTTATGGGACACCACTAAAGCATATATAAGAGGTTTAATAATTTCCTACAAAGCGAAGAAAAATAAAGACAAACAACAAAGGAAAGATAATCTACTGACAGAACTTGGAAAATACGAAGCAGAACTACAGAAAGAACCACACAGTAAAATGATTAAAGAAAAAATAAATCTTACCAAACATAAAATAAATTTAATAACAACAGAAAAAGCGAGGAAAATTAAAATGGCAAAACAAAACCAATTTGAATATGCAAATAAAACAGGGCGTTGGCTGGCCTACAAACTAAAAAAAGAAAAGGAAAAAAGAACAATATACCAACTACAGGATGAACAAGGACAAATGTACCACAGGAATGAGGGGAAAAAAAGAATTGCAAAGAACTTTTTCCAGAATCTATATGCACAGGAAGAAATTCAAGACAAAGAGGTTAAAGATTATTTAAGTAAAACCAACATTCAAGAAATAAACGAAATCTAAAGAGAACTATTGAATAGACCAATTTCGATGTTTGAATTAATGGAGGCAAGAAAAAAACAGAAAAACAATAAAACCCCAGATCCGGATGGTATACCATCGGAATTCTATAAAATCGGGCACCAGTTAATAGATAATATCTTATTGCAGGTCTTTAATGAAGCACTCTCAAAAGCCAAAATCCCCCAATCATGGACAGAGACAACTATTACACTGATACCAAAAGAAGATTCGGACCTTACTCAAATTAAAAACTATAGACCTATATCACTCCTGAACGTGGACTATAAACTATTCACTCTAATTATTTTGCAGAGAATGAAAAATATTGTCGCTGATTACATTCACCCAGACCAAAACGGCTTTATCCCAAAAAGACAAATTAAGAATAATACAAGAATGATAATTAATATTCTCGAATATTATGAACCAAAACCGGACGAACAAATGGCACTAATCTTCCTAGATGCACAAAAGGCGTTTGACAATCTCAATTGGACATTTTTAACTTCACAACTAGAAAAAATGAGAACAGGTGATAAATTCCTAAACATGATCAAGAGGATATACTCCAACCAAACGGCGAGAATATGGATAAATGGAGAGACAATGGACCAATTTGAAATATCTAAAGGGGTGAGACAGGGTTGTCCCCTATCCCCCCTACTATTCATACTAGCATTAGAAATATTATTGAATGAAATTAGGAACGACAAAGAGATAAAAGGATTTTTTTTTTAATTTGATTTATATGCCGCCCTTCTCCGGAGACTCAGGGCGGCTTACAATGCGTTAAGCAATAGCCTTCATTCTTTTGTATATTTTATACAAAGTCAGCTTATTGCCCCCACAAACTGGGTCCTCATTTCACCTACCTTAGAAAGGATGGAAGGCTGAGTCAACCTTGAGCCTTGGAGAGATTTGAACCAGCAGAAATTGCAGGCAGCTGTGTTAATAACAGGGTGCACTAAACCACTGTACTATCAAGGCTCTTAAAAATTAAAAATAAAGAATCAGGAATATAAATTACAAGCGTTCGCCAATGACGTGGTATTTATCTTAGAACGACCAAAGCAATCGGGAATGAAATTATTAGAGAAAATAGAACAATACGGAAAAGTAGCAGTATTGAAAATTAATAAACAAAAAACAAAACTATTAACAAAAAATTTGACGAAAGCTCAGGAGAAAAATTGGAAGACATATTAGAAATACAGACAACAACAAAAATAAAATACTTAGGAATTTGGCTTACCAACAAAGTATCAACACTCAAAGAAGACAACTATAATAAATTGGCCAAACAAATTCAAAAAGACCAAGATATATGGAGTAAACTACGATTATCACTCTTAGGTAAAATCGCTTCCATAAAAATGATATCTTGCCGAAAATATTGTATCTATTTCAAGTAATACCAATAAATCCAGGGAAAACATACTTCAAAGACCTCGATAAAATGATATCAAAATACATCTGGCAAGGAAAAAGGGCAAGAATCAAATTGAAACATCTTCAAGACACCAGAGAGAGGGGTGGTCTAGGATTATCGGACTGGCAAATTTATTATAAAGCAGCATCACTTACATGGATAAAAGATTGGATAACACTAAAAAACAAATGCATGTTGGCACTAGAGGGATTCGATCTGCTGAAAGGATGGCATGCATTCTTATGGGAGGAGAAATTTAGACAACATGAACATTTTAGAAGACACTTCATCAGAGAGGCACTAGCAAAAACTTGGACAGAAATAAGAAAGAACCACTACGACAAAATTCCAAGGTGGCTCTCAACCATGGAGGCCCAAATATATCCAAACACAATGGACATAGATAAGATGAGAACATACAATGAACTATTGAATAATGGAGAAGTGAAGACAAGAGAAGAACTGAAAGAACAGGGTACAGACATTGATTGGTGGCCGTATTTACAAATAAAATCAAGACATAAGATGGGCATGAAAAAATTTGGAATCCAAAAAGAACAGAACGAATTGGACAAAATTCTATTGGGATCAGATGATAAATTAATAACCAAAATTTATAACTATTTACTAAAATACAAATTGGAGGAAGAGGTGGTGAAAGAGAATATGATTACATGGGCGAAAAATACAATATTGAACTCGATAAATGGGAAAAAATATGGAAAGTAAATACCAAACTGACAATGTCTGTACCCTATAAGGAAAATACTTACAAAATGCTCTACAGGTGGAATCTCCCCCCCCCCCCCCGCCTGCACGCTTGGCAAAGATGTTCCCTAACACCACGCAGGACTGTTGGAAGTGCAGATCACACAAAGGGACGTACTACCACATGTGGTGGTCATGCCAAAAGGCAAAAAAATTTTGGAAAATGATCCAAAAACAACTGGAAGAAATTACCACCCAGAGAGTGCCATTGAAACCAGAAACATACCTATTAGGAATACTAACAAATCACTATGAAAAAGAAGTACAATATTTGATAATCCATATTCTGACAGCAGCAAGAATCACATTCGCGCAAATGTGGAAATTAGAAGATACGCCATTGGAGGATAAAATAATACAAAAAGTAATGGAATGTGCAGAGATGGACAGGCTTACCAAAGAAATACAAGAAAAGGAAGACACAGAGTACTATCTGGTTTGGCAAAGATGGTACGATTGGTTAGAGAAAAAGAAAACGAAATAAAAAATAATTAGTAGGATAGAAAGGGAATACCGACTAAGGAAACAAAAATCAAGAAATAATCTTAAAATATCGTTATATAATGAATGAAGTAGATATATACATATAGAAATATAGAATACCGAAGTAATTTTCTTTTTTCTTAAGGTTCAAGTTGCAAGACTTGATTTTAATGTATAGTTTGTTTATGTTGTGTATTGTATGTATGTATGTATGTTTTTGTTTGTCTATCTTTAATAAAAAATAAAAAAAAACCTGACTTCCGGTTGATGTCGCCGTGAGAGTGGACACAAGGAGCGGTTCTTCCTGTTGGTGGGCTCCGAAAGGAGCCAAAGCTGCCCTGTAGGGGTGGTGAAGCAAAGAGGGGTGCCCTGTGAGGTCGAGGAGAGTCGCAACTCTCTTATCTGACCAGGGTTTTTTTTTCCCCTCTCAGCCACAGCGAGGAGAAGAGGCAGCCAAAAGATGGCTGCCACGAAACTGGGACAACTGAGGAACAACTAAGGCTGGTGCTGGAGTGAAGTAGGTGGCTGGAACTGGGGGAGAGGATTCCTTTTTACTTAAAATCTAACCCCAAGGAACAATTGTGGACTATTTGCTCAGAATTGCTTGTTAAAGTGGTGATTAAGCATTCTGAGAATATACCAGACTGGAAGGAAAAAACCTAAAGGGAGGAAACAATAATGTTGTGGACCAACAAATGGTCCTGGTTGCACGGCTGGAGGCACTTGTGCGTGCACTTGTGGCTGAGGCTGTTGCATTGGGATCTGCTGTGCTCCAGCTGCCATTTGTGCTTGAGCTTGGAGCTGTTGCATTTGAGCTGCAATATTAATATGGCCTGCTGGAGACGCAGTCATTTGCCTTTCCTGCATTAAGCATTGTTGTGTTCCATCTAAAAGGACACCAGCACCACCAGGGGGTGCTGAAGATTGGGCCTGTGGAGACACTTGTTGCACTGCAGCCTGAATATCTGGGTGAGTTAAGGACATCTCTGATAAAGTCTGCTGCAACAATTGTAATTGCTCTCTCAAATTGCAATGCATTTCAGCTTTCTCTAGTAAACTACTTTCGCCAGCAGATGGTGCTGCACCTGTAGTTTCGGGCAGCTCAGATAATTTTTCTGCATTCGTGGCATTTGTAATTTGAGAATAGAGATGGTCATGTGACAAATGTGACGTGTGCACAGCTCTCTGTTCTGATTTGCCTGACACAAAATCCACCAGGGGGTGTGTCTTTGGCTTCGAAGAAGAAGGCAAAATGGCGTTTTCAGAGATTTTAAAAGCACGAGACTCTCTCTTATCTTGCTCAAGCAAAGATAAAGCCATTTTTGCCTGGGATAGCTCATGTTCAAAAAATTCTATTTGGTCATGATAGGCTTTTATAGTTTGCTCATCCAGGGTGAGCTCAGAGCTTTGAGGAGAATAATAGATTACTTCTCTCTCTGCGTGGGAAGAAAAATGCTTTGCCGTTTGTGAAAACTTTGGCCTTGCACCAAGCGTTTCAAAATCAAAACGTTCTGGGGGGACTGTTTGAGAGCATGCATATTCAGAAGGAGACATCACTGACCTCAGTTGCAGCACGTTTTCTTCAAAAGCAGCTCCCTCAACAGCTTTTCTGTTATCTTCCTCCTGAAGCCTTTTTAAAATTCTTTTCGCTTCTTCATTAGAGAGATCAGAGATATCTATATCTTCGGCAGAATGCATTCTGTATTTGTTTTTCTTCTTTTTCGGCATATTTGCAAAAAATAATTAGCGTACCTCAGTAGCTAAAAACTAATTGCCTATGCGTTTATCATCTGGCTAAACTAGCCTAGAGGTATAATCATCAAAGTAACAAGCAAGGAAAAAAGCCATAATTTCGAACCGTCCTTCTGCTACCAGGTGTCAGGGTGGCAATTAATCCCATTCTGCTTTTGGGTAATTGCACCTTGATTAGAGAATGGATCGTGACAATTTCCTTGAAGTATACTTTAAGAAAATAAACCCGAAGATATATTTTATAAGAAAAACTCATTTATTTGTTATAAAGAAAATAAAACATCTTACTAGCTAATTAATTACATCTTGGCAAAGCTTTCCCGGCCACCTCTCCTGGCCGGAGAACAAAGAAAGAAAAAAAGAAAGTGAAAGAATGTGGACATGCGCAGTTAGCTTACTGATAAGAATTTGGCAGGCTACGGTAAGTCTGAAAGTTCAAAAATAAGAGCTCATCTGGTAAATACAAAAACGCAGTGACAGAATAAATGGTTCTTGGACTACTGGACAAAAGTGAGATTTAAAAAACAAAACAAAACAAAATAAGATGCTTCATAAGGAAGAAATGAGTGGAACTTTGAAGGAGATGCCGTTGATTTTCCAAAGCACAAAGGCCATCATGGAGAAAAGATTTAAGGAGATTTTGGAAAAAATGGAAAATGCTATACGAGGGATGATGAATAAAGATCTAAATGCTCAGAATAGGGAGGAGCTAACAGAAGGAATGGGGGAAAAGATAGAACCAAAGAACCAGTGAACAAAAGAAGAAGACAAGGAGGAGATAATAATAAAAATAACAGTGATTGATGAATTAAATCAAGGGGAAAATATTTTAAGAGAGTTGAAAAGAGAATTGGAGATACTGGAAGATACTCTTGAACGGGAGATAGGGGTTTGGGCAGATACTTTGGAAGCTAGGCAGTGGAAGAGGGTAGAGATGGGAGAAATACTTAGATTGAATAGTCAAGAAGTAGATGCAGACAGAGATAAAGATCCAAGAGATGAATATGGGAGGCAAGTCAAAAAAAGCATAGCAACTAAATTACTGAAGTGGGCAAGAGACGATGGTTAGAAAGGAAAGGGTTTCTCCTTTTTTGGGATGTTTTGATTTGCTTTTCTTTTTCTCTTTCTTTCCCTTCTTTTTTAGAATGGTGGCATGATTAGATGTTAGGTAGAAATAAGAGAAGGGGGAAATATTTGTATGTACATACCTTCGGTGGTGAGATTCAAATAATTTAACAACCGGTTCTCTGCCCTAATGACCGGCTGGGTGAGCATGGCCATGGTGGGCATGTGACAGGCAGCACTCAGCCTCCTGCACCCCCCGGGAGCAGAAACGGGCCACGGGGGGCCACGCCACACACTCTTGCACCCCGTTTTGGGCCTAGTAGGCCTCCCTGCAGCCTCCTGGGAGCAAAAACGGGCTGCAGGGGGCCATGCCACACACCCCTGCACCCCATTTTGGGCCTAGTAGGCCTCTCTGCAGAAAACAGGCATGTGGGGACTACTGGAAGGGGCTGGAAGGGGCCAGTTAGCAATTTAACAACCGGTTCAGCCGAAGTAGTCCGAACTGGTTGAAGCCCACCACTGCATACCTTTATATAATGGAATAAAAGTAACAATAAAATGGGAAAACTAGAGATTGAATGATGGTATTATTAAGTACATTTTAATAATATTGTGATTGGCTTTGCAATAATATATTGAAACACTGAGCAATTAAATAATGAAAGAATATACTTCAATATAAACATGTGTATTACTATCAGAATTATATAGATTTGATGATTGTAAAGAATATGATTAGAATAATTTTGTATGTCTAAATAATATTGGGATTGGTATTAGAATTGTGTATTGAAACATTGAATAATGAAATAATGATTGTATCTTAATACAAATAGATGTAAAGAGTGAAATATGGGAGGTAAGTTAAAAATAAACAGGATTCAAAGCACCAAAGTGGGTGAGAGATGTTGGATGGAAAGAAAACGTCTTTTAATAAAAGGGTGACATGATTAGAAGTTAGAATAGTGATAGAAATAAGAGAAAGGGGGAATATTAGTGTATACATTTTTACAGTATAAAATAAAAGCAATAACAAGAGGGAAGCTTAGAAATTGAATGGCAGTATTATTATGTATGATCAAATAATATGGTGAGTGGCATTAGATCAATATATAAAAACATGGAATAATTAAATAATGATAAACTACAGCTTAATATAAATGTGTATTATTATTAGAAATATATAAGTCAGTTGAATGTAATAACTATGATTAATTCTACTAGTTTTATTTGTATTAGAATGTATGACACCCAGGTGCCACACTGTTCACGCATTGATATATATATGTAAAATAAAATAAAAAACTTATAAAAAAAAGATTGGTTTGGCATGATCTGTTTTTAACAAACCCATGCTGGCTTCTAGTTATAACTTTATTTGCTTCTACATGTTGCAGATCTGTTGTTTGATTATTTTTTCCAGTATCTTTCCAGGTATTTTTTTTTTATTGAAAAGTTTTCTCCCCCCTCCCACCCCTCACCCTCACCCCCTCCCACCCCCTCACCCACCCATCCACCCTTTCCCCCTCCCCCTTCCCCCCACCCCCCTCCCTAGACTTCCCAGAACAAGCACAAGGTATAGCATTCACAAACATATAACTAAAATATGCTAACAATTTGTTAACTTCAAATTCTCCCCAGGTCTTTAACTTCTTATAACTCAAAACACTAGAAACATAAACTAAAAAGTTAAGAATGTTTCATTCATAAGCTATATGAAACGTCTTAGTCTGATACTTGTTTTGAATATAGTCAATCCATCTTTTCCATTCCGATATATATCTTTCGTTTGAGTGGTCTTTGAGATATGATGAAATTTTTGCCATCTCTGCCAGATGCGCGACTTTTAATGTCCATTCTTCAATAGTAGGTGGATCTTCCTTCTTCCAATACTGTGCCACCAGTAACCTGGCTGCTGTTATTAAATTTAAAACCAACTTAGTCTCTATTACAGTACAATCCGTAACTATTCCCAACAAAAAAAAAACTGTGGTGTAAATTTAATCTTTTTCTTTAAAATATTTTGAATAATCCACCATATTTTTATCCAAAAAGCCTTAATTTTTTTACATGTCCACCATATATGAAAATACGTAGCATCTTCACACTCACATCGCCAACATTTAGGTTGTAAATTTGGATACATACAGGCTAGTTTTTTTGGATCTAAATGCCATCTATAAAACATTTTATAAAAGTTCTCTCTTAAATTTTGGGCTTCTGTAAATCTTACATTTCTTTTTTTTTTTATTGAAAAAGTTTTCAAATACAGATTTTTCCCCCTTTTTTTTCCCCCCCTCTCCCTCCCCCTCCCTAACCCCCCCTCCCCACCCCACCCATCCCCCCCTGTGACTTCTTCATATCAAAAAAAACCTAATTCATAACAGATTACTTACTCCCTCCTCTAGATATTGACCTTTACTTACTAAAAATATTATTAATATTATAACATCCCCCTTTATCCATACATTTCAGAAAAGAGAAAAGAGAAAAGAAAGGAAAAAAAAGGAAAAAAAAAAGACATTATACTATGACATTATAAAATAACTTCTCCACTTTAAAACTATACAATAAGTCCTACTTTAACATTTAATCTTCTATGTATATTACTATAACAGTTCAAAGCAGCCTTCCCCATCAAATCTAGTTTAACATTTATTCCACTCTATCCATTTCCTCCACTCCCCTAAATATATCACTTAAAAATCCCTTTTCTTAGACTAATCAATCTACTAACTAGCTTATTCACCCACTATCAAGCAAAATTACCATACACAACATTTCTTAATATCTTTGATTCACTGCCCACACTACTTAAAAATATATGTCTATATTTTCCATTATATCTAAATAAAAAAAAAGAAAAGACAATGACTTTAAATTTATAATCCATATAGTATCTTCTTTAGGGTCTTTCCACTGGATTGGTAGAACCAACATCCATAATCGGGTAACATAACTTGCTGGTGCAACAGTTTATTCAAGATCTTCAATCATATCTGCCCCCATCAGTAGTAAATATCTTCTTATATATATAAAAGTAAAAACAACCACCCGAGTGACATTATAATTATATTCCATATAGTAATAATTGTGGGTTTCATCAGGATTATTAATTCCCATCATCGTAGTGGGTAACAACCCGATCTTCTGCATGCCCCAGCATAATTCTCTTGCCTTGTAATTCAAGATAATATAATATATTTATCAACACACAAAAAAATTCCAAAATGGATAATTCAAATCCATCAGTTTAAGGCTCATTTCACGTCCCCAAATTACGGCCATGCAGAGATCTGCCACAATCTTCAGGATGATATTAACCAATACGTCGCCTCTTCTGTGTTTACACATAATCATTCATATTTTAAAGTCACTGGCTTCACTGTTGCCTGATTTAGAAATTTCTATTTTTATGCCACCTATTTCTTTTTTTTCTTTACTTTTTGTGGGTTTGGTTTCCATCCTGGTTTCTTTTCTACAAATTGTGTATCATCTGGTCGGATTTTGTTCTGCTTTGTAGATTGGTCTTGTTGGTTTTGTTTTTGTATCTCATATTTCTTTTTTATCCCTTGTATTTCACCTAATTGGTTTCCATGCTTATCCTTGCCTTGATAAGTCATCACCTTAAGGTTAGATGCCACTTCTCTCAGATTTGTAGATAGTCCAGCTGGGGTATCCAATGAATCCAAAGGCAATTCATCTGGTACAGTCTCTATATTTCGATATTTTACCTTTATTTCCGGCTCCTTCTGCTTATCCTGTATTATACCTGAAGATGTTAAGTTCATTTTCAACCTATTTTGATAAAATTCTTCCGCTCTTTCAACAGTGTTTAACTGATATCTTTCTCCTTGATATCTAAATATAATACCAACTGGGGCGTCCCACCTGAATGAGATATTTCTCTTTTTTAACTCATTCACCAGAAAACCAAATTTCTTCCTTTCCATCAATATCTTAGGTGGGAGTTCCTTGTAAATCCAAATCTTTCTTCCATGCAATTGCAACTTAGAATTGAAGGAATTTTGCACGATGTTATTCCTAATTTCTTTGTCTGTAAAATAAATCACCACATCTCTAGGCAATTGCCTTTGCTTGGCAATCCAGGAGTTGATTCGATAAACTCTGTCAATCCTACAAAACACTTCATCAGGTTGAACCTTTAGAATCCCAGCTAGAAATTCAGAAGATATTTTCCTTAAATCATCTCTATTATTTTCCTGCAAACCTCTTAATCTTATCGCATATTCTGTGAAATTATATTGTACCATTAAAATCTCTTTTTCAATCTTCTGTTGCAGATTTTCTGCATTACCATACTTTTGATCAGCATTCATTTTAGATTTTTCTTCTAAGCTATTATCCTGAATGTTTATCAAGTCATTTTCAATTTTTTGGATTCTATTGTCCAATTTATCTTGAGTTCCTTCCATTTTAGACTCTAGTACATTAGTATTTGTGTCCAACTGCATCATAAATTCTGTAAAACCATTAGCCATTTTTGAGAATTTTTTCTCCAAAGAATCAAACTTAGATTTCACCAATTCTTTAATTTCCTGCTTAAATTTTTCAAATTGCTGATTCACAATCTCCTCCCTTCTTTCAATCTCTTCTATAAAAAATTCTATTATATTAAAATCAGGTTTCTCAGACTGAAGAGTTAAGACTTGTTCCTTTAAGTTGTTGGTGGGGGAATCCCCCCCCCTTCTTGTTTATCTGACTTTATGAGTCTCAGTGCCATGTTTCCGCCCAGGCAGACTTTGTTAAAAAAAAGGAAGAAAGACTTCTTTCCAATCAACAACAATATCAGGTCTCCACGGGAGAGAAAAAGAGAAAAAAACACAGGAGCGAAGTTTTGTTTACAAATGTAGCCAGTGGTATTTATTCTGCTACATTGTAGTAATAAAAAACGGAAGGACTTTCCCTTTCTGCCTCTCCTCCAGCCGACGCCATTTTAAAAGGCTTTTTTTCCTCTTTCTTTTCCTCCTCTCTCTTAAGTAATTTCTTTTAAAAAATCAGTAAAATACTTGCGGTTCAGTATTACAGGTCCAGCTCACATTTTCTTTGAGTAGTCTGTTAAATTTGCAGGCTTGCTTTTGACGCCTGGCTCTGCATCAGCAGAGGTCTCCCAAAGCCCGGAGCAGCGGCTGGGGATACGGGGCATCTCATCCGCTCCGTCCCAAAAGTAAAGAAAAAACTTTTGGGACTCCGCAGAGAGTTCTACCCACCCCTGCCGGCTCTATCTCTGTTTCCTCATGGAAACGGAGTTTTTTCGAGCCGCCATTCCATTGTGAAGGCGGCTCTGACAGGCGATGGAAGCTGACGATCCCAAAGGAACGTCTGGCAGCGACAAGCAGCAAACCGGAAGTCCTGTAAATCTTACATTTCTAACCCATATCTTTTCCCATGTTTCCATCATTATTGGTTCTCCTATATTTTGTGCCCACTTTATCATACAGTCCTTGACTAGCTCTGTTTCTGAATCTATTTCCACTAATACATTATACAACCTTTTTATATGCATTTGACTTTTGTCTCTTATTTGTTTTATCAAATTCTCATCCTGTTGCAAAATACCAATTTTTTGATCTTCTCTCCATCTGGCCTGCAGCTGTCCATATTGAAACCAAGTTCTAATTATTCCTTCTTCTCTTAATTGTTCCATATATTTTAATTGTAATCTCACTCCTTCTTTATAGAGAAGTTCCTTGTATGTAATCCTATCTTGTTTCTGCTCCACATTTATATTCTCTATCGCGTGTCTGGGTACTGTCCATATTGGTAACTTATCGTTTAATTTGTATTGATACTTTTTCCAGACACACAATAAAGCATTCCTGAATATATGACTTTTAAAAGTCTTGTCTACTTTCTTGTCATACAATAAATAAGCATGCCAGCCGTAGACCAGACCATATCCTTCAATATTTAATATCCTTTCCTCCGTTAAATTTATCCAGTCAGTAACTGCTGAGAGGGCAGCAGCTTCGTAATACAATCTTAAATTGGGCATTTTAAGACCTCCTCTTTCTCATGTATCTTGCATTATCTTTTGATTAACTCGTGGTTTCTTCCCTGCCCAAACAAACTTATTTATGCCCTTCTGCCATTCCTTCAAGTTTTCATCTTTTTTAAGTATAGGTATCATTTGAAAAAGAAATAAAAACCTTGGTAAGACATTCATTTTTACTGCAGCTATCCTTCCCAGCAAAGACAGTTGTAATTTTCTCCAGTTTTCCATCTCTTTCTGTATTTTTTGCCACAACGGTTCATAGTTATGCTGATATAGTTTCATATTTGTAGTCATAATATAAACCCCTAAATATTTAACCTTCTTTACTATCTCAAATCCTGTTACCCTTTCTATCTCTTCTCTTTGGCTTCTAGTCATATTTTTAGCTATTATCTTTGTTTTGGCTGTATTTATTTTAAAACCAGATACTTGTCCATATGGATTAATTATATCCATCAAGGCTGTAATCGATTGTGCTGGTTGGGCTAAGGTAACAACCAGGTCATCCGCAAATGCTCTTAGTTTATACTCATGCTGTCTAATTTTAATTCCCTTTATTGTATCTGTCCCACGTATTTTACTCAGTAAAATTTCCAGCGTCAAAATAAACAATAATGGAGACAAGGGACAACCTTGCCTTGTTCCTTTTTCTATATTAAAAATATCTGTTAAACCACCATTAATTATTATTTGCGCTGTTTGTTTCTGATATATTGCCTTAATAGATTGTATAAAATATTCTCCAAATCGCATCCTTTCTGTTAATTTCAATAAAAAATGCCAATTCAATCTATCGAAGGCTTTATCAGCATCCAAAAATACTAGCACTGCGGGGACCTGGTTGTTTCTCCCCAAATACTCTAGTAAGTTAACAATTTGCCTTACATTGCTTTTCATTTGTCTACCATTTATAAAACCAGTTTGATCATGATGAATCATTTGCTGCATAACTGTCATTAATCTATTTGCTAATATTTTAGCAAAAATCTTGTAATCTGTATTTAAAAGTGAAATTGGCCTATAGTTTTTTGGATCTGTATGATCTTGACCCTCTTTTGGGATCAAAGAGATAAAAGCTGTCTTCCAAGTTGGAGGTACCTCTCCTCCCTGTTGTATATTGTTAAATAATTCCTTCAGTGGTTCCACCATTTCCTCCTGTAAACTTTTATAATAAACAGCTGTCAAACCATCTGTCCCAGGAGCTTTACCCACTTTCAACTGCTTAATTGCAAACAGAATTTCCTCGGAAGTTATCAATTGATTTAAACTATCCCTCTGCTCTTTTGAAGTCGTATAAATATTCTCTTTCTGCAAATATCTATCTATATCTATGTCTTGAATTTTATCACCAGTATACAGCCTTGAGTAGAACTCTAAAAAAGATTTTTTAATCAATTCTTGCTCATAAACCTCTTTACCCTTGTATTTTATTTTCTCTATAGTCCTTGATTTCTGCTTTTTCCTTAACAAATATGCTAACCACCTGCTAGGTTTATTAGCATTACAAAAAGTATTGTGTTTAGCATATTTTAAGTTAGTTGCCACTTGATCTGCTATTAACATATTAAATTGACCTTTCAGTAAATTAATTGCCTCTTTAATTTTCTTATCTGTTGGATTAACCATCAAAGCTCTTTCTTGTTTTTTAATCTCTTCTTCTAATTCCTTTCTTTTTTCCCCCTGTTTCTTTCTATATTTATTATTCAAATATATCAAAATACCTCGCATATATGCTTTACTTGCATCCCACACCATTTCCATCGATGTACCCTTTTGCATATTCATAACAAAAAATTCTTTCATAAATTTTTTACACTCTTTAACATTTTCTTCATATCTAAACAAATTATCATTTAACCTCCAGGACCTCCTAAACCACTTTCCATACTCCAGTTCCATCCAGACTGGACTATGGTCTGTCAATGTTCTTGAACAAATCTTCGTACTCTTCACCCTAGAAAAGAGGTCATTAGTAATTAGTATAAAATCAATCCTTGAAAAGGATTGATGTCTATCCGAAAAGAAAGTAAAGTCTTTTTCTTCTGGATTTCTTTCACGCCAAATGTCCCTCAACTCCCAATCATCCATCATCTCCAAAAACGATTTGGGCAATCTTGCTCTTGTTAAAACATTTTGCTTAGGTCCCTTCTTATCCTTTTTAACATCTAAAACACCATTCCAATCACCCAGTAGGATACAAGTTTTGTATCTCCATTGTGTCAACTTTGAGTGTAAAAGATTATAAAACTTTTCCTGTTGTTGATTCGGGGCATATACTCCAATTAAAAGTAATTTTTCTCCTTTTATTAAAAATTCAATCGCTAAAAAACTTACTTGATTATCTGCTTCAATTAATTTGGCAATTAAGTCTCTTTTCAAATATATAACTATACTGTTTTTCTTCTCTGGTGCTGCCGCTACATAATGCGTTCCTAATCTTGTGTTTGTTAAATATTTTTGATCTTGTATCCTAATATGAGTCTCTTGTAAACAAATTACATCATTTTTAAATTGTTTAAGATAATGAAATATTTTCCTCCTCTTCTGTGGAGAATTCAAACCATTGACATTCCATGTTAGAAATCTAGTTCCCATCTTTGGGCCTCTGAAGCATTTGGAGCATTCGCTGATGATCTTGCCTCATGGGCTTTAAGGAATACCCCCCATTCCTGGAAGTGGCCCACTGGCCTGGCTAAGAAATACCTCAAAGATGGGTCCTGGGATCCCAAGAGGTGGCACGGAGGTGTTGGGGATTTTAAGAGCCCTTTGTATGCATTTTTAATTCGTTTTTTAAGGGGCGGGAGGGAGAATGTAACGACCGAGGTGGGTTTGGGGGGGTAACGCACAGGTGTCGGGGGGGCCGGGGGGGCTAGTTCCTATATTGGGGATGGCGTTTCCATCGGCATTGTGGGTGGGAGGGGCAGATACGGCAGGAGCAGGGGGCCATATCGTGTTAGGGGAGGGCGCACTCGCTGTCTGCGGGCGATTGCGTGCTCTGGCCCTCAATGCTCGTCTTGCACCCCGGGTTGTTCGGATCCTCAGGCCCGGGGCCTTCGGTTGATGTTGTCCAATGCCAGGTCCGTGGTAAATAAAGCCCCCCTCATTTGTGATCTGGTTCAGGAGGGGGGTGCGGACCTGGTAGGTATTACGGAGACCTGGTTGGGCCAGGAGGGGGGTGTCCCCCTCGTTGAGATGTGCCATCCGGGCTTCTATGCATTTCATCAGCTGAGGTCCCAGGGGAGGGGTGGGGGGTGGCGGTTCTGGTAAAGGAAGGTCTCGCCCCAACGGAGGCCACTGTACCTCAGATAGCCGGATGTGAGTCCCTCCTTGTGAAGTGGGGACAAGGGAGGCAGATGGGCTTGCTGATTACGTACCTGGCTCCCTGCCACGTGTCGGCGGCCCTGCCCGAGCTCCTCAATGTGATTGCCGAGGTGGCGGTGGAGACCCCCAGGCTTATGGTCATGGGGGACTTTAACCTGCCGTCTGTCGGCAAAGCGTCTGAGGCAGCTCGGGACTTCATGGCTTCCATGACGGCCATGGACCTGACCCAATTAATTCATGGACCCACTCACACGGGAGGACGCACTCTGGACTTGATTTTTGTCTCTGGACAGTGGATGAATGATCTTGAGATAGGGGAGTTAGTGACTGAGCCCTTGTCATGGTCGGATCATTCCCTTCTTAGGCTTGACTTTCTAACCGCCACACCCCGCCGCAGGGAGGCGGAACAGACCAGATGGTTCTGCCCCAGGCGCCTGATGGATCCTGATAGGTTCCAGATGGAGCTTGGGCCATTTCCTGAGGCTCTGACTCATGGCTCGGCTGAGGAGCTGGTGGCCGCCTGGGATAGGGTGGCTGCTGACGCTTTGGACCGAGTCGTGCCTGTGCAGCCTCTGACCTGTCGCCGAGTCTACCTGGCTCCTTGGTTCTCCGAGGAGCTGAGGGAGATGAAGCGCTAGAAAAGACGCCTAGAGAGTAGTTGGAGATCTAGTCGCTCCGAACCCGACCGAACACTGGTAAGATCTCATATTAAGACTTACCTAGTGGCGATAAAAGCGGCAAAATGTAACTATTTTCCCGCTCTTATCGCATTGGCAGATAATCGCCCGGCCACCTTGTTTAGGGTGACCCGCTCCCTCCTCCATCTGGGAGCGCGGGAGGATCCCTTGCAGGGTCATGCTGAGGATTTTGTTCAGTATCTGCACGATAAAATCACTCAGATTCAGGAAGGCTTAGTCTCTGACTGGTTAGGTACAGATGGGATGATGGGTGCCGGTCTTGAGA
Source organism: Pituophis catenifer annectens (assembly GCF_029215685.1). Classification (NCBI taxonomy): domain Eukaryota; kingdom Metazoa; phylum Chordata; class Lepidosauria; order Squamata; family Colubridae; genus Pituophis; species Pituophis catenifer. The sequence goes on from NW_027256885.1 coordinate 80,818,174, forward strand.
CTGTCATTTGGGAGGAGTTCAATCCTGTTGCTCCCGAGGACGTGGACAGGATACTCAGGCGGCTGAACGCGACCACATGTTTATTGGACCCGTGTCCCTCCTGGTTGGTGCTGGCCTCCCGGGAGGTTATGCGAGGCTGGCTCCAGGGGATTATCAACGCTTCCTTGAGTGAGGGTGTCTTGCCATCCGCCTTGAAAGAGGCGGTGGTGAGGCCCCTCCTCAAGAAGCCTGCTCTGGATCCGGCTGTTATCGTCCGGTCTCCAACCTTCCCTTTTTGGCGAAGGTTGTTGAGAGTGTGGTGGCACGACAGCTTCCTGGGTACCTGGATGAAGCTGTCTATCTGGATCCACTCCAGTCTGGCTTCAGGCCTGGGCACAGCACGGAAACGGCATTGGTTGCGTTGGTGGATGATCTCTGGAGGGCTCGGGATAGGGGTTGCTCCTCTATCCTGGTCCTGTTAGATCTCTCAGCGGCTTTTGATACCATCGACCATGGTATCCTGCTGCGCCGGTTGGAGGGGTTGGGAGTGGGGGGCACCGTCCTGCAGTGGTTCTCCTCCTATCTCTCCGACCGGTCGCAGTCGGTGTTGGCAGGGGGGCAGAGGTTGACCCCGAGGCGCCTTGTTTGTGGGGTGCCTCAGGGGTCAGTCCTCTCGCCCCTTCTGTTTAACATTTATGTGAAGCCGCTGGGTGAGATCATCCGTGGCTTTGGGGTGGAGTTCCATCAGTACGCTGATGACACTCAGCTGTACATCTCCACCCCAGGCCATCCCAACGATGCCCTTGAAGTGATGTCCCAGTGCCTGGAGGCCGTGCGGATCTGGATGGGGAGTAACAGGCTTCGACTCAACCCTTCCAAGACCAAGTGGCTGTGGCTTCCGGCGTCCCGATATAGCCAGCTGGTGCCATCGCTGGCTATTGGGGGCGAGTTATTGGCCCCCACGGATAGGGCTCGCAACTTGGGCATCCTCCTGGATGCACAGCTGTCTTTAGAAGAGCATATGATGGCCGTGGCCAGGGGGGCTTTTTATCAAGTCCGCCTGATTCGCCAGTTGCATCCCTTTCTGTATCGGGACTCCTTACGCACAGTCACTCAGGCACTTGTCACTTCCCGCCTGGACTACTGCAATGCTCTCTACATGGGGCTCCCCTTGAGGAGCACCCGGAGGTTCCAACTGGTGCAGAATGTGGCCACGCGGGGGATTATGGGAGCGAGGGGGCGCTCCCATGTGACACCTCTCCTGCGTGAGCTGCATTGGCTTCCAGTTGTCTTCCGGGTGCACTTCAAGGTGTTGGTTACCACCTTTAAAGCGCTCCATGACATAGGACCTGGGTATTTGCAGGACCGCCTTCTGCCGCCGATAGCCTCCCACCGACCAGTACACGCCCACAGAGAGGGACTCCTCAGGGTGCCGTCAGCCAGGCAATGTCGGCTGGCGACCCCCAGGGGGAGGGCCTTCTCTGTGGCAGCTCCTGCCCTCTGGAACGATTTGCCCCCGGAGATACGAAGGATATCGGATCTCCGGGTCTTTCGCCGTGCCCTGAAAACTTTTCTTTTCCATCAAGCAGGGCTGGCGTGAACCCCCTCCCCCTTTTTTAGTCTTTTTAGTTTTTTAGTTTTAAATTGTCATGGGGTTTTAATTGAATTGTTTTAAATTGGGCCAGTTATGTAATTCTTTTAACAATTTTAAATTTTGTATCAGCATGTGTTTTAGTTCTGGCTGTTCACCGCCCTGAGTCCACTAGGAGAAGGGCGGTATACAAATTGAAATAAATAAATAAATAAATAAATAAATAAATAAATAAATAATAAATTTGGCTTTTAGGTCTGGCTCCTCCCACTGCTTCTGTTTTTGTAGTTCCTTGAATTGCCATCTGAAGTTGTTGCAGTCTTAATTCTTCCTTGCATTTAGCTGTTGCTGCTCTGGTCTGTCTTTGATCCTTTGGTTCTTCTTCTTCTTCTTTTTTTTTTTTGGAATTTTTTTTTATTTTTAAACAAAATTGGCATAAAAATCTCTTGCTTTCCATACTGTATTAAACCGATATCTCTCACCCGAATAATTCACCACTAGGCCGGCTGGCACTTCCCATCTATACTGTATTTGGCGTTTTCTCAGTTCATCCACCAGAAAAGCATACTCCCTTCTAGCTCTCATCATTTTGAGGGGGATTTCTTTCATTGTCATCACCTCCTGGTCTTCCATTTGAAGCTTATTTTTAAAGGTAGCCTGTAAAATTTCATTGCGTAGTCTCTTTGTGGTAAAATATATTACAATGTCTCTTGGTAAATGTTTCTGTCTGGCCACCCACGAGTTGACACGATATATCTTGTCAATCTGCCAGCCTAACTCCACTTTGTGCTCCCCCAACATCTGTGTCAATGCCTCTGACATCATCTCTTTCAAATTCTCTTGTTTCTTCTCCTTCACCCCTCTTATTCTGAGCCTCTCCTAATTTGTAATCCAAAATTTCTGTAGATTGCTTAATTTCTTCAACTTTATCATCCAAAATTTCAATGTGACCTGCCAAACCTTTAAATGCCAATATTATATCTTCCTTAATTTCCTGATTCTGAACTGCAATCTCATCTGAAACAGCCTGTATTTTTTCATTAGTTTCATTAATTTTTTGATTAATCACAGTAGTAATTTTATCCTGTGTAGCTTTTAGGGCTTCTTGTATCATTTCAAACATTAAAATCTGTGGATCTGTTGGGGGAACAGAGGCTTGCATTCTAGAAGTGTGGGCTGGAGAGCTTCCAGCACTCCCAGTTCCTTTAATAGGAACAGTCTTTACAGGTTTTGAGGCCATTTTTCAGTTTAAGTTAATTTTTGTATTTTAATCAGAAGCCAAAAAGAAGAGTTCAACAAAGTCAAAGATTTTCCCAGTCTTAAATTAGTATCTTAAAATCCTCCTTCTCTCAATACAAAAGTTCTTTCAAGCAAGAGGCTACCGGCGAAACGAAACTTTCCTTTAACTTTCACTTTCCATGCCCTTTCAAGCCTCAATCGCCATCTTGTTACAAATTTGCTACTTTGTTATTTCCAAAGGAGGTAAAAAACATTGGAGTTAAGTTTAGATACTTGCAGTCTGACTTCTCCTGGCTTGTTCTGCCTGCAGCAAATTTAAATGTTGGAAATCCCTTCATTTGTTATTGGCAGAATTGGTTGCGGCGTCTTGCTCCGCTAAATAGCAGAGTCATCCCAGGTCCGGAGCAGATTGACAGGCTTCTAGGGAGCTCTCGCCCTTCGCACCCCAGAATTTTTCCTAGGGCACTTGGGGAGCTCTACCTTCACCTGTCAGCTCTCCTCTCTCCCCTTTGCCCAGGGAGAAAGTTTCCAAGCCGCCAGACAGCTGTTTTTCGGCTGTTCTGGTGGCTTTTACGGTGCCGGGGATTGGGCGCTCACGGAGGAGCATCTGCAATGCGTACGGAGCCAACCGGAAGTCCCAGTATCTTTCCAGGTATTGATGTGAAGCTGATTGATCTCTAGTTTCCTGGGTCTGGTTTTTTTCCCCTTTTTTGAAGATGGGATCCACATCAGCTCGTTTCCAATCCTCTGGTAGTTCCCTGGTGTTCCAGGATTTTTGAAAGATATGGTACAATGGTTCTGAGATAACATCTGCCAGCTCCTTCAGAACTCTGGGATGTAATCCATTAGGTCCTGGTGATTTATATTTGTCAAGGTCAGACAGGTGTTCTCTTACCATTTTCTTGCTTATTTTAATTTGTTTACCTAGCCTGTCTTTTATGGTTATGTTTTTGGTAAGCTGGGCTATGATTTCTTTTTGTGGGAAGACTGATGCAAAGAATGAGTTAAGCAGCTTTGCTTTCCCTCTACTACCTGTTACTTTCTTGCCATTTTCTCTCTTTAGTGGACCAAGTGTTTCCCTGACTTTTTTCTTGTTATTTATATGTTGAAAGAAACTTTTTTGTATTATCTTTGACTTTTGTTGCAAGTCTTTGTTCATTCTGAGCCCTTGCTTTCCTGACTTCATCTTTGCAGATTTGGGCTATCTGTTGATATTCTACCTTAGTTATGTGCCCCTCTTTCCATTTTTTGTACTTGTCCTTTTTGTCTTTCAGTTTATTAGAGAGAACTTTGTGCAACCATGGTGGTTTCTTCTTGAATTTCTTGTTTTTGTTTTTCAGTGGTATTGTGCTGAACTGGGCTTTTATGACCATGCTTCTTGAGTTGTTTTCCCTTTTACAGTTTTTATCTATCGAAACTTTCCTAGGTTCTCTCTGAGTTTGTTAAAATCAGATCTTTTACAGTTTCACATTCCTTTTCCGAGTCTAATTTATCTACTACTAAATGCATTGGAATATTTTCCATAACCATTATCATTTTATCAAACTTTTTAAAAAAGCTTTCAAATAAGTATTGCATATTACCAAACAGTCTTTTTGTCAGCGTTCCAAACTATGATTTCCCAAGCGCTGACATGAATGAGTAGGAAAGAGCCTGTCAGAGATAGTAGCTTGACTTTTCACCCAGTTCTTTCCCCCTGGCAGATAACATCACCTAGGTGATGAGAGGAGGGGGGAATTCCTGTGACTTGTAGTAACTGAAATGAAAGATGGACTTGGAAGGTGGCCAATGAGACACTGAGATTTGAGGAATGGAAAGGGAGGGGTTTGGGATCGGAGGATTAGTTTCGGCTGCAAATGAGTTCAGGAATGGATTGTTATTCTTCAATAAATAAGAGATTTCATCAAAGACTTTGTGTTTGAGAATGAAATTTATTTGAGGGACTTCCGGTTTGGTTCCTGTCGCCGAAAGACGGTCTTTTTTCGGACCGCCAGCCCAGCTGCCTGTTAGAGCCGCTTCGAACAAGAGAAGCGGCTCGGAAATTTCCAAATCCAGAAGGAATCGTGAATAGAGTTGGCGAGAGGCAGGTAGAGCCCCTGTGAGCCCCCAGATAGCACTCCTTTGCTTCTGGGGAGGAAACAGGCACGGCTCCCTATTCAGCGCGCCGAGACTCCGGACAGCGAGGACGAGTCTACACATCGTAAAGCAAGGCGGCAGGACCAACCTCTTTTTTACTGAGAACAAAGCGAATCCAAACAAACAGGGTGGAACAAGAACTTGCACCACGAAACTGCAAGTATTTACTAGCCCTGTGACTAACTTTTAAGAATCAAAGAGTGAAAGTCTCCTGAAAATGGCGCCTGGCTTCAGCGTTAATGAGAGCTGAAAGCGAAAGTGGATTTGAATAGCTATTTCAACTAGCTACAAAGTAGCATTGCTGTAACAAGTGAAAGAAAAGGGAATCTTTTTTAAGACAAGCCTGATTTTGCTTAAATTTCATCTTTAATTTTACTAAACCTGGGGGAATTTTTCAGAGGACTTTGTGGTGGAGGAAAGGGAAAAAGGATTTCCTTTTTTGAAAAAGGTAGACTACGTGGCAGGATGGCTTCTAAGCAGACTAAACAGGATGTGAAGGCGGCGGCGGGGGGGATCCCCCACACACAAACCTGAACAGCAGCCTCCCAGCCAGCAAAGCCAGAAAGAAGAGATTGATCTTGAAAGTTTAAAGGATTTTATTACTCAGGCTCTGATGAGGCAAGATGAAAATCTGGATGAGAAGTTTAAAAAGTCACAACAGGAAATTAAGCAGGAGATTAAAGAAATTAAAGAGGTGGTGCAAGAAAAATATGACAAGGTGACCAAAAAATTAATGACAGTGGTGACTGGATTGTCAGAAGTAATTATTAAAACTGATAATAAAGTGGAGGAACTTAGATCAGAAATGGATGTCAAAATGAAGGAGACTGATTATAAAATCTTTGATGCTGACAATAAAATGCAGAGACTTGAAAATGAGATTACAATGATGCAGTTCAGGTCCATGGAATTTCCTATAAGGCTGAGAGGCTTAAAAGAGAATGATAGGGAAGACCTGAGAAAGATCTGTGCTGATGCTCTAGCTGTGCTGTTAAAGATTAGCTCTGAAGAGATTTTTTGCAAAATGGACAAAGTGTACAGAGTGAATTCTTGGGTGGCCAGACAAAGACAATTGCCCAGAGATGTGGTGATATATTTTACAGATAGAAAAATGAGAAATGATATTTTACAAAAGTCCTTTCTCTCTGCTGTGCAAGTGGATGGAAAGGAGATTGGAGTTTATAAAGAGCTACCACCTAAGATGTTAAAAGATAGAAAGGACTTTGGATTTTTAGTGAATGAATTAAAAAAACAACAAATTCCATTTAGGTGGGATGCTCCAACTGGCATAATTTTGAGGTATAAGGGAGAAAGATATTGATTGAACACTGTTGAGAAGGCGGAATAATTTTATTCTAATGTTTTTAAAGAGAGTTCACCATTCCCACGTACGTCTTCTGTGTTGGAGACAAAGGAGAGTGTTAAGGAGAAGCAATTTCAGCAAGAGAAGGAAGAGCAGTCTAAGCAGCTGGAATTGGAGGCAATGGAAATGCAGGGAGCTACAGGAGGATTTCTGGATGCGCCCCTGCTAGATTTTCCTTCGGAAATTGTAAATGAACCACCTAAGACCACAAGAGAAGTGGCTTTGGACCTAGCCCGGATGTGTGAAGCTAAAGGTCAGCGTATAACTCGAGCAGTTTCTAAGCAAATTAAAGAAAAACAACAACAGGAAAGATCCAAGCCACAGCAATATAAGAAAGGAGTTAAGGGCAATATACAAGAATGTGAAGCCATGGGAGGAGCAAAGCCGAAGACCACCGATTCGGAAAATCTTCGGCACGTGTTCTTGTCGCTTCAAAAAACTGTAAATGACGATTAAGTTTTTATCTTGGAACGTGAATGGATTAAACTCACCACAGAAAAGGAAGAAACTATTTAACTATTTGAGACAATTTAATAATGATATAATTTGCTTACAAGAAACTCATGTCAGAATACAAGATCAAAAATATTTGATAAATTCAAGATTAGGAGCACATTTTATAGCTTCGAATTTGGAAAAAAAGAATGGTGTGGTTATTTATATAAATAAAAGACTGTCAGCTAAAATTATAGAAGCAGATGACTGTGGCAGGTTTATAGCAATTGAACTTTACACAGCAAATGGCCCAATTCTGGTGATTGGAATTTATGCTCCTAATCAACAACAAGAAAATTTCTACAAAACTTTGCATTCTAAAATATTGCAATGGGACTATAGATCTATTTTAATTATGGGAGACTGGAATGGAGTAATTGACTCTAAAATAGATAAAAAGAGTTTGGCAAAGTCAAGGATTAGATTACCACAGACTTTTTTTGATATGAAAGAAGACTTGGAATTAAAAGATATTTGGAGAATACATAACCCAAAAGATTTGGATTTTACTTTCTTTTCAGATAGACACAGATCCTTTTCTAGGATTGACTTCATTTTACTATCAGCTGACTTACTTGTAAAAATGAAAAGAACAAAGATTTTTCCAAGGACTTTAACTGACCATAGCCCGGTATGGATAGAAATTGAGATGGGAAAGAGTGAGAGAAGATCATGGAGAGTAAATGAAAATTTGTTTAGATATGAAAAGAATATAACAGAACTTAAAAAGCAGATGAAAGAATTTTTTGAAATGAACTTGAATAAGGGTACCCCTATTGAAATCGTGTGGGATGCGAGTAAAGCATATATGAGAGGGGTACTCATTCATATGAACTCTAAACACAAACTAAATCGACAAAAGAAAAGATCTGAAATGGAAGCAGAAATAAAGAATAAAGAACAGCTACTTATAAAAAACCCAACAGATGAAAGAATACGAGGAGCTATAAAACTTCTGAAAGATCAATTTCAAATGCTTATGGCGGAACAAACAGCAACAAATTTACAATTTGCGAAACATAACACATTTTGTAACGCTAACAAACCGGGCAGATGGTTGGCTTATACACTAAGGAAGAGGCAGAGTACACGGGTCATTGACAGTATTGATAGTGGAGGGAAGGAAATTTCTCAACAAAAATTAATTAAAGAAGTTTTTGTAGATTATTACACCAAACTATATGCCAAAGATGATACACAGAATGGATTTATAGAGAAATATTTAGAAAATAGAAGAGTCACAAAAATTTCTGGTCAACAAAAGGAGAGAATGAATTATCCTATAACAGCTGAGGAGATTATTGCCGCAATTAAACAATTGAAAACAGCTAAAGCACCAGGGACGGATGGTTTAACTGCGGTGTACTATAAAACTTTACAAGCAGAAATGATTGAACATCTTAAAGATCTATTTTGCAGTATACAACAAGGGGGTAAAATGCCCCCATCATGGAAAACAGCTTATATTTCATTGATACCGAAAGAGCAAGCAGGTCCTAAAAAACCTGAGAATTTTAGACCAATATCTCTTCTGAATAATGATTATAAAATATTTGCAAAAGTATTAGCCAACAGGTTGATGCCAGTTATTCAAATGGTGATTCATTGTGATCAAGCGGGATTTATAGAAGGCAGATACATGAAGGATAATGTAAGGCAAGTTATAGATTTATTGGAATATCTTGAGAAGAATAAACAGATCCCTGCAGTGCTGGTTTTCTTGGATGCGGAGAAGGCCTTTGATAGAGTGGATTGGAACTTTCTATTAAAGACTTTAAGAAAGATGGATTTTGGGGATCAATTTATACAGGCGGTTTCAGCAATTTATCAAGAACAAAAGGCACAAATTATTATTAATGGAAGTTTGACAACAAATTTTAGTATTGAAAAAGGAACAAGACAAGGTTGTCCGTTATCCCCATTGTTATTTATTTTAACATTAGAAGTCTTGTTGAATACAATACGGGACTCGAGCACCTTGAAGGGAATAGTGATAAGGCAAGAGGATTACAGAATAAGGGCATTTGCAGATGATCTGGTTGTCACCCTAACATAGCCGATGGAATCAATAATCCAGATGAAAGCAAGGCAGGTTTTGAGATAGTACCAAAGGTTAAATATCTAGGAGTTCAGGTTGCAGAATCAAATATGAAATTGTTTCAAAATAACTACGAGGTGTTGTGGCGAGAGGTACAGAAAGATATGGAGACCTGGAAAAAACTGCAGCTGTCTCTATTTGGAAGAATAGCAGCAGTTAAGATGAACGTTTTGCCAAGATTTCTTTTTTTGTTTCAAATGATTCCGGTGCTTAAAAGTGATAAACAATTGAGAGAATGGCAAAAAGGAGTGAATAAGTTTGTCTGGAATGAGAAAAAGCCGAGAGTTAAGCTGAAAATTATGCAAGATGTTCCAGAAAGGGGGGGCCTTAAACTTCCAAACCTACAATTATATTATGAAGCAGCAGCTTTGACGCAAGCAAGTGATTGGTTTGGAAGGAAAAAGACTGGAATATTGAACATAGAAAGTTATGATCTTGAATTTGGATGGCATGCATATTTATTTTATGAGAACAAAGTGGATAAAGTATTTAAAAGCCACATACTTAGAAACTCTTTGGTGAGAGTTTGGAAGAAGCACCAATTCAAATGGGATTACAAAATACCGTTATGGCTGGATCTTGGTCATATCATGTGGAATAAAAATATAATGTCACTCGGGGGGGGGGGGGGTTATATAAAGAAGTTCTTTTTACAGATGCGGGCAGATGGCAACTGAAGACATTAGAAACGCTGTTGGAAGAGGGGATTAATTTATCTTGGTTACAGTATAATCAACTTCAATTGAGATGGAAAGAGGACCAAAAAACTGGTATAATGATGCATGAAGAAGAATAGGTTAGACATAAAAAAGAGAAAGGCCCAATGCATATTAAAAGGGTTTATAATGTTTTGCTAGAAAGGGATTCAGAAACTGAATTGGTTAAAGATTGCATGATAAAGTGGGCACAAAATTTTGCAGAACCAGTGATGTTGGAAACATGGGAAAAAATATGGGTCCAGAATGTTAAATTTACACAGTCGCAGAATTTGAGGGAAAATTTTTATAAAATGTTTTATAGGTGGCATTTAGATCCTAAGAAATTATCGTGTATGTATCCTAATGTTCAACCAAAATGCTGGAGATGTGATTGCCTAGATGCCACATATTATCATATGTGGTGGACTTGTAAGAAAGTGAAGGCTTTTTGGATAAAAATTTGGTGGGTTATGCAGAATGTTTTAAAGAAAAAAATTCAGTTTTCTCCACATTGTGAAGACTTTGTGTTCGAGAATGAAATTTATTTGAGATAACATCGGAACCTGACACTTTTTTCATATGTCAGCCACATGTGCTTGTCTCCAACCTGATACATTGTTGGTCTGTGTAACTTGACAATGATAGATAAAAGAACACAAGACTGTTCAGAATGAAAAAATAGCTAAAAAACCAGGGGCTTTTTTCTGGATATTTTGATCCAAAATTAAAAGAAGAATTAAAAAGATAAGCTCCAAACATTTTACAAATTAGTAAAATACAAAAACACTGTAGTGAAAGTCCAATATAAATGTAAATCAAATGAAAACACTTTCACTACCCCAGAACACGCCATATTTTCCTTATGAAAAAGCAAGTTATGCAGAACAACATAAGTTAAAGGGAAAGAGAAGAAAAGAACAAATAAAGTCCAGCAGGGGGTTAAAATAAATCAGCATTCAACCAGACCAGGGGTGAAATCCTACCGGTTCGGACCGGTTCGAGTGAACAGCTAGGGATTATTGGCATCAGTTTGCCGAACCGGTAGTAATCACCCCTTGTTGGCCCCACCCACGGCCTGCCGGTCGCCGCTCACCTCTTCCGGTCACTTGATATTCCACAGAACTGAATGTTAAATGCAGCAGAGAGAATGCTAATTTTTCTCCCTCCATTCAGAATGGAGCTGCTGCAGCCTGTCCCTTTAAGGTAGTCCCCAGGAGGGAGGGGGTCAGGACGGAACCATAAAGGGAGCAGCAGCTCCGTTCTGAATGGAGGGAGAAAAGTTAGCATTCTCTCTGCCACAGAAAAATGCAGCAGTCAACTTTTAAAGATGAAAAGCAAAATAAAACAAAAGCTTTGAAAAGTGATGTTAAAACCCATGCATGTTTTAGAAAATGAACTGCTGAGAGGAAAGATGGATGCCCATGAATTTCCGACCACTCCCTGAGTGTTCTGTCCTCACTACACATTACTCTGTGTGCAGCTTGACATGCAGCTAAACCCACCTATCCTCCAATAAAACAGACCGTGTGCATAGATCTGGATGCTTTATTAAAGGAACAGGATGGGTGAAACTGGGAAAATAGATATACAGTACGTACAATAAGAACCCAAATACAAAATAAGCAGTGTTGAGTTGCTGGTGAGCATAACAATTAACAAATACAGATAAATCTAAATCTCATCAGCAATGCTGTGTGTATGAGATGTGGATTTTTGTCCTCAGATGAACATGTGCCACGGATTAGGCTGAATTCTTCCTGGTGCTTCTGTTTCCTCCAAATGCTAAAGGAAATGGAGTCTGGCTTCCCAGGATGCACTTGTTTTTGGAGTGAGGGTTGCTGGGAAGATGACCCTTAAAGGCCTGGGTCTCAATAAAGATTTGTGTTTGGCCACTAGGTGGTGCTCAAGATACATTAAAGAACAATGATAGCAATAAAAATACATAATTACATATACAAACTTTTTGCTGGAGGCATGACACAGAGGGAACTGGGATCTTTAAAACTCCCCTTTCCAGGTGGGTCCATGGCAGAGGTGGTATTCAGCCGATTTGGAGAGGAAGAAAGGACCACAAACCCTGGCACTAGATGCAGCTTCAGAGGATGCTTTGAAACAGTACAGCAATCCAGGGCTGGAAGGTACCTCAGAGGTCATCTAGTCCAACCCCCTGCTCCAGCAGGAGACCTTATATCATCTGGGTTATTTTGGTGCCTCTAACAGAGAAGAAAATTCCCAGAAAAGGGAAGGAGTTTACTAGGACAAGGCTGCCGTGCAGAGGAAGGCAGAGATAGTCCTCGATTTATGACCACAATTGAGCCCAATATTTTGGTTGCTAAGCAAGAGCATTGTTAAAGTGAGTTTCGACGCATTTTACTCAATCCATCCTCCAACAGTGGATGTCAATCACTGTGGACCAGATTGAGAATTTGAGAGCAAAGGCCTGCCAGGTTACTGGTGATTGACACACTCATAAGGGAAGGGTAAGGGTACCCCTCGACTTACTGTATGTCCACCATTGAGCCTCAAATCTCCATTGCTAAGCAAGACAGCTGTTCAGTGAGCTTTCACCCACTTTATGACCTTTCTTGCCACCATTGTTAAGCAAGTAGTTGCAGCTCTTAAGTAAGTCATATGGTCGTTAAGTGAATCTGGCTTCCCCGTGGACTTTGTTGGTCAGGTCGCAAAAGGGGATCGCGTGACTCTGGAACACTGAGACAGTCATAAGTAAGAGTCAGTTGCCAAGCATCCAAATTTGGATCGCCTGACCATGGGGATGCTGCAACAGTTGTCAAGTGTGAAAAACAGTCATAAGTCCCTTTCTCCAGTGCCATTGTAACTTGAATGGTCGCTAAATTAGTCACACAGTCACTAAGTGAATCTGGCTTCCCCGAAACTCCGTTGCTAAGAGAGACAGCTGTTCAGTGAGCTTGGACCCATTTTACAAGCTTTTTTTTTTAGCTTTAAAGTAATTCTGAATTTAATTTGAATCCAATAAAATGTATGGAGTGAAAAATTTCTAGCCAAATCTATAAACATTTATCAAGACACACATTCCATAGCCAACTTTTAAAGTACAAACAGCTAAAAGACAACCATTTTTACAACAAATTTCCTCTGTCCCACCAAATACCACTCACAACAGAGGTGAATTGCTACCGGTTAGGACCGGTTCGGGAGAACTGTTAGTGGAAATTTGATGTGGTTCCCCGAACTGTTAGTGACCTTTGGCTGGCCACGCCCCTGAACCGGACCCCGCTCGCTCACCCCGCTCGCCCGATGCTTGCCCGCCCCGCCCAGCCACTACTTGCAGAATCTAGCCCCGTACTTATGCTCACCACTGCTGGCAAAGGTAAGGCCGAAGGGCATGGGTGGGCGGGGGAGGGAGAGCTGGTGGAGGGGTGATACCAGCAGCGGGTGGTGGACCAATGCGCGCGGGGAGGGAGGGGAGCGCACAGGAGATCATGGCACCGGAGCTCTTCCTGTGCATTTCCCCCAGCTGGCCTGGCCTGCAAGGGAAGCACGCAGGAGATCCTAGCTGCAGTTTACTCGTGAGCAACATTGGCCGGGAGAGGCAAGGAGAAATACCAATGGTGTTCACGAGTAAGCTGAGGCTCCTAAGGGGGGGTCGAGCCTCCACGCCCACAACATCTTCCCCTGATGGCATCGCTGGCAGCCACTTCCTGCGCCTCCCGTCCAGTGCTCTTCCCACTGCTGCTCGGCCTCCTCGTTGCACGGAGGCAGGAGACGGTGGTTTCTTTCGCTGCCTGTGATCTGCTGCCTGCCTCTAATCTGCAGTTTACTCATGAGCATGGTGCTCACGAGTAAACTGCAGATTACAGGAAGCCGGCAGATCATTGGCTTACTCGCTCTGCTGCTCACCTGGCAGAGCGCAGACTGGCAGCTCCAGGTCGTCTCACAGCCGTTGTGTGCAGGGAAAAACCTTGCAAAGTAAAGAAAAATTTATCCTGAGTGCGAGAAGTTAGTTGCCTCGCACTCCCTGCACGCATCTCACAGTAGGGCGCAATTTGGGGTGGCAGGTGGGGCAGGGGATGGGGGGGAGCTTGGCAAGCTTTGCAGCTGTGTGGCTACAAAGGTTGCTGTGCTGGCTCCCTTCTCCCTGCCAGCCAGCACCTCCCAAAGCTGCCAGTGTTGCATGCCCACTGCACTGGGACTGATAGGGGCAGCAGCAGCCCTCTCCTGTCTTTCTCCAGCTGGGTGGGGAAAAAAGGAGGGGGACTTCACAAACAAAAGAGAATTCTCTCTTTTGGCACCAGAGCCAAAGCTAAAAGAAACTGGTGGGGAGAAAAAGAGGGAGGGTAGGAACAGGGGACAATTTTTTCGTTGTTTTAACTCTGTAGCAACATCTTTCCCAGCTACTACTTTCTCTGCTCAGCCTTCATTTTTTTTGTATTTTAAAATCCTGAACTCTTCTGTTTTGCTCTGTATTTCCTGTTATTTTCCATCTCTTTTCCCTCTTTCTTATTTTCTCACTGTTAATCCCAGTGTAATCATTTAAATTTTTTATATTCTTTCCGTTCCACCCTTTTTCCCCTCTTTGTCTCTTTCCACCCTCTCTATTTTTTCCATTTTTTAAATTTTTTTTTATTTTTAAACAAAACATAAAACAACCATCATCCATTACAATTACAGAAAGTGTGTCGATCGGTTACAAATCTTTTGTGCTTAATCCCATATCCAAAATTCTCTTATTTGACAATTTATTATATCTCTTTATATTATTATTCTCATTTACCAAATTATTTAACAGTGGCTTATCTCCCGTAAAAAAACGCTTCATATATTTTATTATTACATTCCTTTCATGTTTCATATTTCATTTCCATGCTTTATTATCTAGCCATTGATAAAATAAATCCCATATCAAGTAATATTGTTTGTCTTCCTGTTCTCTAATTTCAGATGTCAATTTACTCATTTCAGCACATTCCAAAATTTTCTTAATAACTTCCTCATCAGTAGGTATCTTCTCTCCTTTCCAATTTTTAGCAAATACAGTTCTAGCCGCTGTTAAAACATTCATAATTAAGTATCTCAGTTCTCTATTATATGTTTCTGGTAAAATCCCTAATAAAAATATCTCTGGTTTAAAATCAATGTGTTTCTTTGTCATTTTTTCCAACCATGTGTGGATTTTAGTCCAATATCTTTTAGCTTCTGCAAATGTCCACCACATATGGTAATATGAACCCGGAGTCTGATGACACTTCCAACACTTCTCCGATTTCTTCTTGAACATTCTGGCTATTCTCGCCGGGGGAAAATGCCACCTGTAAAACATCTTATACAAATTCTCCTTATATGCTGTTGACATTGTCATTTTATAGTTCTGCAACCACAGTTTTTGCCATTTCTCTAAATAAATCCCATGACCAAAATTTTCCCCCTATGCAATCATTGTTTCTTTAACTTGTTCTTCTTCCAGTTTTACTTCTAATAAATAACCATACAATTTTTTAATTACATAGTCATCAGAACCTGTTAAAATTTTATCTAAATTCATCAAATTACTGTAAAAACCCTCTGTCTTAGAATCTTCATCATATCTAGACTGTATTTGCATATATGAAAACCAATCCATTTCTATCTCTTGTTCTTCTAATTCTTGCTTCGATTTAAATTCACCTTTTTCATTCAATAATTCACAATATCTAACAATTTGTTCCTTTCTAAATGTTATTGAGTATGAGAATGCTTCAATAGAAGATAACCAGACTGGAATTTTTAAATAATGATATCTTTTGATCTTCTCCCACTTTGATAACAAAGACTCTTGTATAATATGTCTTCTAAAATAACCCTGTGTTTTTGTATTCTTATACCATAAGAAAGCATGCCAGCCCAACAGCAAGTCATGTCCTTCTAAAGTCAACAATCTAATATTTCTTAACATTATCCATTCTTTAATCCACATCAAATTACTAGCTTGATAGTATAATTCCCAATCTGGCAAACCAAAACCTCCTCTTGTTCTGACATCTTGCAACAATTTTAATTTTATCCTCGCCTTTTTACCCTGCCAAATATATTTTAACACAATTTTATTTAAATCTTCAAAATATTCTTTTCCCAGACTTCCGGCGGTGACGTCAGTGTGCTAGGAACAAGGGGGACTGAGCTCCATTCCCTAAGTTCCAAATTTTTGATCTGGAAGCCGCTTTTTGGTGCTATTGACCACGAAGAGGTCAATAGATTAAAGGGGAAATCCCGAGGACCTCGAAGGCAACAGCAAACACCCCGAAGGTTCAGGGAAAACCCCTTAATTCTGACTGAAAAAAACCCAGCCATCCCTGGCTGGCCAGAGCGTTGACAGCTGTCTAAGAAGGAAGAGAAGATTGAATTAAGAAGACATTGGCAAAGAACAACAAGAAAGTAAGACTTTGAAAGGTACAATTATAGAGTGGAGGAAAATATAATTAAGAGAAAGACTCCAAACCAATCGGCGAAACGGAGCCATAAAGAAGCAGCGAAGTGAAAGTGAACAGGGAGAAGTGAAAGTGAATGGAGCAAAGCGGAGAAACAAACCAGAGGGTGACTAAGCGGAGCTGACAGGCGACGGAACCAACGTGGATTTAAAAGAACATACTGGAGAGTTGTGGATTATAAAACCTATTGAATTTGATCCGATTGGGATTTGAAACTTGGTGAGGACTAATTGGATTGTGAAAGAAATACAGAGGGAAACGTTAGACTCATTATAAATGGAAGTGGAGCTGAGACGAAGGAGGAGAGCTAGTTACTGAACATGAGAGCGGACTTAGAGGAACTTTTGTAATTTGTATTTGTGACCACAGAATCTTAGTATTTGGAATCAGCAAATGAACGGTGAACTTATATTAGAGTACTCACCCTGAAATAACTGAGCACCATTGGGGCTTTGAAATTGTGATATCAACACTATTTGAAAGTAAACTGATAGTTTATTTTCATTCTCTTCCTTTCCTTTCTTTGTGATATAACTTATTATAAATCTAAGTCATAGATATATTACTATATTGATAAACTGAAACAGAGTGATCTAGAATATTTAAAACATATACTTTGTGTTTATTATATATATAAATTAATAGCAACCATATATATAGCACTGTTTAGAATAAGAATAGACGTTTGATATTGGTAAGATTTAATACATATACAATTAAGAATTTAATAGAGTATTTAATATAGAAATAGACACATGATTTGCTGAAATATTTGATTTTTTCCCTACTCCCCATCTAAGTTTTTTTTCGATCCCTATATAACGATATTGCAAAGTGAACTCCGGAAAATTGATTTGATTTGAAAGTTAAATAAGCATATTTAGTTCCTATAACTTACATAAACCATATAAATAACTTATCAACAAGAAATCCTACTCCATAACATAGACTGTGTATGAAAATTTGGGAAGCGCTTAAACAGAAAATTAAGATGACAACCACTGGCCCATCTGTGACTGTAAAAACAGGTAAAAGGATAATTTCCAACCAAACATCGACCACTGCATCACTGATACAACAGAAAACGATAGACACAATTGTAGCTACAGAAAAAGAGAAAACTCCCCAAACTTTCAATATTCAAAATATACATTCAGTCCTGGCGATGATACAAGAGGGGATGAATAAAACACAGGAATCAATAGCTAATAATCATGAAGAAAGCAGGAAGAACCATGAAGAACTGAAATCAGACGTAGGAGAAATAAAGGATAACTTTAAAAAAATGGATGATAAGATGGAAAAGATTCAACAAAACATTGCAAAAAAATGAACAACGGATCCAAAACATTGAAACAAAAATGGACCAAGCAGAGAAAAAATTGGATGACATGGAAAACGACCAAATAGCATTGAATAAAGAATTGGAAGATTCAATCTCATACTTAGAAATGGAGAAGGCATCCTTCTACCTAAGATTCCAAAACATCGCTGAAAATAGAGAAGAGAATCTGAGAGATTTAATGGTGGGGATTTTAGCGGAGGCGACCCCAAAAAATAAGGAGGAAATTAATAAAGAAATTGACAAAGTTTATAGAATATACACAAATTACGCCCGAAGAAACAAATTACCCAAAGAGATATATATTAGATTCGCAAGGAAATCGGTGAAAGAAGAAATATATAAAATAATGAGAGAGGAACCAATTACTTACAAAGGCAAAGAAATAATAACATTAAAACAAATACCGAGAAGAATAAGAGAAACAAGGAAAAATTACAACTTTCTAACCACAGAATTGAACAAACACAAAATAATGTTCCGGTGGTTGACACCCAAGGGAATTCTTGTTTCATGGCAAGATAAAAAACACAGACTTGACACTTTAGAGAAGGCACAACAGTTTTTCAATACCTATTTTGTACTAGAAGAGGAACAAGAATCTGAAGTTCAACAAGACTTAACAAATAAGGAGGACCCAGTGGATGAAGTACAGAGAGAACGAGAAGGAAGAACAAGAAGGGAGAAGGAGAAGAGGGAAAGAGAGGGAGCAAGGGAAAAAATACAAATTATTGCAAAAAACACAAGACGACTCAGGACAGTAAGGAGATAGAAGATCGGAATGGAGAAGGAACTAAGACTGATATCAATTAACATAAATGGCCTAAATATTCCATCTAAGAGAACTCGCATATTTAAAAACCTACAGAAATTGAAGACAGATATTATAAGATTACAAGAAGTTCATATCAAAAAACAACACCAAAGATTATTAGAAAATAAACGTTTGGGAACACTCTATACTGCACTAACAGAACAAAAAAAGAAAGGCATTGCAATGTATATTAAAAATCACATACAAGCAAAACAAATATTTGCAGATGAGGAGGGTAGGACCCTGATGGTTGAGATCAAAACAGGAACGAAAACTATACTATTAGTGTCACTCTATGCGCCGAATGGAAGTCAAACTGATTACTTCAAAAAATACACAATATAATCAAGGAATTGGATTACCAAAATATATGCCTCATCGGAGACTACAATGCAATCGTAAATGCAGAGAAGAATTATCGAAGTAGTAAACAAAATAAATCCAGAAAAAAAACACTTCCGGATACATTTCACAACATGGTACAAGAATTTCAACTACAAGACGCTTGGAGGGAAATCAACCACAATAAAAAACAATTCACATTCTATTCAAATCCGCACCAATCTTTGTCAAGAATCGACATGGCTTGGATGACAGCAGAGCTCAGATTAGACATCAAACAAATAGAAATTGCAACAAACACATGGGCAGATCACAGTCCGATTGAAATAACATGGAAGGGTCACCAAACACGGAGAAGATGGATGATGGATAAAGACATCATAAAGGATAAACAATATGTGAAATGATCCAAAGAGAACTGAAAATATTTTTTCAGATTAATGTAAAAGAACACACCAGTCTTCAAAATTTATGGGATATGACCAAAGTATACATCAGAGGCCTCACAATCGCTTATACAGCAAAAAAAAAAAAAAAAAATAAAGACAAGCAACAAATAAAAGAGAAATTAGCGGCACATCTGCAACAATATGAATCAGAACTACAGAAAGAGCCACATAATCAAGAAATCAAAGAGAAAATAAACCTTACAAGACATAAAATAAATTTAAATACAACAACGGAGATAGCAAGGGAAATTAAAATGGCTAAACAAAATCAATTTGAACATGCAAATAAAACTTGACGGTGGTTGGCCTACAAATTGAAAAAAAGAAAAAGAGAAGAAAATGATATTGCAATTAAAAGACGAAGACGGAGAAATACACCATAATAATGAGGATAAAAAACGAATTGCAAGGGAATTTTTCCAAAACCTATACGCAAAAGAAGAAATTCGAGAAGAAGATACTATAGAATATTTAAGCAAAATAAATATCCAGGAATTAAAAGATCATATTGAATTATTGAATAGACCAATTTCCATGTCAGAATTAAAAGAAACAAGAAAGAAACAAAAAAACAATAAGACACCGGGAACAGATGGCATACCATCCGAGTTTTATAAGACATTCCAGCAATCACTAGACGACATTCTAATACAAGTATTATTCAACGACACACTTCTGGAAGCTGAAATCCCACAATCATGGAATGAAACAATAATTACATTAATACCAAAACAAGATTCGGATCCCGCTGAAATTAAAAATTACAGACCAATATCCCTTCTCAATGTGGACTACAAACTATTCACATCCATCATAACACAGAGACTGAAAAATTTCATTAAGTACTATATGCATCCAGATCAAAATGGCTTCATTCCCGGATGACAAATCCAAAATAATACAAGGACAATTATCGATATTCTCGAATATTATGAACAATGACCAGATAAACAGCTAGCTTTAATTTTCCTGGACGCACAAAAAGCGTTCGATAATCTTGATTGGACATTTTTAATAGCACAATTGGAAAGGATGAAATTTGGAGAAAGATTCGTAAAGATGATCAAAAGGATATATAACACTCAAACTGCAAAAATATTGATTAATGGAGAGAAAACAGAACAATTTGATATAAAGAAAGGGGTGAGGCAAGGATGCCCCCTATCCCCCATACTGTTTATATTAACACTGGAAATATTACTGGAAGAAATTAGAGAAGACGAAGAAATAACGGGATTAAAGATAAAGAACCAGGAATATAAACTGCAAGCTTTTGCGGATGAAATAGTACTCATCCTAGAAAAACCACTACAATCAGGATCAAAACTATTGACAAAAATACAACAATATGGGGAAGTAGCGGGCCTGAAAATCAACAAACAAAAAACAAAAATGCTAACGAAGAACCTCACCAAAAACCAAGAAAAAGAGTTGGAAAATATGCTAGGGATACAAAAAGTAAAGAAAGTGAAATACCTAGGGGTGTGGCTTACCAATAGAATATCAACACTTAAGGAAAATAATTATAATAAATTGGCCAAACAAATAGAAAAAGATTTAGAATTTTGGACTAAACTTCAGCTATCATTTCTAGGTAAAATCGCCTCCATTAAAATGAATATTCTGCCAAGAATGTTGTACTTATTTCGGGTGATACCAATAAATCCAGGCAAAACTTACTTCAAAGATTTGGACAAGATGATACTAAAGTATATCTGGCAGGGGAAAAAGGCAAAGGTTAAATTAAAGCATTTACAGGACAAACGAGAAAGAGGAGGAATGGGACTTCCAGACTGGCAGACTTACCACAAAGCATCATCACTAACATGGATAAAAGACTGGATTGAACTCAAAAATAGACACACATTAACATTAGAAGGCTTCGACCTGACCAAAGGATGACATGCATACCTATGGGAAGAGAAACTTAAAAAGCATGAACAATTCCATAGACATATCGTGAGAGACACTTTGCTAAAGATCTGGACCGAAATTAGGAAGAACCATTATGATAGAATCCCACGGTGGATTTCAACAATGGAAGCACAAATATATCCAAATACAATGGACATAAATAAAATGAAAACGTATCAGGATCTCTTAAACGATGAAGGAAAATTGAAAACAAGAGAGGAACTAAAAATACAAGGTGTGGAAATTGATTGGTGGCCTTACTTACAATTAAAATCCAGATACAAAACAGACATGGAAAAATATGGAATTCAAAAAGAATTAAATGGACTGGATAGAATACTACTGGGCCCAAATGAGAAACTAATAACAAAAATTTACAACTTTCTACTGACATATAAACTAGAAGAGGAAATAGTAAAAGAGAATATGATCACATGGGCGAAGAACTTCGGATACACTATTGAACTAAGTAAATGGGAAAAACTATGGAAAATCAATAGTAAATCGACGTTATCAGTACCATATAAAGAAAATGCTTACAAGATGTTTTATAGATGGCATCTCCCCCCCGGCACGGATCTCAAAAATGTTTCCCAAAACTTCCCCTCTCTGTTGGAAATGCAAAATACAAAAAGGGACATACTACCACATGTGGTGGTTGTCAGTGGTGGGATTCAATTTTTTTAACAACCGGTTCTGTGGGTGTGGCTTAGTTGGGGGTGTGGCTTGGTGGTCATGTGACTGGGTGGGCGTGGCTAGCTGGTCATGTGACTGGGTGGGCATGGCTAGCGTGGCTATCTGCATAGGGACTACAGAGGGCTGAAAAAAGTCATTTCTGACTGGTCCTCGCACTTTTTTTTTTTATTGCAAAAGTTTTACAATTACATTTTCACCCCTTTCCCCCCCCCTCAAGGGGGGGTTCTAAATTTTTTTACTACTGGTTCTGTGGGTGTGGCTTATTTTGTGGGCGTGGCTTGGAGGTCATGTGACTGGGTGGGTGTGGCTAGCTGGTCATGTGACCGGGTGGCTATGGCTATGTGTATAGGGGCTACTCAGAGGGCTGAAAAAAGTTATTTCTGACAGGTTCTCGCACTTTTGACCGGTCCTCGCACTTATGACCATCCTCACATTTATGCCCGTTGTGGCATGCTTAACAACCGTGTCACTCATTTCACAACTGCTTCTCTTCATCATGGTGACAAGATAGGGCAAAAATGTAAAACGTGAGGACAGTCGTAAGTTCGAGGACTGGTCAAAAGTGTGAGGACCAGTCAAAAATAACTTTTTCAGCCCTCTGAGTAGTCCATATGCATAAAAGGATACAGCAATAGAGAGGGATGAAGGAAGGGAAGGGAAATTAGAGTAGGAGTGAGGGTAAGAGAGGGAGGAAGAGAGGAGGAGAAGGAGAAGGAGAAAGGAAGAGGAAGTAGGGAGGAGAAGAAGAGGGGGAGGAAGAGAAAGTAAGAAGGAAAGAAAAGAGAGAGGTGGTAGGTTTGAGGAGAAAGATTGCTGTACAATAAAAAAGATGAAAGGGAAGAAAGCCAACCCCAAACAAATATAAAGATATTAAGATAAAGAATGAATTGTTAAACTTTAAAAAATAAAAGAGAACAAATATGAATAAATAACAATAATTAGAAACACACATACAAACATACAATGTATTTTCTTTGAACAGAGTATTTGGCCGGTTCACAAATTTAAACAGTGTTAAACTGTTGAAGTGTTAAACATTTCAATTAAATTTACAATTTCTATATTTCCTTTTTGCCATATTTATTCCTCATCTATTTTTGTAAAAAACCAATATTACCTTTCATCCTCATCTCTAATCTTAATCAAATTCAATTTTTCCCTTCTATTCTATATTATACCCCTTCCCATTGTCATCTATTTTTATATCCATCCTCACATTGGTTAATTATGTAATATTACAGTTGTTTAATATAAATTCAACATTTTAATATAAATCAATTAGTTATATAACTACCTTTTTGTATATTAATCAATATGAACATGAATATTCCAATTATTTCCATGCAATCCAATTTCTTACAAATCAATTAATTATATTTACCAATAATAATAAACTAAATAATTTCCCCCATATATTCCTCCAAACCACAACTTAACCATTTCTGCTTTCAACACAATATACAATTAATAGTATCTCAATTATTACAATTCCCTAGTTAAATAGAGCTTTTTTTCTTTTGTGTTTTAAAATCTTGAACTCTCCTCTTTTTCCCTAAATTTCCCATTGTTTACACCTACCTTTTTTGGTGAGGAAAAAGAAAAGAAATCTGCCTGCCTAATTTTCCAACGTTGCAGCAACAGCAAAGCCAACAGCCTGCCTTACTGACAGTTTCGTTTTTCAGCATAGCTAGGGGGAAAAAAATCAGCTGAGAGTCGGGAGCCGATCTACTTAAGGGCTAATTAGCCTATGCTGAAGCTCTGCGGGCCAATAAAATTACAAAAAAACACCGAACCGTTTGTTAAATTGCTGGCTCGCCCGCCCCTCGCCCACCACTATTTATTGGCAATAAATAGTGGTGCGGAGGGGCGGGGCAAGGGGCGGGGCGAGCCAGCAATTTAACAAACGGTTCGGCCGAACCCCCTAGAACCAGCAGAATCCCACCACTGGGTGGTTGTGCCCGAAAGCAAAACAATTTTGGAATAAAATCAAAATCCAACTGGAAGAAATAATAGCACAAAAAATACTGTTAGGATATGGTTTGAGCCTAACTATGTTGTACAGGCAATATATGTGTACTGTTACTTTAAGCTGAAACTGTATAATGTGGCTTTAATGTTGAGTCATGCTGTAATTACATAATAACTGGTTGTGAGAATATTTAACAAGGTACTGCAACGTGTTCAGTTGCTGCTATGATATGCTGTTGAGAGGTTGCTGCTATGATGCTGCTGTTGATGATAAGCTACCATTGAGAGGAGTTGTTATCTGCTAATTATCATTGGATGGATCTGCAACCATCGTGGTTTGTGAACCAGAGTGAGTTTGTTATTCTAACCAACTACTGTTTGTTGAGTAAGAAGATTCTGTAACTACTGGACTGATTTACTGGCAAAGACTTGGAATTTGTTTAAAGACTATGAAACTGTTTTTCCACTATAAAGTAAGCTTTTGATAAACCAGTTTGCATATCTCTTATTCATTGCTCTCAGCAACATTTCTCTGTGCAATCTACTCTGCTGGTTGGTAACACAACAACAATAACCTTAACAAATACAATTAAAACCGGAAACATATTTATTAGGTATATTTACAAATAATTATGAAAAAGAAATAATATATTTGATTACACACATTCTGACCGCAGCAAGAATCACCTTTGCACAAAATTGGAAATTGGAAGAAATCCCAACACAAGATAGAATAATATCAAAAGTAATGGAATGTGCCGAGATGGACAAACTCACTAAAGAAATCCAAGAAAAGGAAGAATCTGACTACTATCTGGTTTGGCAAAAGTGGTATCAATGGCTGGAGAAAAGGAAAACCAAACAAAAAGATGATCCTAAAAGACTCGAATCAAATCCTGTACCAACTGAGATACAACAGAGTACAACGAAACCTTAACAAAAATAATATCGTTATATAAGGCGAGAGGTGGGAGTAGATATTGAGAAATATATCTTACCGATGTACTGTCTTAAGAAGCAAGACACCACGTTTAAATGTTATATATGTTGTGTATTGTTTTATTTGTACCCGTATGTGCGTTTCTTTTTTTCTGTGTGTATGTTTTTTTTTCTGTTTTTTTTTCTTTCTGTGTTTTTAAATTAATAAAATTAATTAAAAAAATATCCTTTTCCCAACTTAATTGGGATTGTCTGAAATAAATATAAAATTCTAGGCAATATATTCATTTTAATAGTTGATATCCTCCCTATCAATGATAATTGCAAGTTCTCCTATTTAGCCAAATCTGTCACTATCTGTTGTTTAAGCTTATTATAATTATTCTCCTTAAGTGTACTACATCTTGCTGTCAAATGTATCCCCAAGTACTTAACCTTGTTCGTGACCTGCATCCTTGATACTTCTGCCAGCTCTTCTTTTTGTTTTTTTAACATATTTTTTGTCAAAATCTTCGTTTTATCTTTATTTCAGCCCTGCTACCTTACCAAATTCTCCTATTTTATCTATCAGTTTGTTAATTGATTCAAGTGGATCTTCCAGAATAAACACCAGGTCATCTGCAAATGCTTGCAATTTATATTCTTGATTTTGAATTTTCATTCCTTTTATTTCTTTTTCTTCTCTAATATTTCTATTTAGTACTTCTAGTGTTAACACAAACAACAGTGGTGACAGTGGGCAACCTTGTCTCGTTCCTTTTTGTATTTCAATAGATTCTGTCAATTCTACATTTATCATTACTTTTGCTATTTGTTTATGGTATATAGCTTCTATGGCTTGAGTAAATTTCCTCCCAAAGCCCATCTGTTTCAATTGTAATATCATAAATCGCCAATTCACATTGTCGAAGGCTTTCTGTGCATCTAAAAACATCAAAGCCATTTGCTTTTCCGGATGCGCCTCATAATATTCCAAAGTGTCCAGAATTATCCTCAAATTATCTCTGATCTGCCTTTTTGGCAGAAATCCATTTTGATCTGAATGTATAAAATTATTTAAATATCTTTTAAGTCTTTCTGCTAATATTGTAGCAAAGATTTTATAATCTGAATTTAGCAGGGATATAGGCCTATAGTTGTTGACTTGTTGTGGGTCAGTATCCTCCTTTTGGATAAGTGTAATATATGCTTCTAACCATGATTTGGGTATTTCCTTCTTTGACATTACTTCATTCATAACTTCTAACAGTGGGAGACTCAGTGATTCCTGAAAAGTCTTATAATATTCCGCTGGCAATCCATCTGGACCTGGCGCCTTCCCAATCTTTTGTTTTTTTGAGTGCTTCAGTCAATTCCATCATTGTTATATTTCCTTCTAGCATCATCTCAGTATCTTTTGAAATCTGTGGTAGATTCGCCTTATGTAAATATTGTTTAACACTTTCCTCTTCTATATTTTCTTTTTCATATAGTTTTTTTATAGTAACATTGTATAATATTTTTCTTCTCATCATTCCCAAATCTAATTTGTCCTTGTTCATCTAATAATTGTGTTATTTTCCTTGATTCTCTCTCTTTTTTCAATTTATATGCTAGCCATCTGCCTGGTTTATTAGCATCTTCAAAGTAGTTCTGTTTAGCATTCCTAATTTTTTGTGCTAGATCTTCTTTTTCTATTAATCCCATTTTATGTTTAATTGTGTCCATTTTCATTTTAATAACTTTTTTTTTGTGGGAACTTCTGTAATTCTTTTTCAAATTCCTTATAATCATCCTCTAACATTTTATACACTTGTCTTTTCTTAATATTCCTTTTTCTTGTATAGTCAATTATCAGGCCTCTGGCGTAAGCTTTCATAGTGTCCCACAGATTCTGCATTGATGTATCCTCTTTTCTGTTTTCTTTGAAAAAAAAGTCCAATTCTTTCTCCATTTTCTGTATAAAGTCCTTTTCTTTTAATACTGTAGTATTTAAAGTCCATCTAGACCTTCTCCTTTGTCCTTTCCATCTCACCGTCATTGGATTATGATCTGCCCAAGTATTAGCTTCTATAGCAATTTCTTCTATATTTGAAGTCAATTCCATTGTCATCCATATCATATCTATTCTAGACCATGATAAGTGTCTATTAGAATAAAACGTGTATTGTCTATTTTTTGCATTTCTTTCTCTCCATACATCTTTTAAATTTATTTCCTCTATCATCTTAAAGAAGGATTTCGGCAGAATTCTTCTACTTTGTTTTGTTGTCTTTTGTGTGTTATAATCCATTTTCCCATCCACTATTCCATTAAAGTCTCCCATCATATAAATATTGTCATAGTCCAGCTCAATTAATTTCATGTGTAATTTTCTATAAAAATCGTCTTGGTTGTCACTTGGAGCATATATCACTATTAACAATATTTTCCTGTTGTTATCTGTCATTTCCACCATCAAAATTCTTCCTTCTTCATCTGCATAAATTTTTTCCACTGGTATTATGTCTTTAATATACAAAACCACCCCTCTTTTCTTACATTGTGGCAGTGAGGCAAATAATTTCCCTAGTTTAGGCTGTACCAAAAGTAGTTCATGTTGTTTTTTAATATGCACTTCTTGTAAACAAATTATGTCCAATTTTAATTTCTCCAATTTATGAAATACTTTTCTTCTTTTAGTTGCTATATTAAGTCCATTTATATTCATTATAATCAATTTTTTCTCTTCCATATTTATACTTTATATAAAGGGTTTGCTGATTTAGTGGATCTCAATTCACGTTGTTCTTTATATTCTACAGTGCCTCCTACTGCGCCTTCTAGTGTGCCTTCCGCCTTTTCAATCATCACTAGACCCTCTTCTTGCAATTGGAGCAATGGCTCTTCCCTTCTTGATTCTACATCCTGTCAGCCTCCGCTTTTACTGCTTTGGCTGCCATAAGAACCAGGAGGGGGGAGAGCTAGGGGGCCTGGGGGGGGAGCATGCTGGAGGAAGAACGAAACTTTGGAAGAAACGAAACTGAATCTTTGAAGTTGCTATCGGGTCAACCGTTGTGGCATTCCTGATTGATGACACTGCCAGACGTGCTTCCACCTGACCCTGGGAGACCTTTGGATTGGATGATTTATGATGGACAGTGGGAGGGGATGCTTTCTATATGCACTTTTCGCGCCTATAGTTTTAATTCAGCTTATCTTTGGTTGCGTTCACTTCATTTCTAGTAAAAGTACCTTTCTCTATAAAACATGGAGTTTGGGTCATTCTTTCTTGGACTTTGAAGGAAGCACACCTGACATTAAGCTGAAATTCATCTCCAGCCATCCCGGACAAACACCGAGGGGGCTGACACCAAATTATGTCGGACCACGAGAGTGAAGAAGACCAGATGGGAGCATCTGGTTCTACGATAACTTCACTTCAGGCAGAGAAAGAGGCTGCAGAATGGCTGAGAGAGAGAGGAGCCTGAGGAAGCTAGATGGTCGAGAGGAGTAGGAAGATTGCCGGACCTGGGGAGGATGCCCCAGGGAGTAACCAGCTCCAGACCCCATAAGAGAGAGGCAGTGTAGCTGGAAGAGCAAAAGGAAAGCCTCATGATGGCACAAGCATTACAACTCCTCCGTGATGTTGAAGAAAGCCGGAAAAGCCGTGAGTCTTATGGGTTCCCTGTGGAGAAGGGAGGAGACTGCCCCAGGGGGGATCCAGAAGAGACAGCCTGTGGGGGAGAAGAAGAGGAAGCTGGGGAAGGAACATCTCAGGCTTCTGGAGCTCAAGTGGGGGATGCAGCAGCCCAGGGACCCCCAGCCTTGCAGGCCCCACCCCGCAGGTGTAAAAAACCAAAAAATTTCCCCCCTAACCGGAAAATATGATGGGAATCCGAAGACATTGGGCTTTTCTTGACCCAAGTGTGGAACCACATGCAGGACTGGGGGGAGGACTACTTATCAAATGCGGCTCGAGTAAGATGCTTCACGAACGTCCTAGAGGGAGTAGCCGCTGAATGGATGGTGGTCCTCCACAATAATAACTCCCCCTTGCTGAGGAACTACCACCAGTTCATGGGGGCTCTTAGAAGGCGGTTTGAAGACCACCTAGCTGAACGGAAGGCAAGACTCAGAATGAAGGGCATCCAGCAGGGCCGGAGATCAGTGGCAGAATACACCCAAGAATTCCGCGAGCTGGCACCCTATATGACAGGGTGGTCAGAAGCGGCTCTACTGGAGAGTTTCAAAGATGGGCTGAATGAAGAAATATACATGGACTGTAGAGGCCGGGGGGTCCCCAAAGACTTGCAGAGTTGGTACGTAGTAGCTGAGGATGTGGAGATTGAGCTGGCCCGAAGCTGACTCCGAGCAGGCCGTGCAGGGGACCCGCCATCCTCCTTCTACCGCAAAGGAGCGCCAAGGGCGGCCGCGGGGAGAGCGGAATTCAAACCCAAATCGAAGCCCTTCACCTGCTACAAATGTGGAAAGGAAGGCCATCGGGCTGCAGAATGTTTCTCCAAGCCAGTGCCAAAATCTACCGGCTCGGGGCCCAAGAAGGCCGACAAAGTGCCCACAAAAGGCCACGACACCGCCCTGAAAGGAGAAGTCGTTGAGTTCAGTCCCCGAAACCAGGGTGAGTTGGGAACTCCGACCACCGCAGACAACAGTGGGACAGACTCCGACTCCGACTCCAATGATCTGGTGCGTCACACAGAGGACTCCATGCTCGTCCCCATAGAAATAAGGGTGCCATCCACAGGGAAACATGCGCAGATGTTAGCCCTGTTAGACTCTGGGTGCACCAGGTGCATAATCAGCCCGAAAGTGGTGGAGAAAATGGGCCTGAGGCTAAAAACGTTAAAAAGGCCCATTGCGTTCTGTCAGTTGGACGGATCGATTGCAGGAGGGGGCCCGGCCAGCTTTGTGACTGAACCTATTGAAATGCAGTTGGGAGATCACGTAGAGAGCCTCAGATTTATTGTGGCCCCTGGCATGGAACGACCCCTAATACTTGGACTGCCCTGGCTCTGTAGATGGAACCCACGGGTTAATTGGAAAACGGGGGTCCTGCGTATTCGTACCGGAAAACCGAGACTAGAAAGGGAAGAAACCCCCCTTGAGGAAGGTATAGAACCTGAAAGAGCGGAAGTGGCCATAGGCCACATTGAAGGAGAGGAGAAGATTCCAAAGGAGTATTGGGATCTCCGTGAAGTTTTTAGTGAAAGGGCCTTGGATGTGCTGCCTCCCCACAGAGCTACGGACTGTACCATTGAAATACTCCCCGGGGTGAAGCTCCCTAAGCCAAAAATCTACCCCATGACCCCTCGAGAACTAGGGGAATTGCAAAACTTCATTGCTAAAAATCTAGAACGGGGTTTTATCCAACCAGCCAGACCAAGGGTGGTGGCACCGGTATTGTTCCGAGAAATGAAGGATGGCTCCTTTCGCTTGGTAGTTGATTATAGAAATCTTAACGCTATTTGCGTGGAAAACGTTTACCCCCTACCACTCATGAAGGACATGCTGTCTCACTTAGGAAAGGGAAAAGTCTTCACCAAACTTGACTTACGGGAGGCATACTACCGAGTGAGAATTAAAGAGGGGGATGAATGGAAGACAGCATTTAATTGCCCACTTGGATGTTTCCAGTTTAGAGTGCTCCCATTTGGACTACAGGGAGCCCCTGCTGTGTTCATGCAATTGATTAACGAAGTACTGCATGAGCACCTGTATAACGGGGTCCTGGTCTACTTGGACAACATTGTTATCTACTCTGAGAACATGGACGACCATGTGAAGTTGGTGCGAACGGTCCTGAAAAAACTCAGGGCTGCTGAACTATATGCCAAACTTTCTAAGTGCAAGTTCCACCAAAGCAGAATTGACTATCTTGGATATTGCATATCGCATGAGGGGATAGAAATGGACCCTGGAAAGGTTCAGGCCATATTGGAATGGGCCGCACCACGCACTATGTTATTTTTCTTGTCTCATAACCTGCTGTATTCCATTTAATCTTTTTTCAATCTGTCCAAAATTGTTCTTTTTCATTTTCAATATTACCACTGTTAAGAATTTTATAAAGTTTAATTTGTTTATATCCTTCCATGTATGATCAATTCTTCTTTAGTGCCACACCTTTTTTCCTTTTGTTGCTGCGCCTATAAATCGAATTATAATTATCCATTTTATTTCTTCTTTCTTTCCATCAATAAAGTTTCCAACAGACAAATTGAGTCTCTCCAAAATCAAAGCTTCTTATTTGTTGCCAAAGTAATCCAGTTAAGTTAGTGAGACACATAGTTTCTCTTCCAAATTGATAACCAGCCACAGTTATACTTTCACTTCCTCACAGTCTCCATTTTGTGTATTCCAAGCCTATCCGCTTGTCTTTTCCCTTTGTTTAAAAAGGTCCCGTTTATCAACTCATTCCTTTTTTCTCTTCCAAGAATAATCCATTCCCATTTGGTAAAAAGAAACAGTTTTTCAAAGTTTATAGCTCCCCAAAAGAGCAGTCATTCCCAATTAGCAATAAAGTCTGCAAACCTTTATTCAGTTAATGGGTCTTTCCCTTTTAAAAACCATTTTGTAAATCTTCTTGCCCCAATACTCCGTAGCTGCTAATTAAGGCTGGGGCACATTTGTAATCCACAATTTAAGCACTGTTCCCGCCTGGGTTTAGACTTGCTTACCTGGCTTCCGAACACCTTGCTCTCCCGTTCTCTTCTTCCTCCTGCACAGTGCTTTCTCCAGTTGGCGCAGGCTTCGAGGCAGTCGCCATGACTGCCGCTCCCCTGCCGCTGGCTCAGAGGGCTTCCTCCAGCCCCGAGGGACCTGCCCGTCCCTCTCATCCGTCCAAGGGGTCCCTCTCTCTACCCCTGTCCCTACAGGACAGGGTAGGTCCGCAGACCTGCTGGCTGCGGTTCACCAGACAGGGTTTTTGCGGGGCTCATAAGAGCCCCGCCATTTCCCCGCCTGCATCGCCCAGCGCCAACTGGAAGTCTCCGCATTTTTTGAAATCTTAAGTAGAATTCTGATTTATCCATCTCCGATCCTAAAGCGCTTTTATCATGTTCAACCTCTTCTAATCTACTGTCCATATCTCTATTTTTTTGTCTCTTTGTTCCTCCTTTTCTTCAATTTTTTCAAGTCTGTCCTCTTATTTATTTATTTAT
The DNA here is from genome assembly GCF_029215685.1 of Pituophis catenifer annectens. Classification (NCBI taxonomy): domain Eukaryota; kingdom Metazoa; phylum Chordata; class Lepidosauria; order Squamata; family Colubridae; genus Pituophis; species Pituophis catenifer. Next base: position 80,849,819 of record NW_027256885.1, read on the forward strand.
TTATTTATTTATTTATTTATTTATTTATTAAGCTTATATGCCGCCCTCTCTCCGGAAAGGACTCAGGGCGGCTCACGGCAATAAAAACAGATAAAATCAATATTAAGTGTTAAAAACCATTAAAACTCCCCTTAAAAACCCTTTCAGTCCAATCCAGCCTGGTGAAATAACCATGTCTTAAGGTCATGGTGGAAAGAGCGCAGGTCAGGGGCCACCCGGAGCTCCAAGGGGAGTTGATTCCATAAGGTAGGTGCGCCTACAGAGAAAGCCCATTCCCTAGGAGTCGCCAGATGACACTGCCTGGCCGACGGCACTCCAAGGAGGCCCTCCCTGTGGGAACTCATTGGGTGATGGGGAGCTGTCGCTGGCCGCAGATGGTCCGTCAGGTACCCCGGGCCTAGGCCATGTAGGGCTTTATAGGTGATAACCAGCACCTTGAATCTCACCCAGAGGGCAACCGGTAGCCAATGCAGGTCATGCAGGAGGGGTGTAACATGAGAGTGTTGGGACACTCCCATCACTACCTGCGTGGCCGCATTCTGCACCAGCTGAAGCCTCCAAGTGGTCTTCACGGGCAGCCCCATGTAGAGAGGATTGCAGTAGTCGATCCGAGAGGTCACGAGCACATGAGTGACTGTACGGAGGTCATCACGGTCCAGGTAGGGGCGCAATTGGCGCACCAGACGAATCTGTGCAAATGCCCCCCTGGTCACGGTCGCAACATGATCTTCCAAAGTCAACCGTGAATCCAGGAGCATGCCTAAATTGCACGCCTTTTCAACAGGGGGCAACACCTCACCCCCTATGACCAATGATGGAATATTCCCTGGGAGCCGAGATGCCGGTACCCACAGCCACTCCGTCTTGGCGGGGTTGAGCTGAAGCCTGTTCCTCCCCATCCAGAACCGCACCGCTTCCAGGCACCGGGACATCACATTGAGGGCATCACTGGGCTGGTTCGGGGTGGATATAAAAAGTTGGGTATCATCAGCGTACTGATGATACCTCACCCCGAAACCATGGATGATCTCCCCCAGCAGCTTCATATAGAAGTTGAACAAAAGGGGAGACAGGACCGACCCCTGAGGTACCCCACATGTGAGGGACCTCGAGGCCGACCTCTGTCCCCCTGCCAACGCCGCTTGCATACGCCCCGAGAGGTAGGAGGCGAACCACTGAAGAATGGTGCCTCCCACTCCCAACCCCTCAAGGCACCGCAGTAAGATACCATGGTTGATGGTATTGAAAGCCGCCAAAAGGTCTAATAGGACCAGGACAGAGGAATATCCCTTGTCCCGAACCCTCCAGAGGTCATCCACCAGCGCGACCAATGCCGTCTCCGTGCTGTACCCAGGCCTGAAACCCGACTGGTACGGGTCCAGATATGATGTTTCATCCAGGACCAACGGGAGCTGATGTGCCACCACACTCTCAACAACCTTCGCCATAAAGCGAAGGTTGGAGACAGGACGAAAGTTGTTCAAAGTAGCCGGATCCAGGGTTGGCTTCTTGAGGAGGGGTCTCACCACTGCCTCCTTCTAGGCAGTCGGAAAGTACCCTTCATCCAAAGAAGCCATAATCACTGCCTGGGTCCAGCTGCGTGTAACCTCCCGGGCCGAATAAACAAGCCAGGAGGGACACGGGTCCAGCACACACGTGGTGGCGCTCAGATTCCCCATGATCCTGTCCACTTCCTCAGGAGTAACAGGATCAAACTCTTCCCAAATCACCAGACCCATCGTCCCCTCCCCGACCGACCCCGCCCGGTCAGAGTCCAGCCCCTCTCGAATCTGAGCGATTTTATCCTGCAGGTATTTACTAAATTCCTCGGCCCGCCCCCTCACAGGGTCCTCCCCCACTCCCTGATTCAAAAGGGAGCGGGATACCCTAAATAGGGCAGCCGGGCGGTTCTCTGTGGACTCGATGAGGGCGGAGAAGTGAGCACGCTTCGCCGCCTTCATCACTACCAGGTAGGATCGAATAAAAGATCTCAACTCTGCTCGGTCAGATTCGGAACGGCTGGACCTCCAACAGCTCTCCAGACCTCTCCTCCGATGCTTCATCTCCCGGAGCTCCTCAGTAAACCAAGGGGCCAACTGGGAACTGTGTCGGGTCAGAGGTCGCAAAGGCATGACCCGGTCGAGAGCCCTGGCAGCTGCCTCTTCCCAGGCATCCACCAGAGTCTCGACCGGGGCGTGGGAAAGAGAGAAAGGGATAGTTCCAAGCTCCGTCTGGAACCGCTCAGGGTCCATCAGGCACCTGGGGTGGAACCAGATGGTCGGTTCCTCCTCCCAGTGGCGGGGGGCGGCAAAATGGAAGCCCAGACTAAGGAGATAGTGATCGGTCCATGACAGGGGTTGGATAACTGGCATACCCCCACCGAGCTCACTACACCACTGCTCCGAGAGAAAAAACAGATCGGGTGTGTGTCCCCCCACATGAGTCGGGGCCTGTATTATCTGGGTCAGGTCCATGGCTGCCATAGAAGCCATGAACTCCTGGGCCACTCCTGACGCCACCCCCAGGGATGGTAGGTTAAAGTCCCCCAGCACAATAAGTCTGGAGAACTCAACCACCAACCCCGATATGGCGTCTAGCAGCCCGGGCAGGGCTGTTGATATGTAGCTGGGAGATAGGTACATAATCAACAGGGCCAACTGACCTTGCGGTCCTCATCTCATGAGAAGGGACTCACAGACATCTATCTGAGGAGCAGTGACCTCCCGCGGACCATGGGTCTCCCTAATAACAACCGCCACCCCCCCCCCACCCCTTCCCTGGGCCCTCGGCTGGTGTAGCACCTGAAAACCTGGTGGGCAGAGCTCGTTCAGAGGGACCCCTCCCTCCGAGCCCAGCCAGGCTTCTGTAATGCAAGCCAGGTCCGCGTTTTCCTCCTCGATCAGTTCACTGATGAGGGGAGCCTTGTTAACCATGGACCTGGCATTAAAGTAGATCAGCCTAAGCCCAGGGACCCTCTCTCTTAGACCCCCAGGGAAACAGGAGGTATCCAGGGGTCCGGAGCAGTCCGCTCCTGACCGCCGACACCGCCTCCCCTTCGTCCCACCGCGGCCATTCCCCATCACAACAGGAATCGTAGCTCTTCCCCCCCCGGAGTCCCCAGGGGCCCCACCCCCCACTCCAACCCCGCCATGACCTTCCCCTGGCCCGGACTGCCAACAACCCGGGGGGTTCCCCCCGCCACCCTCCGGGTATCATAACCCCACCCCCTACCCAATCCCCCTAAAAGCTGAATTAAAAAAGAATACAAGGAACTTTTAAAAACCCCAACACCCTCATGCCACCTCTCGGGATCCCAGGATCCATCATAAAGGTACTTTTTGGATAGGCCGTTGGGCCACTTCCAGGAATGGGGGGCATTCCTCAAAGCGCATAAGTCCGCCCTTGTATAGATCTGAGTTGCCATCATCTGTCCTGGGTACGGGCGCGACAGATATTTCTTCATCATCTGTTGTATATTCTCAAGTTTTCCATCTGTTTCCCCTGTTCTTTGTTCAATTTTCTCTATTTTTAATTTTATGTCTTGTATTCCTTGTAGAATCACCTGCATTGTCGCGTCCTTTTCTTTCTCACGTTCTTTCTCTTTTTCCTGCTGTAACATTGCCTGTATTGATCGTTGTCCTCCCGCTGGTGATGAAGAAGGGGTCGATCCAGCAGAGCTAACAACTGCTGCTTTTTTACTCATTTCTATAAGTAGTCCAAATCAAGACAGTAAAATATAAAATATCTTCATATCTTCTTCTCAACCCTAATCTGTTTTTATGGATGGCAAGTATTATCCCAAATAACCATAGGCAAAAAAAAAAAGAAAAAGAAAAAAAGAAGAAAAAACCAAAAGGAGAACAATTTTCAGGCTCTTGTGTGCCCTAATCCAATCGAGTAAAAAGGTAAAAACAAATTTAAATAACAGTCTCCAATCAGTAGGGGAAAAAGAAAAAAGAATGAAAAAAGGAAAAATTAAAAAGAAAAAAGTGATAAATAGGAAAAAAAAAAAAGGGCCAGAAAATAGTTTCTTCAGGCTCTTGTATACCTTAATCCAATTGAAGAGTAACGTGTTGTGGGAGAATAAAAGGAGAGAAAAGAAAAGAAAAATTCTGTTCCAAAAACTTAAAAATACTAAGGGTCTACAAGCACAGACCTAGTTCTATTAAAAATAGTTAAAGAGTGAAGAAGTGGATATAGGCAGGCTCATTGACCTTGAAAAATAATACAATTGCTACTTTCTTTTATCAGTGGAAAAAAAAGAAACAAAAAGAAATACAATGTTTCAGTCCACTAGATGGCAATATTTCTTGTTTCTTCCACTCTCCTTCTATCTCCAATTTACAGTAAAGCCAATGTAAAAGAGAATTAAAATGTAAAAATTAACCAAAAAAGGAAATAACAAGCTAATCCAGAAATTTATAGACTCAAAATGCACCAAAAATTTAGTATTTGAACAAGTAAAAAAGAAAATCTCCTTTCCAATCCAGTCCAGTCAGATTTAAAAATAGAACTCTCCACAAGCATCCACAAATGAAAATAGTTTATATTTTAGGAAAATTAACATAAATTCAGGCTCAATCCCGCCGCTAAATTACTTCTAACTTCAATTCTAGTTGTATTTGCACTTCAGGGTGTTCTTAAAGTCCAGATTTAAAAAGCCTTTCACCAGATCGTAACACTTTCACTCATTCTCTTCCGTTCGGAGCTGTCCCAACTTCAGCAGCTTAATGGCTGCCTCTTCAGCACTGGAAAAAAGGGCTTCTCCTAGATCAACCAGGGACTTTGCGGTGTCCCTGGGATCAGCAGGATGTGCCCTCCTCTGTCACTGTCTCTACGGGAGAGAGAGGGGGGAGGGCGGGGCTGACATTGTGACGGGACGATGGGAAGTTTCGGCGCTTCGAGACCACCACCGATATCTATTTTTTCCATTGTTAATTCCAGTGTAATCTTTAAGATTCACCTCTATTACAAAACTTTTCCCTTTACTCTTAGGTTTCTTCTCCTTTTTATTATTACTACCCACATAATCATTTAATTTTTCATAATCAATCTCTTTATCTTTGTCTTCCTCTTTATTTTCACTCTCTCTTTCTTGCTTCTCATTCGTTGTTTCCTTGTCAGTTTGAATAAACTCCAACACAATTTCTGGATCATCAGATTTCGGTTTTCCTTGCAACATACTGTTCTGCCCCAGCTTCGGATTCCCAGAGAATGTGACACACACCAAGCTTTGCAAACACTGTTTAATTCCAAACAAACCTCTTTCAAGAATGCAGGCTTCCCGTGCAAAGGGTCCTTATCAAAGTTATTACGAACAAAGTCCGACAAAGGTTGGCAACCAGCCCAGAAAACCAGATATGAGAAGTCGCTCGCTCTCCAAGATGCTCTGTAGTAATGAGACGTTGTTTCTAGCAAGAAAGCACTAGCTGCGTGCCACTTAAATAGGCTAAGGGAGTGGCCAATTATCCTCAAGCCCTACTCTCGAGTAGACCTCCTCCTCCTGAGTAGCCACTCCTGCCTTTTGGCAGCCCTGCGTGCCCGAGCATTGAGGAGAGGCTCCTCCACTTTGCTCTCTCCACTGGAAGGAGCGTCTGGAGTTTCTGAAGGCCCTGGCTGAGTCTCTGCCTCTGGCATCACATCCTCTTTGGCCTCCTTGCTGTACGACGTGAGCGCCGGCTGCGCAGGCTGCTGGCGCGACACCACACCAGCCTCCTTGTCATCGGGATCAGCCACGATCTGCGCAGGCCGCTGGTGGGCCACAACACATTGTAATTATTTCCCTTACTTCCGTTTTCAGTGATATATGCATCATTTCCATAAATTCCTGTGCCATTTTTTCCTTTCTGTGTTAATATTATTCCAATTTTAAGTTCTGTTGTAGTCCACCATTTTTAATCATCAAAGTCAAGCCGCTTGCAGACAAACAAACCCTCCTCAGAAGTTCCCATAGCTGTTATCACTATAAAAGTTCAAGGTTTTTTTTTCAAAGTAAAAGTTCAGTGTTGTAATGATCTTATTTCTCCTGATGATGTCTCTCTACAATCCACAATTCCAATCAGAAGCCATTTTGTTTGCTGTCCACATTAACAATCTTTACTAGTTTTTTTCTCTTCTTCTTTTTTAACTTTGTATTTCACCAAATCAATTTAAAGTCCAATCCAAATTACAAAGTCCGTTCCCCCCCTTTTTTTTTTTGATACAAAACTTCTATTACAGGGCTTTAATTTTAAATTTCTCTTTGATTTTTCTCTAACATTAAAAAAAATATTTTTACTTTCTTTTCAATCCTCCACACCAATTATGGGTTTTTATTTCTTCTAATTTTTAAAGTTCTCCAAATATTTTTGTCCAAAAGTCAATTTTCTTTTCAGGCTTTGTCACTTTAAATTTCCACTTTAGTCTTCTTCCTTCCTTTCCCCCATGCCTATTAGCCGCTGCTATTTCACTGGGACACTTTTAACAAATTTAAAACCCTTTTTTTTTTTTGCCTATGAGCTGGCAATCACTCACCCGGCATCAGTACTGCGTTCAAATCACCGCTCCTGCTCAAAACTTGGTCTGGTTGCCCCAGCTTAGTGACAGCCCATGCCGAATCAGGGAGTTTCTTCTGACCTCCGAGGAACTTGCCTGTTCCTCTTGGTCTTCTGAGGTGCCTCTCCTTCTTCTCTGTCCCTACAAGATGGATCCGGTCTGAAGACCTCTCGGCAGCGGCTTGTCAGCCCGGGATTTCGCAGGGCTCAATGGAGCCTGCTATTTCCCTGACTGTCTCGCCGCGATGCTGCCAGTTGAAACAAACAAAGGAGAATATTGTTAGAGCTCCCACTCTGTGCTCCCCACCACCTTTTAAAGCCTTCAACCCAGAGTTTACCCAACCCCACCCCCGCACGCAACCCCAGGCCTCATGATCCGGAAGCGCCATCTGTCACATGGGCGCTACATCATCTGGAAGTGCCTGCGTCCCATCCGGGTGCACTGCAGTGAAAGCACTAGGCCCCACCTCACAGCTGTCTGGGCCAAGGTGGCGTGATGGTGGTCCGGTCTGGTAATCAGTAAGGAGGTGGGCCCAGCCGGTGGAGGTGGTATGTAGTCACTGCCGTGGCCTGCATCATCCCCCTCGCCACCCATTGCATCCCCACCATAATGGCAGCCCTGGGCTGCCAGATGCACCAGGGCTGACATCCGCCCCCCCACCACGGAGACAGGACCTGGAACACAAAGATTATGGTGAGTGGTCCCGCGGGTCACCCCCCCCCTTGGTTTTCCTGGGTACCTCCGGTGGAATCTGGCAGTCAGTCGAGATGCCCTTACATCCTTGTGTTCTGTCCCCGTTCCACTCACGCACCCCCACAGATGGCCCGGAGTTAATAAGCCACACGACAAAATTCTTTGAAAATAAAGCTGGCAGCAACCCAGTGGCTAGCTGCCAATTCAGACTTTACTCACTCAAAACAAAGATTAGCCTGCCAGCATTCCGATAAAACAGGCAGAGTTCAATACCAGAATTAATCCAAATGCAGTCCGATAAAGCAGGCAAAGTCCAGTAATGCAGAAATCATGGATTAGGTCTAGTTTTTGCTCGTCACAAACTGAACCGGCCACCACACCCACATTTATACCCTGTGGGGTGTGGTCCAGTGACTCAGCTAATCTCTGGCACGCCTTCCCCTCTGCTGTGGACGCTTCTCCCTGCGCCTCTGGCGAGGGTCCAGCCAGCACTTTTCTCCTTACTTAGATTCCCTCATTCTCTGGTTCTTCTGGCAGGGGATCTAAACGCCCGCACTGCGGGGACTTGGGAAACCCTGGTTGCCTCTCGTTGGTGGACAGGCCTGACTAGGGATGACCACCCCCTGGATACCTTGAAAGGGAGAGTCTCCAAGGATCGGAAAGTTGACAAAGCGGGGACTTGTCTAGCTCTTCTTACCGTCAAACTAGACCTCTTCCCCCTTAATGGCAGATGTGCCCCGGATGTCCCCGGGGAATTTACCCACTTGGCCAAAAATGGCAACAGCACAATAGACTATACCTTGGTTTCGAGAGCCTTTTTGCCATACATTTCCTCCTTCAAAGTAGATGACAGGATTTTCAGCGATCACCTTCCTCTCATTACGGTTGCACGGCTATATAGACCTCAAGACCATTCTGCTCACGCTGTCTCAATAGACTCTAATCCCAGAGGCTCCCCGATGTTGCCGAAATGGTCAAAGTCTCTGGCCCTTTTTCACGCACGCTTTTATCATCAAGAAGCAGCCAATACTTAGTCAGCCTTAATCGGCACCAAGGCTACACCTGGTGTGTTACTGACCGCCTTCACTGAGTGTTTAAGCGGTCTTATATCCTCCTTTCAGCCCCCCACTCTTACCCCTGGTAGAGTATCCCGGAGGAAGGGAGCCCCTTGGTTTAACTCACAGTGCAAACAAACCAGGAACCATATGAGATTTATATATTCTGCTCACAAACGAACAGGTTCATCGACACACACCCCCCGCTTATTTCGAGGCCAAGAAGGCATACAAGCTAGCCCTTTCAAGAGCCAAGCAAGACTGGCACCGGCTAAGGTGGAATGCACTACTAGAGGCCGCAAAATCCAACAACCCACGAGATTTCTGGAGTCTGTTAAACAGGAGGCCAACTAGTAGGCTCACTCACTCCATCTCTGCCACCACATGGGAACTTTTTCTACGCCGAGTCTTTTACGACACCGACGTGCCAGTTTCTTTGACCTCAGGCTCTTTCCCTGACCACCTTCCCAGATGGCCTCCTGTGGAACCATCCACGATTGCCAAACTAATCGGACAACTCAAACCTCGAAAAGCTCCCAGCCCGGATCTCATCCCAGCTGAAGCCATTCTAGCCCATAAGGACTGGTGGACCCCGGTTCTCACCGAGGTATTTAATGCGATCAACCAGACGGGCCTCATTCCCAAGCTCTGGAAGGATGCCATAATTATCCCAATACATAAGAAAGGTGCCCATTCCGATCCCGGCAACTTACGTAACATCAGTCTTCTTTCAATTTTGGGGAAACTCTATGCCCGTTATCTCCTGTCCAAACTGGAGTGCTGGGCTGAAGAGGCCGACCTGCTCGAATATGAGCAGGCGGGGTTCCGTCCAGACCATTCTACAATTGATCCTTCATCATCTTGCCATAAAATATTCCACCCCCAGGAAGGGTCGTCTCTGCGTTGCCTTTATAGACCTAAAGGCTGCCTTCGACAGCATCCCTAGAGCTAAGCTGTGGGCCAAACTTTCCGCCTGGGGTATTGACAAAAGATTACTTTGGCTTATCTCCCAACTGCACGATGGAACAGAAGCAAAAGTGCGCCTTACCCCGCAGGGGGATCTCTCTAACGCTATCCCTGTTAACAAGGGGGTCAGGCAGGGATGTATTCTGGCACCCTTTCTTTTCAACCTATATATCAGTGACTGGAGAAAGGCATTTTCGGATCACATGGTCTACATCCATGCCCCTAGATTAGCTGATTATAGATGTCCGCTCCTGCTCTACGCTGACGATGCCGCAATACTTTCATTTTCCCGGGTGGGCCTACTTAGAGCCTTAAAAATCCTTTCTGCCTATTGCTCTGCTAACCAACTGCATATAAACCACTCAAAGTCTAAAATCATGATTTTTGCAAGAAGCAGGAAAATCTATCAATGGAACCTTGATGGCATCCCAGTGGAACAGGTCCACAGATTCCAATATCTAGGTATTCTCTTTCAATCCAATACCAAGTGGCCTGCGCAGGTTAAGTCCCTCTGTAATAAGGCTAAGATCTCCACCCATGCCCTCCTGCACTTTTTTCATACTGAGGGAGCTCATCACATCCCCTCAGCATTAAAAGTCTACAGGGCAAAGGTGATAGCTGCTATCACCTATGGCGCCTCCCTCTGGGTCCAATCCAACATTTCTTCTCTTGAGTCTGTTCACAGCCAGTTCCTACACCATCTGATGGGAGTCCCCCCCTGCGTAAGTAACGCCGCAATTCATTTGGAACTGGGCATATCCTCACTTGCAACAATCTTGTGGAAACGTGCAATTGGCTATTGGTTGTCCCTGTGGACCAGACTCCCAGGCTATTACCTAGGCCAATGCCTATGGCGGGACCCTTTTCATAGTCCCTGGGCCCGTAATATCCATACAAAACTTTTGAAGATCGGAATTTCCCCCACTGAAGCTTTTATTCTAGGCCCTGATGCTGCCAAATCGTTGATCTTTCAATGGCTGGACGACATTGATAGACAACTAAATCTGGCACATGGATCGGGAACATGCTCACCGTTTTCCCTTGGTATTGTTCCCTCGTCTCACCCTCCGCCTTACCTCTCCACGTTACACTCTACCAAACACAGGCTCGCATTTATGAAGGCACGATTTAATGTGATCCCCTCGAATGTCCTCGACAGTAGGCTTTTGGGGGGGGGGGGTAAAATCCATCCATTGTACATGTGACGGCCGATCCCCGGAATCCCTGTTCCATATTACATTCGTATGTCCCCACTACCAGGATATAAGATCAAGACTCATTTCTCCTATTTCCCAGAGATTCCCTGGTTCACCTGATATGTTCAGCCTTTATTTCCTACTCCAGGACACAGACCCCAATATAACTCTAAAGGTGGCAAATTTTTTTGCTGCAGTCGTGGCTGGAAAAAAACGAGAAAAGAGACGGGTAAGCCCGACAGCAGATGATCACTAGTATCGACAGTACAGATTGTATTTGAGACAGTAGATGGTGTACTGTCCCATGATCTATCCATATTTGTAAAATATGCTCCCTTTCTTTGTCTATTTTAATTTGGTCTCTGACCACAATAAAAGCATACTTACTTACTTACTTACTTACTTACTTACTTACTTACTTTTCTCCTTCGTCACTGTCCACCTGTGGCTGCGGGGACGTGCTTGGCTCTGAGCCTATCTTTTGGCCTTTGGTGTCCTCCGGAGGCATTGCCAGAGAGGAGGGTCCTGGAGAGGGAGGCCTTGCAAACTCCTCTTCCTCACTCTCAGACTCTGCATCTGTCAATAGCCCAGGCTCAGGCAACAGAGCCACAACACCTTGCTAGGCACCCATGAGGCCTCTGATAGCGGATACCCCTTCCACAATACCAGATACTGCAGTCGTCCCCTGTGCCACCGGGTGTCTAGTATTTTCTTCACCTCATAGTGTTGGTCCCCCCCCACCATGATGGGAGGCAGTGGTGTAGCAGGGGGGTCCTCTGATCAGAGCTGTTTGGGTCTGTTGGAGCAGGCTACAATGGAAGACTGGGTGGGTTTTCCCCAGTAGCCGGGGAAGACGGAGTTGTACCATTATGGGGTTAATAACCCTTACAATGGGAAAGGGCCCTATGTACTTAGGGCTGAGTTTCTTGCAGGGCAGGTTCAGTTTTAGATATTTGGTGGATAGATACAATAGCTGCCCTATATGGAAAGGGGTTTGTAATTTCCATTTTTTGTCGGCCTGCCATTTATATTCCGTGGCTGCCTGTTGTAATGCCCCCTTCAGTACTCGCGACACACTCTGCATCTGTTCCATCCACCCTTGGACTCCCACGTCATCTGGGGTCACCCTAGGACACTCAGGTATTGGGACAAATTCCTGGTGACCTGGAACAGGGTAAACCCCATACTACTGTGGACTGCGTTATTGTACACTACTTCAGCAAACGGGAGTAGGTCAGCCCAATCAGTTTGCTGATGTTTTACATAGCAGCGCAAATAATGCTCCACCATGGCATTGGCTCTTTCCACAGCCCCATTGGTCACGTGGTGGAATGCTGAATTTAGGCCTTGTGAGGATCCAACTCTGGTCAGGAATTCCCGCCAGAATTTGGTGATGAATTGCACCCCTCTATCCAATATCACCCTCTGAGGAATGCCATGGAGGTGATATATATGGACAATAAATAACTTGGCCAGTTTCCGGGCAGAGGGGAGGCTGGAGCAGGCTATAAAATGGGTCTGCTTTGAGAACAGATCTTTCACTATCCAGATTACTTTATTGCCGTGACTTTCCAGCAGATCCATGATAAAATCCATGGCTATCTGTTCCCATGGGCGTACTGGGGCTGCCACTGTTTGTAACAGGCCGGGTAGTTTACCGAGTTGAGTTTTCATGGTAGCACATACAACACAGCTTCTTACATATTCCTCTATATCCTTTTTCATATGAGGCCACCAGAAGTGGTGGTTAGTTAGATGCAAGGTTTTAAGGAACCTGAAATGACTGGCTGGGTGAGCATCATGGCAGCGCCGGAGTACTTCTAACCAGACAGCCTGGGAAACATATAGCTTGGACCCCTTCCAAGCAAAACCATCTCTCTGGGTAAGTAGGGATTGGTTTTTCTTGTACCACTGGTCTGCTGAAAGCGCTGTCTCGATGGCCTGCGGGACAGGGCCCCTAGTGTTAGGTTGGGATCCTGGTGGAGGATGTTGGGAGTCTAGCACTTGGAACTGCTCTGATGGTATGATAGCTTGCACTATCTCCTCCCGAGCACTGCGGCTTCCTGGATAGGGCATCCGCTAGGAAGTTCTTTCCAGCTGGTATGTATTTCAGGTTGAACCTAAATCGCCTGAAATACAGTGCCCATCTCAGTTGTTTTGGTGACAACCACCTTGGGGTTTGGAGGGCCTCTAGGTTCCCCCCTCCAGTAGGTGTTGCCACATTAACAATGCCCACCACACTGCAAAGGCTTTCTTTTCCCATATTGGCCAGTTTTGCTCAGTATCAGTCAATTTCCTTGATGTATAGGCACATGGCTGGAGTGCCCCCTCCCCGTTCATCTGTAGAAGGACTGCAGCCACCTCCACATAACTGGTGTCGATCTGAACCATGAAAGTCCTAGTCGGATCTGGGTGTTGTAGAACTGGTTCTTTCATGAACACAGTGTCGAGCCCCAGCTGGGTCTTGCCACTCACGGGACTGGAAGGGAGGAGGTTACCAGCTGTTCGAAAGGTCCACATGAGAGGTGGCTTGTCACACGGTCTCGGGGCGTCGCAGCACAGCACAAAGGACAGCGCGGAGCAGAGACCGAGGGCGCGGCGCTCTCCTATGACATCAGGGAAGCGCCGGCTTTTTCACCGCCGAACTGCTGTTGGGAAGGGTTTTGCCTTTAACTGCCAGATGGTGGTTAGAGTGGGGAGAGATGTATAAATAGTGCCACACAGTGGCCGCGTGTAGCGCTGACTTTACACTTATGATCCGGCTTGTTCTTTTCTGCTGGCTGTGTTGCTGAAATGACCAAAAGTAAAGAGCATTGCGAATTGCTCTTTCGTCTGCTTCTTTTGTTGCAATCCGGGCTGGCTGGCTGACGAGCCGAGAGAAAGTCAGCGCTACCCTCTTCTTTCTAACTTTTTGACTGACGGTTTGGAGCATGGCTGAAGGGATGGTGCCAGGAGGGTTAGAGTCAGAGCTGGCGTTTGAGGCTACCATGGAGGAGGTGCTTGCAGAGGCGGAGGCACCACAGGAGACCATAGAGCAACCAGCGGTTAGACCCAAACTACGCATACCATGTGGGGATGACGGTCGTGGGATGGATGGCACGCAAGGCCAAGACCCTGGCCGCCTTGGACAGCCAACTGGTGGAGACTGGTAGCCTAGCTCTACCCTCATCGGCCCCAAGATGCTGACCCCTCCCCCCATGGGTCTGTCTTTCTGGGGCTGGAGGGAGCCCCGTTGGACAGACGAGTAAGAGGGAGACTGGAGTTTTGCTGCTACCGGTACCGGACCCAGTACTATGGATACCCTTCGGGACCACTTTGGGGAGGGGAGTTTCCGTGATGCCCATGCCTGGCAGCCGTGGGCCACTGGGCTGGACACATCACAAAGCATGTCCTGGCAGCAGACTGGGTTGCCCAGTTCGAGTTCACGTTTTTGCATTGCCAGTCCTAAGTTCCGGAGGGAACAGGAACCAGGTCAAGTGGATGACCATGGGGGATCCTGGGACCAGAGGTCGCCTGTGGGAGAGAGCATTAGTCGGGCCCCAGAACAGCAGCCACAGAGGACAGAGGTCGGGGCTGAAAGGAGGACACAGCGACCAGTGATGGATCGACCTCGGCTGGAGAGGAGGGTAGGAGGTGAGCAGAGGAGTGCGAGGTATTACCTCCCCATCAGTCCACCGACTGTGCGATCGAGCTTGTACCTGGAGCCAAATTGCCAAAACCACGAATGTATGCCATGACACAACCGGAATTAGCTGAGTTGAGATGGTACATAGATAAGAACTTGGCCAGAGGTTTCATCACCCCCAGTAGGTCCCGTATGGCAGCCCCTGTTCTCTTCCGGGAGAAGAAGGACAGCAGGTTGCATCTCTGCATTGACTTCCTGGGATTGAACGAAGTGTGTGTAGAACATTTGTATCCTCTCCCTTTGATGAAAGATCTTCTAGCCACATTATCAACTGGTCGTGTCTTTACAAAGCTCGATTTACAAGAAGCCTATTATCGTGTTCGCATTAAACTGGGGGATGAATGGAAGACCACTTTCAACTGTCCTCTGGGTAGTTATCAGTTCCGGGTTATGCTGTTCAGCCTCCAGGGCGCGCCGGCTGTGTTCATGCAGCTGATTAATGAGGTGCTGCATGACCATTTATACAGAGGGGTTTTGGTGTACCTGGATGATATCCTAATCTATACCCGCGACATGGAAGAACATACCGCTTTGGTACGCGAGGTCTTGAAAAAATTACTGGCTGCTAAATTGTTCGTAAAACTCTCTAAGTGTGAGTTTCACAAAACAAAAATCAACTACTTAGGATATAGGATATCAGGCGACGGTGTAGAAATGGATCCGCGAAAAATACAAGCGATAGTGGATTGGCAAAGCCCTAAAACGAGAAAACAACTCCAAAGCTTCCTCGGGTTTGCAAATTTTTATCGTCAGTTTATCCCCGCCTTCGCCAGTATTGCTCTACCATTGACAGACCTTTTACGGACTAAACCAGCCACGGCAAAACCAAGGCCGGGTCAGGTGTTGAACTGGACCACGGAGTGTCAAGTCGCTTTCGACCAATTGAAACACCTGTTTACAAGGGAACTGATTCTTAAGCATCCCAACCCTGCGCGGGAGTACATCATTCAGGTGGACGCTAGCGATGTCGCTGTGGGGGCGGTGCTACTCCAAAAGGATGAACAGGGCTGTGTACAACCATGTGCCTATACCTCCCGCAAATTGAGTCCCACAGAGAGGAGGTGGGCAATTTGGGAGAAAGAGGCATTCGCTGTCCGATGGGCGCTGATGACGTGGCGTCATTTCCTCGAAGGGGCAACTCTCCCGTTCGAGGTGTGGACAGACCATAAAAATCTAGAGGCCTTGCAAACACCAAGACGGTTATCCCCAAAACAGCTAAGATGGGCGCTATACTTCCGTCGGTTTTCGTTCCGACTGAGATACGTCCCGGCAGGAAGGAACTTCCTGGCAGATGCTCTGTCCTGTATGCCACAATACAATAGCAGGCGAGAAGATGTAGTAGAGGCTCTTATACCGCCCGGTTGATCTGTTCAGACTCTATCAGCAGCAATTCAATCAGAACCATCTTTTCTGACTGAGCTGAAAACAGCCGTCCAACAAGATCCATGGTTAGCACAGAATCAGGCCTTGATAACCATGCGGGACGGCTTAAGTTGGAATGGAGACCGGTTATACGTTACGGAAAGTCTTTGGGTGACTGTTCTTCGTCAATGTCACGATTCCAAACAAGCAGGACATTTCGGGTTTTTAAAAACGCTTCACTTAATCAGACGGCAATTTTGGTGGCCATGGATGCGAGGTGACATCGAACAATATGTAAAAGGATGTCCCATATGTGCAGCAGCCAAACCATGGTCCGGAAAACCGATTGTGTTATTACAACCAGTGGCTGATCCCAGCCGACCATGGGAGGAGGTCGCTATGGATTTCATAGTAGACCTCCCTACCAGCAATGGTTACACTGTCATATGGACGGTAGTGGACTTATTTTCAAAGCAAGCCCATTTTGTACCTTGTTGTGGTTTGCCCTCTGCCCGACGGTTGACAGAGCTGTTCATTCATCACGTATATCGGTTGCACGGGGTCCCCAAACGAATTATATCGGATCGGGGTGTTCAGTTCACTGCAAAGTTTTGGAAGTCTTTCATACACAGGATAGGATCCACCCAGGGGTTGAGTTCAGCATTTCACCCTAGCACCAATGGAGCTGCGGAACGTGCTAACGCTGCAGTAGAACACTATCTCCGTTGCTATGTGTCATACCAACAAACCGATTGGTCTGATCTTATCCCTTTCGCAGAGGTTGCGTACAACAACATCACCCACCGTAGTACAGGGCTTTCCCCCTTCCAGATAGTCTATGGTAGAGAGTTCCCAGCCATACCAGAAGTAGAACCTCCCTCGACGAACATAGATACGCCATCTGGATGGGCAGACAAGATCCACCGAATCTGGCCAGGTGTTAAGTCCGCTTTACAAAAAGCGGCGGAGGAATATAAGGCGTATGTTGATAAGAAAAGAGCAGACCCAAAACCATTTGCAGTGGCGGACCAAGTTTATCTATCAACCAAATATTTAAAGTTATGAATACCAAGCAGGAAACTAGGTCCGAAATATATCGGCCCGCTTCCTATAACGCGCGTTATCAACCCTGTTACTGTGGTACTTAAATTACCCTCGCTACTAGGTAAGATAAACCCAGTCTTCCATAGTAGCTTATTAAAACCCGTTACGATGGATAGGAATACTGGTTCAGCCGGACCACCAGGGCCGATCCATACAGATCAGTATGAAATAGATAAGGTCTTAGATTCCAAACTCCGTAGGGGCCGACTACACTACCTAGTGCGCTGGAAAGGTTATCCTTTAGCACAGGCTGTTTCGGATAAGCTTTTATTAACAAAGTTAAACTAACAAACAATGCTTATAAAGCGTCTTCCACGGGAACACCCAGGAACTGGAAACACCTCATAGAGGCACATAGAGATAAAGATTAAAAGCAACACAACCCCATAACATCTCCCCTTTTCTAATAACAGCAACACTTTCTACAACTTGAGTCTATCAGGGGGGCGTGAGCATCTACCACTCCGAGTAATGACCGGCTCTCTCACACCTGACTCTCTCACGCAGGCCGGATCTCTTCGCTCGCCATTTTCTGAAGCCTCGGATGTTTGGCTATCACCAGACACACCAACTTGCTCAGGACTGTCATCAATATCAGACGAGCATTCATCATTATCCTTAAGTAGGTTTGGCTTGGCAACTGGCTCTGACCCACCCACAGAATATGAGGAGTCTGGTTGCTCAGCCACACGCAAGTCTGGTTGCTCAGCCACACGCAAGTCTGGTTGCTCAGCCACACGCAAGTCCACACGGTTCCGCCGATATCGGGTTCCTCCAACCTCCACCAAATAGGAGCGAGGTGCCACTTGTTGTAAACAGGTACCCCTTTCCCAACGGCCAGTCCGATCTCCAGGCAGTGGTCTCATCCGAACTCGTTCTCCCACCTTTAACTCTGGCAAGTCTCTTGCAGATCTATCATATTTGGCCTTTGCCACTTGCCTCTTCTGCCGTAGCCTTTCCGGGACCCCTTGTATCACCACGGGCTCAAGCAACTTATTTGCCACGGGTAAGGACGTCTTTAATCTCCGTGACATTAATCTTTGTGCTGGGCTACTGTCCATACCTTCAGTTGGAGTATTCCTCCAATGTAAAATAGCCTTCCACGGATCGCTACATTCACCATGTGCTTTCCTACATAAGTTCTTAGCAATCTTTAGAGCTGATTCAGCTTTTCCATTCGCTTGCGGATGACGTGGCGATGAAGTAATATGATCAAACTCCCACTCAGCAGCAAATTTCTTGAATTGCAGACTTACAAATTGAGGACCATTATCAGTAATCACTACATTTGGTTGCCCGTAACGTGCAAACTGAGACTTACATCTCTTGATGGTGGTCTCAGCTGACAGGTCTGGAAGGAGGTCAATTTCCCAATAATCCGAATAATGGTCCACTATTATCAAGTACTCTTTCCCTGCATAATTAAACAAGTCCATACTAATGATCTGCCAGGGTCGGGATGGTATCTCGTGTGACATCATAGTTTCTTTCTGTTGCCGATATGCATATTCATTACAGATGGTACAATTACTGACAAAATCCTCAATTTCGCCTCGCATATTCGGCCAGTACAATGTGTCACGGGCTTGTCTATAGCATGCCTCCCCACCAATATGGCTTGAATGGATGCGCAATAACATCTCCGATCTCAATAACTTTGGCACTATAACTCTTGGACCCTTATACAGAATGCCATCTTGTACAGCGATCTCATCTCTGAAGGACCAGTATTCCCTTACAATCATGGGAACTGCCTCTTTCACATCTGGCCACCCACTCAGCACAATATTCTTTAGTGTCTGTAGGGCCACGTCAGCGTCCGTATGTTGCCTCAACTGCTGTAACCGCTGATTCGTAACATTAAGATAATCTGCTTGGTTAATTTCAGCAAAACATATTTGTTCCTGTCGCAGCCAACAAACCGTCTGATATTCATGTTCTCCTCCCGTAGCTGTCTGATCTACTGTGGCTCTACTCAGAGTATCGCTGATATACATTTCACGTCCTGGCTTAAAAACGACATCAAGATTATAATGCTGTAAACTGAGCATCATGCTTTGCAAACGCTCAGGGGCACACAGAAGAGGCTTTTTGAATATAGTTATTAATGGTTTGTGATCAGTTTCAACTGTAATTATATCTCTACCATAAAGGTAATAATGGAAACGCTAGCAAGCAAATACGATACTTAAACATTCTTTCTCGATCTGAGCATAGTTTAACTCTGCTGGTGAAAGCGCTCTGGGCGCGTATGCAACTGGCTGACCTTCTTGTAACAGACAGCATCCCAGACCGTTCTTACTTGAGTCGCTTTGAATAGTAACCGTCTTTGTGACATCATAGTATTTTAATACTGGAGCAGTAGTGACCAAGCATTTTATCTCTTGCACTGCTTGATCATGCTTAGGGAGCCAGTGCCAAACTGCGTCTTTATCCAACAGACGTCTCAATGGCTGGCACACCTCAGATAAATGTGGCAAGAATTTTGCTAGATATGTAACAAAGCCAATGAATCTCTGCACTGCTTTAGCATCAGTGGGCAGTGGCATGTTCACAATAGCTCTGATCTTGTCTGGGTCCGCTTTTAACCCTTGTGATGTTAAAATATGTCCATGAAAGCGGACTTCTCGCACCTTAAACTGCAGCTTCTTTATACTGAGCCTCAGCTTCACCTGCTTACACCGCTCCAATAGTGCCATCAATTTCCCGTCATGATCATGCTCCGCTTCATCATCAGTGTCACCACACCCAACTATAAGGATATTGTCAGCTATAGGCTCAATTCCGCTGAGGCCACTCAATAATTCCTGCTGCTTCCTTTGATACGTCTCTGGTGCTACGGAGACACCAAAGGGCAGTTTAAGCCACCTCTTTCTGCCCCAAGGAGTCCAAAACGTAGTCATATAACTGCTCTCTTCATCCAGTTTACACTGTAGGAAGGCATCCCTGGCATCAACAAGTGTAAAAACCCGTGCCTTAGGCAGCTTGTGCAAAACATCCTCTAACGTTGGCATTGGGTAATGCAATTGCTTCCAAGCCATATTCAAAAACTTGGGATCGATGCAAATTTGGATCTTTTCCAACTTCCTAATCACCACCATATTACTTATCCAGTCGGTTGGCTCGGCTACTGAAACAATATGTCCCTCTGCTTCATATTTGTCCAACTGTGCTTTAACCTGTGCCTTAATGGCTATAGGGACATTGCGCGGGGCACTTTGTACTGGAGGGACAGCGGGATCCAGTTGAAAGTGAACCTCTCCTGGAACGGATGCAATAGGGCCCTCAAACACCTCCCTATAAACTTGGAGGACTTGATGCTTTATCAATGGTCTCCTCAAGGCTTTGGAGGAATAGGTTTCAACATTATGCAACTCCCTCGGAATGGTAAATCGCATCAGTCCCAAACGCTCACACGTTGAGCCTGACAGTAATGGCTTTTGATCTACAGCCACAATTTCAAATTCCAATTTGTGAGTAACCCCACGTATGTTACACTGTGTATAAAATAAGCCTAGCGACTTCATCAGTTCCTCCGAATATAACTTTAACGTGGCACTACTAGGCTGGAGGGGTGTCTCAGGTGCCAATTTCCTTTTATCCTTTAGGCTCATCACATCGCATGTTGCCCCCGAGTCCAACTGACAAGATTGAGTTATATCATTAAATTGAAGATTAACAAACCACTTTTTGCCTTTTGAATGTACTGCACCAATGCATTCTTTCGTATAGATTGCATCTGTGGTAAACAGCAATACATCCTCTAAGTCCGGCGTTTGCTCGACCATATGCAACTTCCTTGCTGCCAGACACACCCCAGCAAAGTGGTTCAGCCTCCCACACACCCTACAGATTTTACCATACGCTGGACACCGATCTTTCCCACGTGCATGCACATTGTCACAGTATTTACACGGTGTGTGGTTGTCTGCTGACAAATTGCAAGGCTTCTGTTTAAACTGCTGCTGTTGCTGACGATTCCTCACATTTGGCTGGTGCCTGGAAGCTACATTAACACAGTTGGTCTGTTTATCTCGCTCCAACGCCATCAGCCGTTTATCTGTAAGTTCAGTAGTCCAACATATTTCTATGGCTAATTGCAAAGTTAAACCATGTTCCCTTAATAAACGGCGGCGTGTACTTTCCTTGACAACACCCAAAACTATTTTGTCTCGGATGAGGTCGTTTCTGAGGGAACCATAATCACAGCTTGCTGCTTGTTCCTTTAAGCGTGTTACAAAGGCGTCTATCGTCTCCCCTTCTTCCTGCGTGCAGCTGCCAAAAAGATATCTTTCATATATGACATTCCTATGCGGTCTGAAGAAAGCTTCCAAAGCATCCAAAATAGCCTTAGTATCAGTCCTCTGCTCTTCTGTAAGAGTTAAACTATGCTTATAAACATGAAGACATTCTGCACCCATCAATCTTCTTAATGTGACAGCTTGTACTGCTGCCGGCTTATCATTTAAGCCTGTCGCCAAAGAGTAATCTTCAAACTCTGCCCTAAAGTTTTCCCAATTAGTGCTAGAGTCCTCACTTACTCGCATGGGTTGCGGCAGTGGTATATTATCTGCCATGGTGCAATATTTCTTACTTCAAACGCTGAACTTTCAAGGCCGAACCACTTCTGACACCATGTTTCGGATAAGCTTTTATTAACAAAGTTAAACTAACAAACAACGCTTATGAAGCGTCTTCCACGGGAACACCCAGGAACCGGAAACACCTCATAGAGGCAAATAGAGATAAAGATTAAAAGCAACACAACCCCATAACACAGGCCTCCTGGGTGGCAGCACCTGATGTTCATGCCACCCGTTTAATTAACCGATTTCACCGCAAGTATCCAGATAGGCCAGGACCATCAGGAACGGTATCCGCTGTGACTAACATGTCTGTTTTGCCTTCCTCAGGTGGACTCCTGGTAGAGGGGGAGCCGCCTGTCGAGCCCCAGCCAGGTCTCGCCACTCACGGGACTGGAGGGGAGGAGATTACCAGCTGTTTGAAAGGTCCACATGAGAGGCGGCTTGTCACACGGTCTCGGGGCATCGCAGCACAGCACAGAGGATGGCGCGGAGCAGAGGCCGAGGGCGCGGCGCTCTCCTATGACATCAGGGAAGCGCCGGCTTTTTCACCGCCGAACTGCTGTTGGGAGGGGTTTTGCCTTTAACTGCTGGATGGTGGTTAGAGTGGGGAGAGATGTATAAATAGTGCCACACAGTGGCCGCGTGTAGCGCTGACATTACAGTTATGACCCGGCTTGTTCTTTTCTGCTGGCTGTGTTGCTGAAATGACCAAAAGTAAAAAGCATTGCGAATCGCTCTTTCGTCTGGTTCTCTTGTTGCAATCTGAGCTGGCTGGGTGACGAGCCGAGACAGAGTCTTTAGACGCTCGAATGCCTTGCTGGCACGTGAGTGTCCACTGAATCGGGTAACCAGGCTGTGGTTTCCTGGTGAGGTGTTTCATTTTTAGGAGGTCAGTAAGTGGCAAAGCTACTTGGGCAAAAGACGGGATGAACTGGCGATAGAAGTTGGCGAAACCCAGAAAACTTTGTAGTTGCTTTCGGGTCTTGGGTGCCTGCCAGTCCAACACTGCTTTGACTTTAGCGGGGTCCATCTCCACCCCATTTGGCTATATACGAAACCCTAGG
The DNA here is from genome assembly GCF_029215685.1 of Pituophis catenifer annectens. Taxonomy (NCBI): domain Eukaryota; kingdom Metazoa; phylum Chordata; class Lepidosauria; order Squamata; family Colubridae; genus Pituophis; species Pituophis catenifer. Next base: position 80,872,064 of record NW_027256885.1, read on the forward strand.
TAGTCCAATCGGGTCTGATGAAACTCACACTTGGACAGTTTAACGTACAAGTGAGCAGCTAACAGCTTCTTGAGGATCTGGTGCACTAGGGTGACATGTTCTTCCATTGGAGCCTTGGTGGTGCAGAGCCTTGGTGGTGCAGCGGACTAAGTGCTGTTATGTAGCACTTAGCTGCCAGCTTCCTGCAATTAGTGCGAGTTCAAATATCACCAGGCTCAAGGTTGACTCAGCCTTCCATCCTTCCGAGGTAGGTAAATTGAGGACCCGGATTGTGGGGGCAATAAGATGACTTTGTAGAAACACTGCTTATGGGGGGCCAAAAGCCCTAATAAGCAGGTATATACAAAAGAATGAAGGCTACTGCTATAAGTGCATTGTAAGCCACCCTGAGTCTTTGGAGAAGGGCGGCATATAAATTGAACTAATAAATAAATAAATAAATAAATTGTCTTCGTGTATATGAGTATATTGTCTAAGTAGACGAGTACCCCCGTTATACAGGTGTTCATGCAATAGCTCGTTGATGAGATGCATTAACACAGCGGGAGTGCCTTGCAGGCCAAAGGGCATAACCCTAAACTGGTAGCTTCCAAGGTGGCAATTAAAGGCTGTTTTCCACTTGTCCCTGGCCTTTATCCTTACCCTATAATACACCTCCCAGAGGTCCAGTTTGGTGAAAACCCATCCCTCTGCCAAAGGGACTAACATGTCTTTCATCAACAAGAGGGAGTACAGGTGTTCCACGCATACTGTGTTGATCCCCCTAAACTCTTCACATAAGCGTAAACCTCTGTCCGTCTTCTCCCTGAATAGGACGGGCGCAGCCACTCGGGACCTAGCTGGCTGGCTGAATCCTCGTTTCAGGTTCTTTTTGATATATGCCCTCATCTCCGTTAGCTCTTGTGGGGTCATGAAATACATCTTGGGCTTTGGAAATGTAGCCCTGGGGAGGATCTCTATCCCACAGTCGGTGGGGAGGCAAGGTGTGGCATTCTTTTTTTCTGAAGACCTCCTTCAATCCCACGTACACCCCTGGGTAGCTTAGCCCCCCTTTTACCTTTAACTGCGCGATCGCCTCCCCTCCTTTGCCTGCATCCCATCTGAGTGCTCTGTGGTGAAAGCCCTGGACCCCGCCTCACAGCTGAGTGCCAAAACACGCAGCAGTCCCGGACGCCTCTCAGCTCTCTGGGCCAAGGCTACGTCATCTGGAAGTGCCTGCTCCCATCTGGGTACACTGCAGCGAAAGCGCCAGCTCCCACCTCACAGCTGAGCACCAAAATGTGCATGGCAGTCCCAGCCGCCTCTCAGCTATCCAGGCCAAGGCAGCGCAATGGTGGTCCGGTCCAGTAATCAGTAAGGAGGTGGGCCCAGCCGGCGGAGGTGGTATGTAGTCACTGCCATGGCCTGCGTCATCCCCCTCGCCACCCGTTGCGTCCCTGCCATAATGGCAGCCCTGGGCCGCCGGACATGCTGGGGCTGACAAACAGTAGTGAGGTTTGTATTTACGCAGCATTGGAAAAATGAAGAAATACTACTAGATGAAGAGATAATTAAGAAGATATTGGACTGTGCAGAAATGGACAGACTTACATTGAAGATTAAACAGAAAGAAGAATCAGAATACTACCAAACATGGAATTTATTTTATCAATGGCTGGAAAAAAGGGGTAAAGATTAAGAATATAATTTGTATTGTTAAACAAACAAAACAACCCAGAAAACATGATGTTTATTAAGCACTATTAAAATGTAATAGTAGAAAATTAATAAAACTTTATTTTAAAAAAAGACATGCTTAGAGGCAATAGACAGACTAAAGATAACAGGATAATATCAATTACACATGGTTGACAGGATTAGGACCAGGGGAAGCCAACACTTAAGTCTGATCACAAGCTTTTACAAGCCAAATAAAACCAATCAAATAATAAAAGCATACAACTGCAAAAATATCTGTACTCACCAAACTAATTTGCCAGCTGACTCAGAACCCATTGCTGTTGTCACTGAAGAATCTCTGGCTTCCGAAATAAACCTCCTTTCCGACAGCTTGCTTCCCAGCTTTTTATTTCATTCATCAGCACTGATTGCATTGTCCCAGCTGGAGGGAACGAACCAGAGAACTTTTCTTCCTCAATTTGACTTCCAGCTAACCCAGCCACCAGACTGGGCCCAGAGAGTCACCACCCTGCCAGCAACAGACCACTTTTATCTGTGGGTGAGCTCCACAAACCCTGCCTGGGTGACACAGGGTAGTAAAGGGAGTTTTTGAGACATGCTCTCAACAGCTAATCGGTAAGGAGGTGAGTATCACCAAATTTGAAATTGTTGGGAAAACCCGAGAGGAGAGTGAGTGTGGGGAATGTTTGAAAGTGACGATCCTTATCCATTCCAGCTGGATCCCACCTCCTCTGTGCCTTTGTTCTGTCCCCGTCTCACACACGCACACCAGCAGTCGACCAAGAGTTAAAATAAACCAGCAGACAAGAATTTCCTTTGATAACAGAATTGGCAGCAACCCAGTGGCTGCTTGCCAACAGTCTTTACTTACAAAGGGAGGTTTATCTCCTCCGACCGAAAACATCAAAGTCCACAAAAACCAAAGAATAACCAAGTCCAGTCCAAAAAATCAATCCAAGCAGAGCATATAACAAAGTTCCAGAAATGCAGAATGACTTGCTAGCTTTCCGTTTTGTCCGTCACAAAGCCTGAATGGCCACCACACCCCCTTTTATCCCCTGTGGGGTGTGGTCCAGTGACTCAGCTTAATCTCTGGCACACCTCCTTCTCTGCTCCGCGCGCTTGTCTTTCCGACGCTGTCAGGGATCCAGCCAAGACTTATCTCCGTCGCTGTCTAACTGTGGCTGCTCGGAAGTGCCTGGCTCCTGGCCTATCTCTTCTCCTTCGGAAGACACCTGAGGCATTGCCAGAGAGGAGGGTCCTGGAGAGGGAGGCCTTGCCAACTCCTCTCCTTCATTTTCGGAGTCTTCTCCCTCCGATAAGACGGGCTCGGGGGTCAGAGTCACAACAGCCTTTCCCAGCTGCACCCAGAGTCAATGCAAGTCCCACCAGACCATGACCGGCAGATTCTGGAAAGCAAGTGGGTTTGACCAGAGTGTGGGACCTTCTGTCAGGAGAAGGAGAAATTATGTGAAAAGAGGACAAGGCATGAATGGGGATTTGCACCCGGGCAACTGACTGAAATCTCTGAACAAAATTCCACTCTTCTAGGAGGGACCCTCATACTGTGGGAAAAAGAAGTCAGAGTCCTCCAGACCCCTTTGTGGTCTGAAACGGGCACAGGGCTAGGGCAGGTTTAAAAAGTTGCCTTGCCAGGTTAAGGCTGAAAGACTGCCTTACCAGGGGCTAGGACCAAAATGTTCTGACCTAGGCTCCCTTAAAAATCAGGAAGCAGGAATTGGTCACAGCAAAACCTCTTTTATTTACACGACTGTGAATTACTTTCATTCACAGTCAGCAAGGTTTGTCCAAACAGTTTTTCAAAGGAATATTTCTCAACACACCTTATCTCGCTTGGCAAGCTGCCACGTAACTTGTTTCCAAACGCAGAGTAAGGCAAAACTTGGCACAGAGTCTCTTAGAGTCACGAACAGAACTTTTCACTTTTGAAACTACTGAATGAACAAATTGTTTCCTGCAAAAGCCCCCTCCCCGTTCGCTCCTCTTTTGTTTCCTATAGGAGGGGCCAATCATCTCCAAGGTGTGGGTTTACTCCCAAGTCAACCCTGCTTTCTGAGTTGTTCTTGTCTTCTGGCAGCTCTGCCAGAACGGGAACAGGCTCCAGCTGTTCCTCTGCTTCACTGCTGTCTCTCTCCCTCTCTGCCTCCGATGCAGAGCCCTCGTCCGAGCTTTCCCCAGCCCCCAGGACTGACCAATGTTCATCCCCAACCTCCTCACTGTCTGACTCTGCTGCCAGCTCCACTGGCCACCGGTGGGCCACAACACAAAAAATTTGCCTTGCCAAAGGCAGAGGACTCCAGGAGAGAGTCACTCTGCAGATGCAGGAGAGTCAAGGAAGGAATCTCACTGCATGTAACAGGAACAAGGGTCAGAGTCTTGCCTGAAAATATGGGAGGCTCTGATTCCAAGGTCCTGCCTGTCAGCCTTGGAAGCCATATTAGGCCGGAAGCTTCAATGCTGCCACCTCCTCATGTGTGGGAAAGTAGGAGGGGGGATTTAGGAGAGGGGAATTAGTAGACATAATAACATTCTTCCTTTCGGTCAAGGTTAGGGGCTGGGTCGAGGTGGAACAGATGTTGATTGGAGCATGTGATCGAAAGGGGAGAAGTGGGATGGTTTTGGGAGCTTTGACTTACTGAAGGAAAACCCGGGCTTTTCAGATTTGGGATTTCCCAGATGTGCCAGTTTACCTATTCTAGTAAAGAGAACTTTGGAGAATGCCTGCTTCCGTGTCTTTACTGGGAGTTGGGGGTTTTCTGGAATGCTGACATTATCCCAAATCTGCGTAAAACTTAACAGCCCCCTGTAAGGGGGCTGTCAGGGATACTGAGCCCCAGCATCGACCTAAAACCCCAGGTGATGCAAAGACTCAGTGAAGATGGAGGAGAAAGGAGAAGGAGGGAGGCCTTCCAGGGCCCCGTATGCTCGAGGAATTGCCAATCCCTTGCATGCTCTTTCTGAAGAGAGGGGACAAGTCATGGAGGCTGCAGAGGAAGCCCTTTGACTTGGGGCTTGGCCCGAGGCGTCAGATTCCTGGGAGAGTCTTCAGCGGATGGAAGTGTGGAGCTTCGCCCCCCCTTCCCAACCCCCGGAGGTGAGCTGGAGGCTAGCGAAACCAACATTCACCCTCCCTGATCCGGGACATGGAGGGGGGATTCATAGAATGCAGACCCCCCCCTTCCCCACGCAGAGGCCAAACAACAGGATTAGCGCAACATTCCAATCCTGCAGCAGTGGGGCATCAGGCTCAGCCAGCATACGAAAGGCAACCCCCCTTTTTTTTTTTTTGCTTTAATTTATATGCCGCCCTTCTCCAGAGACTCAGGGTGGCTTACAATGCGTTAAGCAATAGCCTTCATACTTTTGTATATTTATACAAAGTCATTTTATTGCCCCCACAATCTGGGTCCTCATTTCACCTACCTTTGAAAGGATGGAAGGCTGAGTCAACCTTGAGCCTGGTGAGATTTGAACTTGCAGTAATTGCAAGCAGCAGATGTTAATCTGTTAATAAAAGTGCTTTAGTCCACTGTACTGCAGGTTCTTTTTGGGCCCCACGCCAGCCTGCGTTAGCATTACCTCCTGCAGAGAGCATACCGCCCGGATGGGGTTTCTTTCCCAGCCAGGGATGGATCCAATTCCAGGGGTATCCCGCCCCCCCCTGTTCTAAGCTTCCAGGGATCCCCCTGGCCCCTCTCCTATGGCCAAACAATCCTGCCACCGCAGGGGGGACTAATCCAGCAGTCAGCTAGACTGCGCCCCCCCCCCCGCCCAGCAACCTTTACACCAGCCTGTTGGAATGCAACAGCCTGTTGGAATGCAACAACCAGGAGCAGCCCCGCAGCAAGTTCTCCCCCCCCCCCCCCGCAAGGCCAGTACCACCCCGCTTCAGAGCAACCTTTGACGGGACGCCAGCCAAGCTAGCTTATTTTCTCAGCAGGATCTGGGTTCACGTGGATCAATATCGTGAGCAATACGAATCAGAACAAGACTTAGTGTTGGCAATCTCAGATGGAATGAATGAGGGGGAGGCTTCTGAATGGATAGCCCAGCTGCATAATGAGGGCACTGCTGAACTAAATGATGCCGATGGGTTTATCACACTGCTCCGGTCCCGATTTGAGGACCCAGACCGCAGAAATGAAAATGAAGCCATGCTAAAGGTCATGAAGCAAGGTAATCGGCCTATAAAAGACTTTGTATGGGACTTTAGATGAGTCGCAGGGAATCTAGGCCATTGGCCTGACTGCATACTCCTGCACTACTTTAAAGAAGCTATTGACCCAGAAGTCAGAAAAGCCTGTGGGATCCGGGGAGTCCCTGAGCGTCTCCACGACTGGTATACCATGTCCATTGCTCTAGATAGAGAAGTCCAGCCCCCCGGCCAAACCCCAGCACAGCAGCCACCTCGAAACATGTTATCTACAAACCCCATTTCAAAAGCTACAAATCTCACCCCCCCTCAACCGGGGGGGCAATTAAGTGCTATTGCTGTGGACAGACAGGACATCGAGCTTCTTAGTGCCTGGCACCTGCCCCAGTTCCACAACAACAACCCGCCACAGCTGCACGAGGGAGGACAGCTCCAAAGAAAACCCCAAACACCAGCCAATTTGCTAAACAAGCCGTGGAGATTCCCCTCCCCACTGAAGAGAGGGGGGACCCTCCAGCTACAGGAGCACCTCCCAACGAGCCCAGCAGGGATGAAGACCCAATGGTGAGTGTGCCCATCACCCCTTTCTCAATTAAAGTAAAACTAGTCCTGCAAGAAACAGGAAAAGAGACAGAACTCCCAGCAGTAATAGATACTGGCTGTACCAGATGTCTAATTGGCCTAAAAATTGTAGAACAGTTGGGTATCAAAACAACACCCTTAAAACAACCGATCAAATTTTACCAAGTGGATGGCACGCTAATTGGGGGAGTCCCTTCCACTCACGTTACTGAACTGCTTAAATTAGAGATGGGGAAACATCATGAACTTATACGATTTATAGTAACCCCAAAGATGTCAGAATCTATCATACTAGGCCTGGCTTGGCTAGATAAATGGGGCCCCACCATTACTTGGAAAGATGAATATCAAAAAATAAGGATAGGGGTTGGCCCAACACCCCCTGCCCCTCCCCCCAATCCCCACCTACCCAAAATGACCAGCAGCCAGAAACAGCAGCAGCTTGTTCAGACAGGCCTCCAGGCGAACACCAAATTCCTAAGGTGTATGCACACTTAGCCAAAGCTTTCAGCGAGGAGGAATGTAACCTCCTCCCCCCTCATCGGCCCACAGACTGCGTCATCGAATTACAACCAGGGGCCAAATTGCCAAAACCTAGAATGTACTCCATGACACTTGCGGAGATGACTGAATTGAGGAAGTACACTGACACCAACCTAGCCAGAGGATTCATCGAACCTGCAAAATCCAGCATGGCCGCCCCAGTACTGTTTAAAGAAAAAAAAGATGGTACTTTGAGATTATGTATTGACTTTTGTTCTATCAACTGCATTTGCATACAAAATAACTACCCCCTCCCACTGATGAAAGACTTACTAAACCACCTATCGAAAGGAAAAATCTTCACCAAGCTAGATCTAAGAGAAGCCTACTACCGAGTTCGCATAAAGGAGGGAGATGAATGGAAGACCGCTTTTAACTGCCCCTTGGGCAGCTTCCAATTCCGGGTCATGCCTTTTGGACTCCAGGGGGCCCCAGGGGTCTTAATGCAACTGATCAATGAAGTTTTGCATGAGCATTTATATCAGGGGGTTCTTGTTTATCTCGATGACATTCTTATAGTCAGCAAAAATATGGAAGACCACATCAAATTGGTCAGGCAAGTGCTGAAAAAACTCCTAGAAGCCAAACTTTATGCAAAATTGTCCAAATGCAAGTTCCATAAGGAAGCCCTTGACTACTTGGGATACAGGGTGTCGAAGAAGGGGATTGAAATGGACCCAGAGAAGGTGAGGGCAGTACTGGACTGGCAGCCCCCACATACCCGTAAGCAACTCCAGAGCTTCCTGGGGTTTGCAAACATTTACAGACAATTCATCCCTTCCTTCACTGAGGTCGCACTCCCTTTGACAGAACTGCTAAAAATCGCCCCGTCTCCCACCAAGCCAAAACCTAGCCAGCCTTTAGCTTGGACAATGGACTGCCAAAAATCCTTTGAACAGTTAAAACGCCTATTTGAGGTGGAGCCAATCCTACAGCATCCTGACCCGAACAAGCCCTTTGTGGTTCAGGCTGATGCAAGTGATGTGGCGGTGGCAGCTGTTCTACTACAAAGGGACCCCCGGAACAATCTAATGCCGTGTGCTTACGTATCAAGGAAGTTAACTGACCCTGAGCGCAGATGGGCGGTATGGGAAAAGGAGGCGTTTGTGGTGCAATGGGCTCTCCTGTCCTAGAGACACTTCCTGGAGGGGGTGGAGGAGCCTTTTGAGGTTTGGACTGACCACAAGAATCTTGAGGCACTGAAAACCCCGAGGAAGCTTTCTCCAAAGCAAGTTCATTGGGCTCAATATTTCAAACGCTTTAACTTCAACCTGAAATAGATCCCAGGGGGTAAGAACCTTCTGGCTGACAGTCTCTCCCGCAAACCCCAATTTGACAGCCAACGGGAAGAGATAGTTCACACCATGATTTCAGCTATTCAGCCAGCTGCCCAAGTCCGCACCAGAGCGCAAATGCGCCAGGCTTCCAACCTCCCCGAAGACAAGTTGACAGCGGATCTAAAAACGGCACTCTCTAATGATTCCTGGTTCAAAGAACACCAGGCAGACCTCACCCTAAGGGACGGCTTGGTGTGGAAGGGGAATAAACTTTACGTGCCCCGCAGCCTGCCGCTCCTAGTACTGAAGTGAAGTCATGACTCTCGCCTAGGGGGCCACTTTGGGTTTTTAAAAACCCTCCATTTGACTAGGAGGCAATTCTGGTGGCCAAAAATGAAAACTTAAGTGGAAGACTATGTGAGGAGCTGTGCCACCTGTGCCACCATGAAATACCGACCAGGGAAGCCCCCTGGCCTTCTCCAGACTGTGGCCGAACCCACCAAGCCCTGGGAGGAGATTGTGATGGACTTCATAGTTGAGCTCCCCAACAGTGGGGGCAACCGAGTCATTTGGACTGTCATTGATTTATTCTCCAAGCAAGCCCACTTCATTGCCTGCAGCGGACTACCCTCGGCTAAAAGACTGGCAAAGCTGTTTGTGAAACACATCTACAGGCTACATGGAGTCCCAAGGAGAATAATATTGGACTGTGGGGTCCAATTTACCGCTAAATTCTGGAGGGAATTTCTACGATCCATTGGGTCGTCCCAGGGACTTAGCTCGGCTTTTCACCCGTCGACTAATGGATCGGCTGAAAAATTGAACTCAATGGTGGAACAGTACATTAAGTGTTATGTGAATTATCAACAGGAGAACTGGGCGGACTTGCTGCCATTCGCAGAAGTCGCTTATAATAATGCAGTACACAGCAGTACTGGGTTGACCCCTTTTCAAATAACTACGGGCATGGATTTTGTACCGATACCTGAGTTGCCTAGAGAGCCGCCCACGTCCATGTCCTTAATGGACTGGATGACCTCATTGAAAAAGGGTTGGGAGAATACAAAAAAGCTTTAGCGGAGTCAGCGGAAAAATATAAGGCCCAGGCCGACAAACACTGGGGTCTCCAACCACCTTTCCAAATAGGTGATAAAGTGTATTTGTCAACCAAGTACCTAAGATTGAGGATGCCCAGCAAGAAGTTTGGACCCAAATTCATAGGTCCCTTTCCTATAGTGAAAGTGATTAACCCAGTGACTGTCCAACTTAGGCTCCCTCGCATATTAGGGAAAATACACCCTGTTTTCCACAGCAGCTTATTGAAACCGGTCAGAGAATCTACCCTCAGACCTTTGCCAGCTGCTCTGCCCCCTCCTTTAGTAATACAAGGGGAAACTCATTATGAGGTGAAGAAAATCCTGGACTCTAGTCTCTACAGGGGTCGATTACAATATTTGGTGCACTGGAAAGGTTACCCTTTGACTGAAGCTACTTGGGTCAAGAGTTGGGATGTGAAGGCTGATGTGCTCGTGAAACAGTTTCATGACAAATTTCCTGACAAACTGAAGGATCCTCTGGGGGGGGGGGGAAGGGGAGGTTAAAGGGATTGGTGCTAAGCGTTAACCCCTTCTTTTATATTTTGTCTGCTTTATTTTTCAGGATGTGGTTCTTTTTGCAGGGGGGACACCTGTCAGCCTTGGAAGCCATATTAGTCTGGAAGCTTCAATGCTGCCACCTCCTCATGTGTGGGAAAGTAGGAGGAGGGATTTAGGAGAGGGGAATTAGTAGACATAATAACATTCTTCCTTTCGGTCAAGGTTAGGGGCTGGGTCGAGGTGGAACGGACATGGATTGGAGCATGTGATCGAAAGGGGAGAAGTGGGATGGTTTTGGGAGCTTTGACTTACTGAAGGAAAACCCGGGCTTTTCAGATTTGGGATTTCCCAGATGTGCCAGTTTACCTATTCTAGTAAAGAGAACTTTGGAGAATGCCTGCTTCCGCATCTTTACTGGGAGTTGGGGGTTTTCTGGAACGCTGACATTGCCTATGTCTCCTCTAGGGAGACTGCTAAAAGCCTGAGATCAAAAGAAGTTACCCATCCAGGCAGTGATGAAAAGGAAGCACGTGCACCAAGATTTGAGAACAATAGTCATAATTATTGTGTATATAAGATTTACTTTCTGTACTTAAAAGAGATTGTATCCAGACTGTACACTGTTATTGTGAATATAGAAATTTTATATACAACCTGAGAGAAATAGGAATTATTCCTGTAAAAGTAAGAAGCAAGAGTTACACCATGTTTATCCTCTGTGTAACCTCAGAACCCATTTGGGAACATTAAGCAATATTAAGCAGGAAACTGAGTTAGCAATAACAAAGTTATGAATCTATTATGGCAAGGACATAATGGGCTAAAAAGCTAAAAACAGCTATTTGCCAAGAAGCCAGCTGTCATGACACCAGATGTCCTGTTGAAATTAATAACTTTATTGTTAAGATGTAGCAACTGTTGTTAAGGATGTAGTAATTAGGTAAGGGGATATAGCCATATAGCCATATAAGAAAATGATCAGATTGTGAACCCTGAAAGGAGCAGTTATGGGGGCATGGTCTTGGACTGTATATTTAAAGGCCTGTATTCCTTTGTCTCATTGTCCCTCTGACAGCTACCACATGTTAGCACAGAGGGTCCTCTTTTGCAAAAGCTTCAATAAAAGCTCTTTTATTGTTCATTGTGTTTCCTATTGATTCAATTGAGAAATTCAAGTCTCACAATTGGAACCCGAACAGGGACACGAGGACACCCCCTACTGGATGAGGTAAGAATATCTGCAAGCCAGCGTCTAGAGCGGGGAAACTCCCTTCTCCAGGAGGGGGGCGTTCTTCACCAAAAGTGAACTGATGTTGACCTGAACAAGGAGCAGCCCAAGCAGAAGAGACCAGGCAACACCAGTGCATCAGCTCTGGTGAGTAAAAGTACATAGGAATGTATAAGTGTCACTGGGTGGTCTAAAGTCCTTGAATGAATGTTGATGTGTGTTGAGATGCACTAGAAGAGAGTAGAGGCCTCTTCGGACGTGCTAATCTGAGTCTCCCTCTGCGTTCCCACACCTGGGTGACTGGATTGGCCAGAGGCTAGACAATTGAGTGGTATTTAAGGAAATAGGAGTTCAAGGAGGGAGTATAAGTGAAGTCTTGGGTGGAAGAATGGGGCCCCGAAATGGAAGTTAAGGATCCTAGGAATACTGATAAAGAAATGCCCCCCATTCCCCCTACATCTCCATTAGGGGAATTGTTGAGTCAGTGGGGAATAGGAATGGTTAAGTCCATATACTAAGCAGTTGAATAAAATAACAATGATTAGGCTGACAAACCGCTGTTGGGAGGTCTTCGGACCGGATCTGTCCTGTAGGGATGGAGAAGAAGGAGAGGCACCTCGGACGACCAAGAGGAACAGGCAAGTTCCTCCGAGGTCGGAGGAAACTCTTCGACTTGAGTGGGACGGCGGCCATAACAGCTGCCACAAAGCTGAGTCAACCGGACTAGGTTTTGAGCAGGAGCGGTGATTTAGACAGAGTACTGGTACCGGGTGAGTGATTGCCAGCTCACAGGTAAAAAATAAATATTTTTAAATTGTTAAAAGATGCCCCAGCGAAGAAATAGCAGCTAATGGGCGTGGGGGAATGTTAATGGAGAGAGAAGAACAAAGCGGAACTTTAAAGTGTTAAAGCCCGAAACGGAACTTGATTTTTGGATTAGAATTTGAGTGGAGATAATTAAATTATTAGAAGAAGAAACCCGAAAGAGCCTTGGTAGCACAGTGGACTAATGCACTGTTATTAACATCTGCTGCTTGCAGTTACTGCAAGTTCAAATCCCACCAGGCTCAAGGTTGACTCAACCTTCCATCCTTTCAAAGGTAGGTGAAATGAGGACCCAGATTGTGGGGGCAATAAGCTGACTTTGTATAAATATACAAAAGTATGAAGGCTATTGCTTAACGCATTGTAAGCTGCCCTGAGTCTCCGGAGAAGGGTGGCATATATTTTTATTTATTTATTTATTTATTATTTAAATTTGTATACCGCCCTTCTCCCAAAGGACTCAGGGCGGTGCACAGCCAAAATTAAAATACATACAATACAAAATTTAAAATAATTTAAAAGCAAAATTAAATCAAATTATTAAATATAAATTAAAGCAAAAGAAAAAAGAAAAAAGAAATAGCTATGAAGAGGACTGGAAATAACTTTAAAAACTTTGACCATTGAAGGAAGAACAAAGAAAAACTTAAAACTAAAGCCCTGTAACAGAAGTCTTTTAATTGGATTTGGAACTGGATTTTAAATTGGATTTTGGGGAATACGAAATTAAGAAGACGAAGATGGAAATTGGCAAATATTGACAACGTGGATTTAATAAATAAAATGGATATTTTCTTAGTTTGTTGATTGAAATTGTGGATTGGAGAGAGACATCTACAGGCAGGAAAAAAAACATTACAACGGTTAACTTGTATTTTGGAAAAAAAATCTTCTTAAAGTGATAAGAGCAGTGGGAACTTTTGCAGAGGATTTGTTTCCTTTTAAGCTGTTTGATCTCGACAACCAAAGAAGGTGGATTATAAAAAAACTTAAAATTGAAACGACGACAACCCAGAAACAACAAAATGGCGCAGGAGCTAATTAAAATGATTAAAATGATGCGTATATCATTCAAATTGGAATTAAATGAAATTATTATAATGATGCATGGAAAACCTAAGCCTGATGAACTAGAGACTGTGTTAGAACATACCCAAGTGGATAAAGAAACTATGAATGAGAAGCAAGAAATTAATACTGAAGATAAAGACATTGATTATGAAAAATTAAATGATCATGTTGGGAGTAACAATGAAAAAATGGAGGAGTTAGGAGAAAATTAACTGGAAAAAGGAAACAAATAAAGGGAAGAAAAGGAAAGGGGGAAAGATTAGGAACAAAGGTGAACTTTAAAGATTACATTGGGATTAACAATGACAAAAATAGAGAGGGTGGAAAGAGACGAGGGAAAGAAAAGGGGAAGAGACAAAACACAAAAAATTCAAATGATTACACTGGGATCAACAGTGGGAAGATAAGAAAGGGGAAAAGGGGGGCTTCCGGTTGGTACCGCCGGCGTCGCGGACGGTCTTTTCGGACCACCAGCCCCGCGATTCCGTTGGAGCCGTTCTGACAGCGCTAATCAGCTGTCAGACAGCTTGAAAACCTCTCCTTCGGGAGAAGAAGGAGAGGAGAGCCAGTGGGTGAGGGTAGAGCTCCCCGGGAGCCCCTGGAGCAATTCCAGGGGCTTGGAGGGTGGGAGCTCCCCATTCAGCCCACTGAAGCTCCGGATCCATGGCGACTCCATTTTAAACGGAGCCAGACGCTGGCGACCGACTCTGCTTTCAACAAGGAGATTAATTGATTCCAAAAGCAGACAGAACGGAAGCAGGAGAACAAGCCTTTGCAAGTATGTTGCTTAACTCCTGGGGTACATTGTTTCTACTTGATTTTGCTGAGCTGGAGGAGGAAATGGCGTCTTCATTGTGGCTGGAAAAGTGAAAGTTAAGTGCTTGTTAATAGATTTGTGCTTAGAGACTGGATTTAAGCTGCTGGGATTTGAGAGCTGGGTGTAGAAAAGACTGTCTTGCTTGATAAACTATAAATAAATCTGAGAAAGCTGCTCAAGAGATTTTATGGCTTTGAAAAGAAAAATTCTTTTAAAATAATATGGCTTCCAAGCAAGGAGTTCCTGAAAGTGGTGGAAGCTCTCTAATGGCGTCAGAAATGACACAGAGAACTGACTCACAGAGCCAGGAGGATTTTTTTAGAGACCTTACAGAATTTATAAAGGAAGCCATGAACAACCAAATTGCAATTATTAATAACTTTACAGCAATCATGGAACGAAAATTTATAGAACTGGTGGAGGATATAAAAGCAAATGAGGATGTTTTTGAAGGAAAGCACAATGACAATGTAGGAGACATTTTGACTAAAACAGAGAAGCTGGATTTGGCTGATTCTCAAGAATCTTCAAACTTTCTTCCTGCTCTTTTGGAATTAACTGACAGAACTTTTCAAAAATATAATTTGGAGCAGAAAGAAGAAATTGACCAGCCCTACAAGGTTTCGGAAGATTTGGCAGAGGCTTTCACACAATTAATTGAAATGCAACAACTGGACTTTTCCTTGCAAACTCATCGAGTTAACTCTTCGTTCTATGAACTGACTGATTATATAAGCAAGAAGAGTCGATATGGGGGCTCCAAATCAGAGGAAATGGTTCCAAGAAAGGGACAAGTTTTAAAGATACATCAACCCCCAGTTGAAATTCAAAACCTCCTCAAAATAAAAGTAAGAGGGAGGAAGAAAGATTGGAAAAAATACAGAAAGAAAGGAAGAATGGAAGATTAATTTTCTTTGGTCTAATAATTGATGTATTAATGACTAATTACAATGATTAAGTAAATGAATTAAGAGCTCAATTAATGATTAATTAAGGTTTAAGAAAAAATATTTGAATTTTGAGAATAAAAGTAGGAGGGAGAGTAAAATGATTAAGTAAATGAACTAAGAATATTTTACAGATGTATTACAAGAATTTTAGGCTTTGAATGATCTATTAGTGTTTGTTAATGTTTTTAAAACTCTTAGGCTTAAAGGAGTATATGTTATTTTGAGTTTAGGGAGGTTGATGAATAATCTGTAGAAGGGGAGTTAAAGGGTCTAGGGAGTTTTAAGTCTTGCATTAACTTAGCATATTTTAGCGTATGTTTGGTAAAATTTATACCCTGTTTTTCTTCTGGGAAGTCGGGAGAGGGGGGTGGGAAGGGGGGGTGGAAGGTTGGGTTTATAAATGTTTAAATAGACAAGTGAAAATGTTATTTGTTTGATTATAAAAAAATAATAAAAACTTTTTCTCAAAAAAAAAAAGAAAGAAAGAAAGGGGAAAAGGGGAAAAAGGAGGAGACCAGATGGAAATACAGGGCAAATCAGGAGAGTAAGGGACTTTAAAATTGGGGGGAAGGGAAAAAGAAGAAAATAAGAGAATGGGAGAAAGGGAGAAAGGGAGAAAGGGAGAAAGGAGTAGTTAATGGAAAGGAAAAGGGAAAATATGTTTTATATTTAGAACTATAAATGAATTGAAGTAAGATCTATGATTATAAACGAATTGTAGTAAGTTTAATATATGGGATTGTAATACTTGGAATGTCTTTAATTGTAATAATGGAATTCAGCTAAAGCATTTGAAATTATATTGTATTGTGAAAAGGGATTAATGGATCATTAAATAAGAGGAGAAGGGAAAGAGAAAAGATGAAAATTGACTTTGTTTACTGTTTAACATGAAGAGATTAAGACACTGTTAGCAATAATTGAAATTAACTTTTAAGAGGGGGAAATATTACTGATTATGATTATGGTTTATTATGAAGAGGTGTAGATAGTATATATATTTGAAAAAGCAGTGGAAAATTGGGTTTATTTTAAAAAACAATTGGAATTGAGAAATAGAAATGAATGACTTTAATGTTATATACTTAAGTGAATTGTAATATATTTGATTGTAGTATTTGGATAAACTGATAAAATAAAGAAAGGGAAAGAGGGGAAAAAATGGGTTATATATGTAACATTGTATGAATACTAATATCTATAATTGGAATAATGGAAACTAGGGAAAATATTTGATGTTGTGAAAAGGGAGCAATGGGAAAATATTTGAATAAGGTTATTTAGAGTTAGGGTTAGGTTTTAGAAAAATGATTGACTTTAAATTAAAGGGTTTCAATTCGAAAAAAGTAATGAGAGAGATTAGGGCGAATGGTAATATTGGTTATATACCAGAAGAAATAGAAGGAAAATAAAACAAAAAATTAGAGAGAAAGAATATTATGGCAAAAAGTGAAATATATAAATTGTGTTGGAGAAAACTAAAAGCTGTACAAATTTTGACTTGGCCAATACTCTGTTCAGAAAAAATGTATTGTTTGTTTGTGTGTGTTTGTTTTGAAAAAAAATAAAACACTTTTCTAAAAAAAAAAGAACTTGGCCAGAATTCATTTTAGTAAACCCAAATTATAGATGGAATAAATTTGGTGAATCTAGCCCATATTGGATAAATGCTCTTAAAAGAGTGTTTGAGAAGAAGAAATTAAAAACTCAGCTGTTATATGTGGAACCATGGTATCATGTTCAATGGTTTGATCCATTTCCACCAAATAATACCAAAATATTATATGAAAAAGAGGAAGATGAGAAAGGTTGGGATTCGCTAGCATATGCCAGTTGTCCGCGCCGTCCTTCGTATAACCGCGATGGGGCAGTGGCAGGAGCAGAAGCAGCAGATGAGGGCAAGGGTAGCAGACAGGAGGGAACAGGAGACCCTACCTTTAGGGTCACAAGGTCACGAGTTAAGAAAGAAGACAAAATGCTTCCCTTAAGGGAGATGCCGAATGGCATAACGAACGCAGGAGAACCAATAACTACTTTTGTAAATGTACCGCGACATCAAGTGATTTGAGAAATTATAAAATGCAAATGCCATCCCTCCAGGAAGATCCCATAGCATTGTCTGAATCTTTAGATTTCTTTTTGGGACCCAATATTTATACCTATGCTGAGTTACAACATATCTTGGGTTACTTGTTTACCCCAGAAGAAAGAACCCAAATAAGAATGGCTGCTATGGCCTGTTGGGATAAAACTCAAGTAGGAGCTGCTGTAAGAGTAGCAGGTGAAACTAAGTTCCCTCTGGTTGATCCAGGGTGGAACAGTAATGACCAGGAAGGAAGCGGTCATATGGAAGATTTAAAATGCATAATCATCCAAGGGGTTAGAATTGCAGTGCCTCAAGGAAAGAATTTGAGGAGACCATTTGAGGTGGGACAGTTGAGACCTCCAGCCGCATTTTTAAGTAGGATAAAAGAGTCTGAATAAATATTCTGGTCTTTCTCCTGAAACACCAGCATATGATTCTTTGATGAAAATGCAATTTGTAACAAATGCCTGACCGGATATACAAAAGAAAATACAGAAAGTAGAGAATTGGGCGAATACAGATATAGCAACCTTGCTGAAGGAAGCACAGAAGGTATGTGTGAATAGGGATGAGACCAAGAGCCAGCAGAAAAGTCAGATGATGGTGTCTGTCATGAAGGCAGCTAACAAGCCTAAAGAATGGAAGGAAGGATTAGGCAGGGGGATTAGGAAGACTCCTGCCATGGATCAGTGGAGGCACCCTGGGCAAGGAAGGGGGTTTACTCCCTGGAAAAAACCAATTGGTGATAGTAAGAAATGCTTTGTGTGTGGTAAGGAGGGGCACTTTGCTAGAAATTGCCCGGACAAAGAGAGAACACAAAGAAGGGAGCAGTGGCTCTACACTTTGATGGAGGAAGAAGAATAGGGAAGTCAGGGGCTATTGATTTTAGGGTCCCACCAAGAGCCCTTGATAAAACTAAATGTGGGATCCGAAGAAGAATATGTGTTTTTAATAGATACTGGTGCAGCGAGAACATCAATGTGTAAAGTACCAAGAAGAATTGAACACGATGGGGAAAATCTAAGAATAGCAGGAGTAAAGGGGGAACCATTTGATGTACCATTGGTGAAGAATGTATGTCTAAAATGAGGAACATGCGACATAGAAATAAATGTAATAATAGTGCCTGAAGCTGGGATAAACTTGTTGGGAAGAGATGCCCTATCCCTACTGGGATGTGAACTTAAATTTGCAAAAGATACTTATACTGTGAACTTGTTAACAGAGGAACAGGAGAGACAAATAGACCCCCTAGTTTGGGAGGCTCAAGGAAACAGGGGTGGGTTGGACATCATGCCCTTAACAATAACTCTAAAAGAGGGAGCAGAACCAATAAAGCAGAGGCAGTATCAGTGGTGGGTTCCTCCCGGATCGGCCCGGATCAGCCGAGCCGGTAGCGGTGATGATATGATGTCACCGAACCAGTTCTGGCCCCCACCCCCGCCCACCCCCCTGCGTTATTCTTACCTTTTATTTGGCCCCACCCCCAATCTATTGCTGCCTCCTGAGTCCCAGCTGATGGCTAGAGGGAAAAAAACTGTTTAAACTCTTGCCGCGGGGCTTCAAAGGGCCGCCCTAAAGCTGATCAGTGTTAAAAGAAAACAAATGAGTAGACCGGTGCCTGCAAAAATAAATGGGTAGACCCAGTGGTGGGATTCTACTTCGGTAGAACTGGTTGTTAAGTAGTTAAGTAATTAAGTAGTTAAGCAGTTTGGAGAACCAGTTGTTAAAAGAAATCTCCTTTTGTTTTTTTCCTCTTTACAGGGTTAATCCTGTAAGGATTAATTACAACATTTGGTGTTGTTTCCTAGCCTAATCTTTATTACAGAAACTGCCTCTCTGGCAGTATGCCTAGACTTACTGTCACTTCCGGTTCCGGAGGCTATTTTTTTGCTTGACTTTCTTAAAGGGGAAGGGTTGTTTTAAGCTTTTTACACCGCTTTTGGGAGGAAATACTCCCCTGTTGGAGTTCTTCCAGCCAGGGTGCAATTATCAGCACTTTGAAGAAATAATTGAATCCTTTTGTGCATATGGACTACTCAGAGGGCTGAAAAAGTTATTTTTGACTGGTCCTCGCACTTTTGACCAGTCCTTGAACTTACAACTGTCCTCACATTTTACGTTTTTTGCCCTATCTTGTCACCATGGTGAAGAGAAGCAGCTGTGAAATGAGTGACATGGTTGTTAAGAATGCTGCACGGGCATAAATGTGAGGATGATCATAAGTGTGAGGACCAGTCAAAAGTGTGAGGACCTGTCAGAAATAACTTTTTTCAGCCCTCTGAGTAGCCCCTATACACATAGCCATAGCCACCCGGTCACATGACCAGCTAGCCACACCCACCCAGTCACATGACCTCCAAGCCACACCCACAAAATAAGCCACACCCACAGAACCAGTAGTAAAAAAATTTAGAACCCACCCCTGGGCAGTATAATATCCCCATGGAGAGAAGG
Source organism: Pituophis catenifer annectens (assembly GCF_029215685.1). NCBI lineage: Eukaryota > Metazoa > Chordata > Lepidosauria > Squamata > Colubridae > Pituophis > Pituophis catenifer. The sequence goes on from NW_027256885.1 coordinate 80,891,349, forward strand.
TGAGGATTGAAGGTAGTAATAGAGACACTTTTACAGGATGGGTTAATTGAATCTGGAATGTTGCAATTTAATACACCTATATTACCTGTAAAGAAGCTGTCAGGGTTCCAAGTAACACCACCAACGAAATCAAACTCCGAGGCTTGAAATTCCTCAAAGCTAACTTATTAGAGATGTCATATTGGCACATCTGGGAAAACCTGAATCTGAGAGCTTCCGGGTTTTCCACACCCAAAAGAAAGTTCAAGACCTTGCCCCTCACCCACATATCCACCACACATCCAATTGTGTACAGTCTGGCACAGAAGATATCTTCCCATTCTTGACAGCACAGCTGCAGGGCACCTTGGCCTTGACTTTCTATAAAGAATTTTGTTTTGACTACATGTCTTCTTCACTCTATACTATCCCCGCTCCCAACTTCCCACGGTAAGACTTGTGGCAGGCCTGAAGCCTGAAGGCACAAAGGTAGAAAGATGGCTTCCAGGTCTGACAGAAGCCTGATGGAACCTTTAGATTGATTCAAGATTTAAGAAAAAATAATGAGATTGTGGCTTGTCATCATGCTGTGGTTCCAAATCCTTACACACTCTTAGGCCGAATACCAAATAATCATAAATATTTTAGTGTGATAGATTTGAAGGATGCTTTTTGGGCTTGTCTGTTAGCAGAGGAATCGAGGGATCTTTTCGCCTTTGAATGGGCTGATCCGGATACGCACTGTAATCAACAGTATAGATGGTGTGTTTTACCACAGGGATTTTCAGAAAGTCCACATTTGTTTGGGCAAATATTAGAACAGGTCTTGGAGAAATTCAGTCCACCCAGTGGGGTAAAATTATTACAGTATGTGGATGATTTATTAATATCAGGTGAAAAGAAAGGGGAAGTAGAAAAGGGTACAAATGAGTTGTTGAATTTTTTCGGTCACCAAGGATTAAGGGTATCAAAGAAGAAATTGCAGTATGTAGAACCTGAAGTGAAGTATTTAGGACATTTGATTAGTCAAGGAAGTAAGAGAATAAATCCAGAACGAATAGAAGGGATTGTAACACAACCCCTACCAAGGAATAAAAAGGAGGTTCGGAAGTTGTTGGGATTGGTGGGGTATTGTAGATTGTGGATAGATGGATACATAGAAAAGGTTAAATTTCTTTATGAGAAATTGTTGGAAGAGGAACCATGGGAAGTGAAATGGAAAGAAGGTGATATGGAAAGAATAGAGGAGTTGAAGAAAGCTATGATACAAGCCCCTGTGTTGACTTTATCTGATTTAAAGAAACCCTTCCATTTGTTTATGGCAGTTGAGGACAGAATAGCTAAAGGAGTGCTAGCTCAAACATGGGCTGGAAAGAAGAAACCAGTAGCCTTTTTGTCCAAGTTGATTGATCGTGTGGTGCGTGGTTGGCTTTTGTGTGTGCAAGCTGTGGCTGCTACAGCAATATTGGTGGAGGAGAGTAGAAAATTAACTTTTGGTGGGGCCTTGGTTGTGAGCAGTCCTCATCAAGTACGAACAATCCTGATGCAGAAGGCTCACAAGTGGCTCACCAATTCTAGGATATTAAAATATGAGGTAATTTTACTATCTCAAGAGAACTTAGTTCTCTTAATTGATAGGAACTTAAATCCAGCTGAGTTCCTGTCAGGGGAGAGAAAAGAATGGGAAAATGTAGAGCATGATTGTGTGGAGGCCATCGATTTACAAACAAAAGTGAGGGAGGATTTGGAAGATAGCCCCATAGAAGGTGGAATTAATTTATTTATTGATGGGTCTTCCTGAGTAGAGGATGGAATCAGGAGGAATGGGTATGCTGTAGTCAATGGAGACACTGCTGAGGTTCTGGAAGCAGGAAGGCTGCCTCCTGAATGGTCAGCACAAACCTGTGAGGTATTTGCCCTATTACAAGCTTTAAGACTATTAACAAATGAAATTGGTAATATATATACTGATTCGAAATACGCTTATGGAATTTTACAGACTTTTTGCAAAATATGGATGGAGCGAGGGCTGATAACAAGTAAGGCGAAAGAAATAAAACAAGTAGACCTTATAAAAGCCTTATTAATGGCAGTCAAAGAGCCAAAACAGCTAGCTATAATACATATAGAAGCACATCAAAAGGGAAATTTGAAACAAGTTGTGGGGAATAGATTGGCAGATGAGACTGCCAAGGAAGCTGGAAGGATGGGAGAAGAAAGGGAATTATTGGTCTTAATCCCTACTCTAGAGTGTGATGTGAATGTCAGATGTAAATGCCTTATTCTCTATTGTGTAAATAATGTATATATGGGACATCAGGGGTTAACTTATTCTTTGGATTTTAATGTATTCATAATTTACCACTCCCATTCCTGGCTCCACCCCTTGTATATATAAGGAGCCACCCTCACCATTTTCTTTGCTTCTATCTTGAATATTCAGCGAATATAGAATGCCTATTATTATTAAAGAGAAATATATTTAAATCTCTAATTCTTATTATCTTTATTGAGTCTGATCCTGAAAATATTGCAACAAGCTGGTAGCAGAGGATGGTTAATTGACTCAATAAATAATTAAAAATGTCTAAGAAAGATAGGCCCAACACCAGGGCCTACAGCAAGGAAATAGAAACTGAATAAGAGATGATCAACGAATCCACTAACGCGATTTCGAGAGAATCCGAAGAATACACCACTGAAGAAGAAGAACTGATAAATGAAAATAATGACCAGGAAGAAATCGAAATAGAAAATAACGAACTCAGGTCAGAGATATTGAAGATACTAAAAAGCCAGAAGAACGATGAAAGCCTCATCGCGAACCTCCAAGAAATGCTGAAGAACAACGGAGCAGCGAGAGAGAAAAACGTCGTTAAAGAAAAACCCAAAGATCAAAAAACTGTGAGTGAAATGAATACTGAGAAAGTCGTTGTAAAAAAGAAAAGATGTGATCCCGCGCGAAATTTTGAATGGCAGCCATCTTGGTTTCAACGAACTTCAAAAGAGAATGGAGCAGAGCCAATCAAAACGCTCAGTTCAAAATTTCTGGCGCGAAAAACGCTATCAGACGACGAAAGTGAAAAAGAAGACTCAAACTCTTCAGAAGAACCAGAATCAGAAAGTGAAGACGATTTAACAAAGTCTCAAGTAAAGTCAGCAATGAAAACGCTTTTTGCTGCTTTTGGGCCAAGATTGAAAATTTCCAAGGCACCAACGAAGAAGCAAGAGATCAAACCGACAACTCGAGACCTGCACGCTCCCATCCTGACTTCGAAGGCGACGACACCTGAGCCCAGAGAGCCATGCCGATTCCGTCCTACACCGCAGACCGGATCAAGTGCCAACGCACACGAAAGAAAGAGAAGAGCTGTCGCCACCACCAGAACCCCTAAAACCGAACCAGAGACCGACTCATCTGAAGAGGAGCGGAACGAGAGAGCTGAAATGGAGAGAACCTTCCACGACGACGCCAAGGAAGAAATGAGCAACGCGCATGTGCAAAGCTACGTAGACGGCCCCGAAAGACTTGAACTGGCCAGAGAACCGCGCAGACTCGTTGCGAGCATCCCCATGCCGTTCTGTAATTTCCTGCACTTGCGAGACCACGGACTGCCTCAGGTTGTAAGTAATGGACAAAATAATGTGGGGAACTTACCCAGTGACTTCCCAAAACTTAGAATTGATGGCATTAATTTACAAGAGTGGTATCAACAGCTTCAGGTTGTCTTTATGAAAGAAAATTTACTATTCTTTATAACTAGTCCTCCAAGAAGACCTTGGACTTTAAAAATAGATTGTTTACATCATAGAGCATTTTTCATAATAATATCTAGCGTATCTCCTGCAATGTATCATAGCATCAAATCAAACCTAACTGTGTCAGAAATAATTCAATGCATGTTTAATCTATTTCACAGCGATAGCGTAGCTACAACTACAAGAATGTCTAAGGATTTCTTTTCTTCTAGAGTGAAACCAGGGGTTTCTATAAGTGAGCATTTGATATCTCTAAACAAAATAAGAGCTGAGCTGCAATTGAGGGGGGAAGTGATTTCAGATCAAACAATGAAAAGTGTTATTATCAATTCACTTGATCCATCATGGGATAGCTTTATGTCACACTTAGATACTATTAATTTAGGATATTTAACCATAGAAAGTCTATCTAACAAATTGATAGCAGAAGACAATTCAAGAAAAAATCGTTCCAGTAATCAAACAGAACACAAATCTTTTAGGAAAGTAGCTTTCCAAGAAAAATATAATGAAGCCTTTAGATGCCACAATTGTGGGTCCAGGGAACACAGTAGAAGAGACTGTCCCAAAGTCTCAAGGGAGAGACATAGGCCAGAATATAGGAGCAAATACAATTATAGACAGTCTTCCACAGATAGACACAAATATAGAAGCCCACCAAATTACAGAGAAAGTAGAGGGGGTAGAGAAAATTCAAAAGAGAGAAAATCTGGGTCACTAAATGGACTAAACAAACAAGAAAGCACCAAAACACAACAAAATGAGAACAATAATTGGCTTATTGATTCTGGTGCAACCAATCACACCACTAACAACAAAAGTATATTATCTTCATTTACAGAAGATAAGTTTGTGATAAAGGTAGCTAATCAAGAAAAGGTTCAAGTATTAGGCAGAGGAAATGTGACCTTGCCTGGTTTAGGTAAAATAGAGGGGGTATTATTAATCCCAGAAATACCTCATAACATACTAAGTGCTATAAAACTAAGCAGAGATTCTGACATCAATATAGTTTTCTCAAAGGGGAAAGCAACTTTAGAGAAGGACAAAACAAATATAGGCACTGTGATGATAAAAGGAGGTCTACCCTATCTGATAACGAAAGAAAGATGGTTACATAACATTGATTCAAATATGGAAGATTGTATTGAAGCAGATGATGAAAATGTTAGTAACAGTGACAATGATGAATGTAAAATACCTCATGATCACAAAAATACACACAATGAGAAGAAACCAAAAATAGGTAAACCAATTCATGATGAGTGTGCTCACATCTTACATAGGAAGTTAGGACATGCAAGCTTTCCTGTAGTTCAAAAAATGACTGAACACGCAGAAGGTGTCAAAATAAAAAATTGTGAAAATTATTTGGAATGCTCAGTATGTAAATCCACCAAACTAAAAACCAGTCCCAGACCAAAAAAATCTAACAGATCAACTAACAATATTTTTGACTTAGTACATATGGATTTAGTTGGTCCATTAACTCCATCAATTACCTATAGAAAACGTTACTTTCTAACAATAGTGGATGATTATAGTCGCTATGGTTTTGTTTACACATTAAAGCACAAGGATGAAACCTTTCAGAAATTTAAGGAATTCTACAAACGCATAGAAACACAACATAATATCAGAATAAAACAAATTATGACAGATAGGGGATGTGAATTCATGTCTAAAGAATTCTCCCAATGGTTAAAGGATAGGGGAATGCTACATTTCACGTCCAATCCATTTTCTGCGTTTCAAAACGGGATTGCAGAGAGAAAGAATTCCACACTACAAACCATGATTAGATGCACATTAGAGGATGCTGGTTTAGGCAAACAATTCTGGTCAGAAGCCCTACATTATTCAAATTACACTCAAAATAGAACCTGGTCCAATATTGTGAATAAGACACCGTATGAGGTGATGTACAATAGGAAACCTAAATTAGCACACATGCACATATTTGGAGTCACTGCAGATGTGCACATACCTAAGCAGTTGAGGAGAAAGGGAGAAAACGTATCCAGAAGATTAAGATTTATGGGATATGAAACTGGAACCAAAGGGTACAGATTCATTGATAATAATAACAAATTTATAGTCTCCAGAACAGCTGTGTTTCATGAGCAGGCCAATTGGTCTAAACTGCACCTTAATGAAATATTTCCAAATAAATGCAAAGATGCGATATCTTGCGAGGAAGGGACAATAGAAAATCAAAACATTAACAAAAATAAGAACAAAACCAAAACTTGGACAAATAGTCAGCATAAAATAAAGACAGACACATTAACAAAAAAGGAAGCTAGATATTTGCACGACAACCATAGCAAACCTGAAAGAGCTATTAGAAACAATAGAAATCAAATACCAAGTAAATACAAAGATTACATAATGCATATGAATGGAGAACAAATAACACCTAATACATATGAGGAAGTATTAAAACTCCCTCGTGAAGAAAGAGAAAAATGGGAACTAGCTATGAAAAAAGAGATGGAAAGTTTGCAAGGATTAAATGTATTCACTCCTGCGATCGCACCTAAGGATAAAACAATTATAGGTACCAGGTGGATTTATAAAATTAAGAACCTAGAAGGAGGCAATACTTTATACAAGGCTAGACTAGTTGCACAAGGTTATGCACAAAAATATCCAGAAGATTATACTGACACATACTCCCCCACGGTGAGGACAGAGAGTGTTAAAACAGCTCTAGTAGTAGCATCTGCACTCAATCTGGACGTATTTCAATATGACATACAGACTGCGTATTTACACGCAAAACTAGATAAGGAAATATATGTAAGAGCACCACATAGTCAATACACTAATAAGAATGAAATTTGGTTATTAAACAAGAGTCTATACGGATTAAAGCAATCTGGCAAGAGATGGTACGATTGCTTGGTAAAAGTACTAAAGACCATGGATTTCAACGCTACCACTGCTGATAACTGTTTCTTTGTAAAAAAGAGTGATGATCACATTGAATTTGTATTAATTTATGTGGATGATATTTTATATATAGGAAAACACAAAGAGAGCAGAGAAATCTTTGTAAATAAGTTAAACGAACATTTCTCGTTGAAATCTCTAGGTAAAGTGAATAAATACCTTGGTGTACAAATTAACAAAACTAGAAGGGGATTCAAACTTACTCAGAAAGATAAGATCATTGAACTTCTAAACAAATGTAATTTAAACAATGCCAAAACCTGTGACACTCCTATGCAAACTGATTTCCTTAGAAACACTGATGAGTCTTCCCCTGAATTTAAAGATAATACATTTTACAGATCAGTTATAGGCTCACTCCTTTATATATCTAATTGGACCAGACCAGATATTGCATTACCTCTCAATTTATTGTCAAGATATGTTAGCAAACCAACCATGTATCATTGGGAAGCTGTCAAAAGAATTCTAAGATATTTGAAAAGTACATTAGATTTTTGTTTAGTATTAGAACCTAATAATGACAAAGAACCAAAAATTACCTGTTATGCGGATGCAGATTGGGCTGGTGATACATCATGCAGAAAGAGTACTTCTGGTTATATTTTTCTATTGAATGATTGTCCAGTTTACTGGTACACTGGTAAACAAGAACTGGTAGCCACTTCAACCACAGAAGCGGAATATGTTTGTTTATCCAAAGCTGCAAATAACCTTGTATGGTTCAATGACTTGATCTCAGATGTTTGGAAAAAACCTGCATTACCTTTTGTTGTGCATGAAGATAATAAAGCAGCCATTGAAATATCCAGATCCGATGCCATTGGACAAAGGTCCAGGCATATTGATATAAAATTTAAGCACGTGAGACAATTATCTCAAGATGGATTCATCAAAGCAATACATTGTGATACTTCTGAACAATTAGCTGACATATTAACGAAGCCTTTACCTTCTAAACAGCACAAATATTTAACTTCTAAATTGTATGTATTATATTGTCCTGAATCTGAATGTAATTGGTGTTGTATAGCGAACCGGCATTTAGAGGGGGATTTGTCAGATGTAAATGCCTTATTCTCTATTGTGTAAATAATGTATATATGGGACATCAGGGGTTAACTTATTCTTTGGATTTTAATGTATTCATAATTTACCACTCCCATTCCTGGCTCCACCCCTTGTATATATAAGGAGCCACCCTCACCATTTTCTTTGCTTCTATCTTGAATATTCAGCGAATATAGAATGCCTATTATTATTAAAGAGAAATATATTTAAATCTCTAATTCTTATTATCTTTATTGAGTCTGATCCTGAAAATATTGCAACAGTGAAACCTGACTTCACAGCAGAGGAGGAAAGACAAATGACAGAAGAAGGGGTGGAAAAGATAGAAGGAAAGTGGAAAACAAAGGATTGTTTGCAAATAGTAAATAAACCAATCATGAGAAATATGATAGAGAGAGTGCATGAGGGAACTCTCTGGGGAACACAAGCATTAATTGACTATGGGAAAAGGAAATATATTTGTAGAGGTATGTGTATGATAGCTATGCAAGTATGGAGAAAATGTATGCATTGTATACAAATAAATAAAAAGGTCATGCATAAACAAGTAGCAGGGGGAAGGGATTTGGCCATTTGTGTGACTGATTTCTAGGATTTTACCCAATAACTCCAAACACAGGATGCAGTGAACCAATGCTCTTTATTGATCAATGTTTCTTTTACAGTTATTTGGCTGGAAGTGGCCCCTGGACTCCTGGACCATGTCTTAAGTACCTGGGAGGTGGAGCTAAGGTAAGGAGGGGTCAGGGGAGGATCTAGGTGGATGTAGAGTTAACCCTTATCATACCTGGGATGGTGAATGGTGGACATTTATACTTAACAAATCCCCCTCTAAATGCCCAACAGTTGGACCTGCTTGCGTGTTCTGTACCCGTACCCCTAATTTAGACGTAAGGTAAGCATGTTGTTTGCTGGGTAGAGGTTTGGTCAGGATGTCTGCGGCTTGCTCGGCGGTCTCACAATGTACAGTCTTAATAAAACTAATGTTCGTTAATTCTCTGACATGCTTGTGCTTAATGTCTATATGTCTGGACCTTTGGCCTACTGCTTCTGCCATGGATATGTCTATGGCTGCTTTGTTGTCCTCATGAATTACTATCGGGTAGGCCGGTTCGGTCCATATGCTGGTAAGTAGATCGTCAAACCATGTCAGGTTATTGGCTGCTTTGGAGAGGCAGATGTACTCTGCCTCAGCTGTGGAGGTGGCTACCAGGTTTTGTTTTCCGGTGTACCAGTGTACTGGGCAGCCGTTAATGAGGAATACGTAGCCGGATGTGCTCTTTCTACTTTTTGTGTTGCCTGCCCAGTCAGCGTCTGCATAGGAGGTTAGTATGGGTTCTTTGGACATCTCTGGTTCTAGGTTCAGGCATGCGTCCATGCTGTGTTTTAGATATCTGAGCACACGTTTTACCCCCTCCCAGTGATACATCTTTGGATCGCTGACATGTCTGGATAGCAGGTTGACAGCCAGGAGGATGTCTGGTCTAGTCCAATTAGCTATATACAGTAGTGACCCAACAACAGATCTATAGAGGGTATTGTCCTTGAAGGTCTCGCTTTCCTCATTCATGTGTTTCAGGAAGTCAATATGTATTGGCGTGTCACATGGCTTGGCTTCCTTCATGTTGCATTTAATTAACAGATCCAGTATTTTCTCCTTTTGAGAGATCTTGAATCCCTTCTGAGTTCTATCAATCTGGACACCCAGGTATTTGTTCACCTTTCCCAGAGTCTTTAGTGCGAAATGTTTCCCCAACTGGTTGGCAAACTCATTGCAATTTTGTTTATGCTGACCACAATATAAAATGTCATCCACGTAGATGAGTACGTACTCTATGGATGTGCCCTCTCTCTTGGTGAAAAAGCATAGGTCGGCGGAGGTGGCTGTGAACCCCATGTCCTTAAGGATCTTCGCTAGGCACTCGTACCACCTCTTACCGGACTGTTTCAACCCATACAGACTTTTGTTCAGCAACCACGTGTCCCCCCCTTGTGTGTTTCTCCCTGGGGGTGCCCTGACAAAGATCTCCTTATCTAGCTTCGCGTGGAGGTAGGCTGTCTGCACGTCGAACTGGTAGACTTCTAACCCTAGGATTGTGGCTATTACTAGAGCGCTTTTTACGCTCTCTGCCCTGACCGTGGGTGAGTACGTGTCAGTGTAGTCCTCCGGGTATCTCTGGGCAAACCCTTGTGCTACTAGCCTAGCTTTGTACAGTTTCTTATTGTCCTCTAGCTCTTTGACTTTGAAAACCCATTTAGTCCCAATGGCTACTTTGTTTTCTGGCACTCTGGATGGGGTATACACATTCAACTCCCTCAGGCTGTTCATCTCCTTATCTATGGCCTCCTCCCATCTGTCCCTTTCCTCTCGTGGTAACTTAAGGATGTCCTCGTAGGAGTTGGGTGTTGTGGTGCCTGTGTGTATTGAGAGTATGTAATCGTCGAATCTCTTAGGTAGTTTGTTTCTGTTGTGTCTTATGGGCCTGCTGGGTATTGTTTCTGAGTCGTGCATGTGTTGGGCCTCCCTCTCAGTGAGTGCATCTACTTTTACCTTTAGGATGGGGTGATTCTCTTTCCATTCTTTGGTGGTTACCCTTTTGTGTTTGGGTTTTTGTTTCTCGTGTGTCTTGCTTTCGGTTGTGTCTGGTTTGTTATTGGTCCTAGCATTGTCATCAGTTTCTTGCCCGGGCAGTACCTCATTGAGGTGTATTCTTGACCAGTTTGTGTTCTCGTGGAACACAGCTGATCTGGACACGACAAATCTGTTGTCTTTGTCGATGAACCTGTAACCTTTGGTTCCGGACTCATACCCCATGAATCTTAGTCTCCTTGACACTTTGTCCCCTTTTCTCCTTAACTGTTTGGGTATGTGTACATCTGCAGTTACCCCAAATATGTGCAGGTGTGCTATCTGAGGCTTCCTATTGTACATGACCTCGTAGGGAGTTTTGTTCACTACGCTTGACCATACTCTGTTCAGTGTGTAGTTTGAATATGTGAGTGCCTCTGCCCAGAAGTGTTGCCCCAGTCTGGCGTCTTCTAAGACACACCTTACCATTGTTTGTAATACGCCGTTTTTGCATTCTGATACTCCGTTCTGGAATGGCGAAAACGGAGAAGAGGAGAAGTGTAGTATCCCGTGCTTCTTTGTCCAATTGGAGAAGTCCCTTGATAGGAACTCTGAGCCCCTATCTGTCATGATTTGTTTTATTTTTACGTTATGTTGAGTTTCTATCCTTTTGTAGAACTCTTTAAATTTTTGGAACACCTCACTTTTGTGGTTGAGGGTGTATACAAATCCGTAACGGCTATAGTCATCGACTATGGTTAGGAAGAACCTCTTTTTGTATTTAATAGAGGGTCTCATGGGTCCCACCACGTCCATGTGAACTAATTGGAATATTGAGTTGGTGGTGCGGGAGGCCTTCTTGGGCCTTGGTTTGGTTTTGATTTTTGAACATTTACACACAGAACACTCCAAATAATTTTTACAGTTCTTTAATGGCAAGCCATTTGAGCATTCATTCATCTTTTGTACCGTTGGAAAACTAGCGTGGCCTAATTTTCTGTGTAGTAAGTGGGCGCACCCATCATGAATGGGTTTGCCAATGTGTGGTTTCCCTTTGTGTGTTGTGTTTGTGGTGAGTTTGCCTCCTGCAGTGTGTTCTCCTTCACCCCCTCTATTTTCTGTGGGCGTGCTTGTCTCTTTCTCGTTACTTTCTGAGTTAGTGTTTGAGTGCTCTTGGGGTACTAAGTAGGTGAGTCCCCCTTCTATGATGATCTTTCCTATACTTCTCTTTCCTTTGGTCACATATGCTTTCCCTTCCCTGAAGGTTGTCTCAATGCCCAAGTCTTTACTTAGTTTGAGTGTTGCTAATATATTGTGGGGTATTTCTGGAATGAATAGTACCCCCTCTATCTTCCCTATTCCATCTATGTGTGCGCTCCCTTCTCCTTTCACCAATACCTTGTTCTGGTTGGCTACATTGATGTGGTATTCCTTAGGCGTGAATGCCTCCAGTACGTTCCTATTGTTGGTGGTGTGGTTGGTGGCTCCTGAGTCAATGAGCCATGTGTTCCTTCCTTTTGCCTGGGTGTTTGGGTGTTGGTGGTCTCTAAGTTCATATAGTGACCCAGTCTGACTATCCTTGGAGCTATCCCTATATCCTCTCCTGTCCCTGGGGTTGGGTGAGTCCCTGTGCCTGAACCTGCTTTCTGGGGAGCGCCTGTCTGAGTAACCTGGTTTGCGACCTTGCCTTTCCCTGCGGTAGCTGTGGTCCCTGTCCTTCTGGTTTCTGGGGCAATCTCTCCTATAGTGATTCCTAGACCCACAGTTAAAACATTCTGGTTTATCTTGGCCCCTGGTCTGGAAGTCTACCCTTTTTATTGGTCTGCTCTCCCTGTGGCTTGATGAGCGTTCTCTTCTCAGGCTGTCCTCCGCTATCAGCCTGTTGGATAATGTCTCTAAAGAGAGGTGCTCTATGTTGAGACTATCCAGCTGCATGATAAAGTTCTCCCAACTGTGGTCTAGGGAGTTTATGATGATGCTTTTCATGCTATCATCAGAAATGGTTTCCCCCCTTTGTATGAGTTCTGCCCTGGTGGTGTTTAGCTTGAGTATATGCTCCCCCATGGGTGTTCCTGCCTTATGCCTGGCTGAGTAAAATTCCCTGGATATTTTGGTTGTAGTGGCTGCACTCTTACTGTAAAATAAATTAAGTATTTTTTGTAGTATCTCTGCCACGGTTAAGTGGCGGCCAAGACTGGGGTAAATGCTGGGTGACAAGCTAGACATTAACAGATAGTAAGCCCTGTGGTGCAAACAGTCAATCTCAAAAGTCCATGGCTTCTTGGGTGGGTCATCAAATAAGTACAACATATTTTCTTTCAGAAAAGCAATTTGTAGTTGGTGGTTCCACTCCAAAAGATTGGACCCATCTAATTTCAATTTGTGATTGTCAGCAGTAAAAGTTATGTTACTTACAGTCTGGTGCTGTCCATGGCTCTTTATGTGAGTGAACTCGCAATATGCTGGGGGAATGCTTGTTGCCAGTCTGAACTGACTTATCTCTATGTTCCTTGTACTTATCTCTGTGTTCCTTTCTCTTCCTGTAGGTGGCGACTGGGCATGCGCGAGGCTCATTTCGCGCCGGAGGTCGTCTGGTGAGGAGCTCCTCGTTGCTGCTCTCAGGCCTAGGCCTAGGCTTGCCGGTGGGGGGCTGGGCTCACTCCTGATGGGCCTGTAGCCCTCCCTGGACGTCGGATGCCATGGCTGGGCCCCTGCATCTTGGGCGAAGAGTGGAAGAAGGCGAGGAGGTGAGGCGGTCGCAGGTCGAGGATCCTTGGAGACGGCGGCGGCGGCGGCGGTTGTAAGTCGAGGATCTCCCGGATTCGGCGGCGCAGCAGTGGTGGCGGCGGCAGCGGCAGCGGCAGCGGCGGTGGATCCTGGGCGACGCTGGAGGACCTCCGGATGGGTCAGGAAGCCTGGTGGAGGCCGCATGGCTGGTGAGTTGTTGTTTCTTCTCCTCATTCCGCAGCCTAGGGAAGTTGGTGCGGCGGGTGGCGAGTGCGAATCCTGCGGGTATTCAGTCCTGCAGGCGGCCGGGTCTTGGGTGTAGTTTTTGGGGTGCGTTGTCCCGCGTGGTGTCTGCAGGTGTGCTGCAAGGGTTCCAGTGGCTACCCTGCTGCTCTTTTGGGGGTGCTGAGCGTCGGTTTGTTTCTTCCTGGCTCCTGGGGGCTTGAGTGTTGAGCCGAGTGCTGCAGCCAGGTTTCCAATCGATTCGTCTGCTTCGGGCTCGATGGGTGAGCCCCCGCAGGCTTGCAATCTTGCCTGGGTGTTGTTTTGGGGGTCTTCCCCAGCGAAGTTGGGGTTCTCGCTGTTTCCCGCCATTCGATTTGAATCTCGGCTTCCCATTGGCTGTTGGCCATTCCAAGATGGCCGCCGAAAGCATGGCGCAGAAATGAAATCCTCTACGTCTGGAGCTTCAGCTTGGGGATACCTTCCTCTTGCCGGGCTGGGGATTTCTTTTCTCTGTTGCTGGATGCTCATCGCTGCTCCATTGCTTTCGAGTAGGCTTTGGAGTTTCGCAATGTGCTCCTCTTTGCTGGCGGTCGCTTCCATCATCTCCAGGATGGTGGATCGGAATTCTTTGTTGCTTGGTGGCTCTGCCCTTTCGCAGTAGTAGATTTCTTCTCTTGGCCCTTCGTCCCTGGGTTGTGGACTCGGGTTGTAGTCTCCATCACCTTCTGTTGTGGTGGTCCTTGCTGTGGCACCTTCGAGAGCCTGCAATTCTTTCATCTGCTTGATGTAGGCTCTGGTGGCCATTCTTTTCTCTGCCTCTGTCTGGGTTCTTGATTCTGCCATCTCTGTGAGTTGTGGGTAAACCATCCTCTGCTACCAACCTGTGACTGATTTCTAGGATCTTACCCAATAACTCCAAACACAGGATGCAGTGAACCAATGCTCTTTATTGATCAATGTTTCTTTTACAGGTATTAGGCTGGAAGTGGCCCCTGGACTCCTGGACCATGTCTTAAGTACCTGGGAGGTGGAGCTAAGGTAAGGAGGGGTCAGGGGAGGATCTAGGTGGATGTAGAGTTAACCCTTATCATACCTGGGATGGTGAATGGTGGGCATTTATACTTAACAATTTGGCCGTTCCAGAAAATACAAATGGATTATACTGAGATGCCAGCAGTGGGAACATTGAAGTTTTTGTTGGTAATAGTAGACCACTTGACTGGGTGGGTTGAAGCTTTTCCTTGTGCAAGGGCAAATGCTCAAATGACGGTGAAGATAATATTGGAGCAGATAATACCTAGATATGGATTGGTTGAAACTATTGATAGTGATAGAGGCACACACTTCACTGCCCAGGTGTTGAGAAAAGTTGTGGAACAATTGGGTATTGATTGGCAATATCACATAACTAGACATACGGAATCAAGTGTTAGGGTGGAACGAATGAACCAAACCCTAAAAAATTCATTAAAAAAACTAATGTTGGAACTCCAGGTACCCTGGACGAAATGTTTGCCTTTAGCTCTTTTGAGAAGCCCTAGGAAGGATTTCGCCATATGAGATGATGTTTGAATTACCATATACTGGGAGTGTGGGAATGCCTATGTTATGTATATAGTTTTGGCGGGAGTTTTAAACAACAATAGGTCACTTGTGATTGGTCAGCTCCCTGGCCGGCAAGGTATATAAAGGGAGCTGTTTGCCTGTAAGCTTTGCTGAAGTCTCATTCTACATTAAAGAGCTGTTGTCACTACCTTGCTCCTGCCTCTTCATTCCCACGACTCAACATTGGCGACAAAGGTGGGATTGAGGCACTGAGAAGCAAGCCAAAAAAAGAGCTACCAACAGCGGATTCAGCCAGGCTGATGAGCCCGTACATAGCAGGACTACCACGATGTCTGCGTATGTACCACCAAAGCCTTTCGACCCAGCCAGAGAGAAGTGGGGGTTGTACATGATCCGGTTCGAGTGCTCCCTGGAAACCAGCGACATTCAGGGCCTCCCCGGCAACCGAAAGAGCCCTCTTCCTGAGCCACTGCGGACCGGAGGTCTTCAACATGGCTGAATCACTTTCGGAACTGACTCCGGTCCAGACCGTATCATGGGAAGTGCTACAAGCCACGTCTCAGGAATGCCGTGCGAGACGCAATCAAAACACAGCTACAGCCTTATTCAGCTCTTTTTGCACGCTGGTTTATTCGCATCCGCATCCGGCTACACGCTGTGATTCATAAACACGATTGAAATCGGCGCTACATTACACCAAGAATGGGGCGTTTATATAGCTCATCTTTCCATTAACTCATTAGGACCGCGCCCTTGTTTGTTACCACGCCCCTCTTTTAGGGGCGTAGATCGCGCCCTTGTTTATTACCACGCCCCTCTTCTAGGGGCGTAATTGGTCTTCAGCGTGTTCTGGAAGGTGCTGCCGCTGTGTCCTCCGGAATGGCCCTAATCCCGTCGCACCCGATACCACCACCCCACACCCCGCATACGGCCGCCTTCACCCAGTGCCACCACAACCAAGTATGTATATGTCCCTCGATGCTTTCAGCACGCGTTAGCGATGTCGAGCAGGTTGCTAGGCTCGACAGGCGGCTCCCCTTTCACCACGTGTCCTTCTGTAAGAGATAAGTTACACGTATTAGTAGATAACCGTGGTTTGTGAGGATACATTCTATGAAACCGTCGAATCAATCGGTTTGCTTTTACATTACTATGCGGTATCCAAGAAGCCTCTTCTACTGCATAACCCTTCCATTTAACAAGGTAAGAGAGGACCCCCCTTGTCCATCTAGAATCTAGGACTTCATCAATCTCTTAATGGCCCTCCGTGACCGGACCAGGACGGTCGAATACTTGGATATGTTTGGCGGGTTTGAGAAGACTACTATGAAATACGGGGTGGATCTTCCCCAATAACGGAGGTAACTTTAGTACTACAGTCACAGGATTTACTACTCGTATCACCGGAAACGGGCCCAGATATTTCGGTCCCAGTTTCCTACTAGGAAGCCTTAATTTGATGTATTTGGTAGAGAGAAATACCATGTCCCCTACCTTGAATGGTTGAAACGGTGCTCGTTTCTTATTCGCCTGGCTTTTATATGCGAGGGCTGCTTTATCTAATGCCTCTCTGACCTGGGGCCATACCGTATTCATCTTATCGGCCCACTCATGGGGCATTGGCGACGTTGTCGGTGGTTGATCTAACTCGGGTATCGCTACAAAGTCTCATCCCATTGCCACCCGAAAAGGAGTGAGACCCGTACTGCTATGAACTGCATTGTTATAGGCGACCTCCGCAAACGGTAGCAGTGAAGACCAATCGGTCTGTTGATATGAAACATAGCAACGAAGGTATCGCTCTATCATTGTATTTGCTCTCTCTGCAGCCCCGTTGGTACTAGGGTGGAATGCCGAACTGAGGCCTTGCGTTGATCCAATAGCCGAGAGGAAGTTTCTCCAAAATCGGGCTGTAAATTGCACCCCTCTATCAGAAATAATACGACGGGGTACCCCGTGTAACCTATAAATGTGTTGTATAAATAGCTTAGATAGCTTACGAGCTGAGGGTAATCCTCGGCACGGAATGAAATGAGCTTGTTTAGAAAATAAATCGATAACAGTCCAAATAACTGTGTTCCCATTGCTGTCTGGCAAATCGACTATAAAGTCCATCCCTATCTCCTCCCACGGTTGGGTAGGTGTGGCTACAGTCTGTAGTACTCCCAAAGGTTTTCCAGGGCGGGATTTGGCCTTGGCGCATATGGAACAGTCTTGTGTGTATGTTTCTATATCTTTCCTCATATGTGGCCACCAAAACTGACGCCGTGTTAAATGCAGGGTTTTAAGGAAACCGTAATGCCCAGCCGATTTATTATCATGGCATCGGTGTAACACCAGGCCCCGGACCACTTCCGGTACATACATTTTGTCCCCTTTCCAAGAAAACCCGTCCCTATGCATGAGCAGGTGTTTGTTTTCCTTAAACCAGCTATCAGTGTTTAACTCCCTTTGCACCTGCTCTTTCCAGTCTATTGTAGTCTCTGTGGTTACGGCTGCTGCAGTCCTACCACCGTTGGGCACCATAGCTTGTACTATCTCATCCCGTTTGCTCTGGAATTTAGGCATCCGAGAGAGAGCGTCGGCCAAGAAGTTCTTGCCACCAGGCATGTGTTTTAGCATGAACCGGAAACGCTGAAAATAATGTGCCCACCGGACTTGTTTAGGAGACAGTCGTCTGGGAGTTTGTAATGCTATAAGGTTGCGGTGATCCGTCCACACCTCAAATGGTACCTGTGCTCCTTCCAAAAGATGCCTCCAGGTGAGAAGAGCCCAACGAACAGCAAACGCCTCCTTTTCCCAGATAGCCCAACCCCTTTCTGTAGGACTGAATTTTTTGGAGGTGTACGCACACGAGTGTAACTGACCTTGGACATCGGTTTGTAACAACACGGCCCCTACCGCAACGTCACTTGCATCCACTTGTACTATGAATGGTTTCGATTGATCAGGATGTTGTAGTACGGGTGCCTCAGCAAAACAACGTTTCAGGGTTTCAAAAGCTGTCTGGCACTCCATCGTCCAATCCAAGCGCCGTCCAGGTCGCGGAGGCCCCTCCCCTTTTGTGCATAGCAGGTTTGTTAATGGCAGAGCAATATGTGCGAATGTTGGGATGAACTGACGATAGAAGTTAGCGAACCCAAGGAAGCTTTGTAACTGTTTCCTTGTTGTAGGGGCCAGCCATTCCAACACAGTATTTACTTTTGTTGGATCCATCGCTATACCGTCCTTGGATATCCTATATCCGAGATAGTCTAGTTCTGTGCGATGGAATTCGCACTTGGACACCTTAACATACAGGCGGGCTTTTAACAACCGTTCCAGTACCTGACGGACTAAACTAATATGTTCCTCCATAGACTCAGTGTATATTAAGATATCGTCTAGATACACTAGAACCCCTTGGTATAGATAATCGTGTAATACCTCATTAATCAATTGCATAAAGACTGCGGGAGCGCCCTGCAATCCAAACGGCATAACACAAAACTTATAACTGCCCAACGGGCAGTTAAAGGTGGTTTTCCACTCGTCAACTTGTTTTACATGTACCCTATAGTAGGCCTCCCGTAAGTCCAATTTTGTAAAATACTTTCCAGTCGCTAATGCAGCTAACAGGTCCTTCATTAAGGGTAATGGGTATAATGGTTCTACGCTTACTGCATTCAAACCTCGATAGTCCACACATAAACGAAGTCCTCCATCCTTTTTCTCACGGAACAACACTGGAGCGGCCATACGTGACCGACTAGGTTGTATAAACCCACGGGCTAGGTTTTTGTCAATGTATCTACGTAATTCTTCCACCTCACGTGGGGTCATGGCATACATGCGTGGTTTTGGCAGCTTTACCCCAGGTATTAGTTCAATAGCGCAGTCAGTGGGACGGTGTGGTGGTAACGTATCACATTCCCCTTCATCAAACACTGCCACTAGATCTGCATATACTGCTGGTACTCCAACAGGACATATATCGCTATCCAGCCCCAACGAAACTCCTTGCTCTTTCGGAACCTTCTGCGAGCTACCTGGATCTGGTCCTATCGACAGACGGAGTTTCCTGAAACCCCCCTCCCACCAGATCGTGGGCTTCCATTTATCCAACCAAGCCAATCCCAAAATCACGGGTTTGATCATTGTGTCCACCACCACAAACCGTATGTTTTCCCAGTGAGCTCCTATCTCCATTTTTACTAATTCTGTCACTTGGGTTGCTGGGGCTCCCCCTAAGGTAGATCCATCCATCTGTTCGAATGTTATTGGGGTTTTTAACGACCGTAACCGTATACCCAAACGGGTGGCTACAGTTCGCCTTATCAAACACCTTGTACACCCAGAATCAATAAGGGCTTCATGCTGTACTCGTGTTGGCCCCTGTAATGGTGTCAGGGTTATGGGTATGAGGAAGGGACGGATGGGTTCACTTACCATTGGGTCATTGGTGTCCTCTTCCTCATCACTATCAGCTAGCACCACAGGAACTATCCCAGGATGTACAGCAGGACCCGGTTCCTTTGTTGTGGTTCCATTGGGGCTCTGTCCTGGTTGCGATAGACCTCTGGTCTTTTCCGGGGTTGGTCGCCCACAAGACTTTCCACTAGCTGTCAGGGCGTTCGGTCCAGGTGGTTGAGCCGGTGGTAGCGGGCATTCCAGAGCCCTATGGCCAGGTTGATTACACCGGAAACAGCGTAACAGCCGCCGTGTGGAATCAGCTACTCGAGGATCAGGCTCCCCTCGCCCCGCTGCTCTGACAGGACCCAGCCGATCTGGTTGGCGTCGGATGGGGATCGTACTCACACCTCCCCTAACCCGGAACTCTCTTAGTCCCACGTCCAGGTCAATAGCTGCTTTACACCACTCAGACAAACGGGGTGGCATGCCCCGATATACACAGGCTTGTCTTAGGTCACGATCCAGTCCAAGATGGAATTGATGAACAAGCATGCGTTCGGGCCAACCCCTAACTCTCCCCGCTAGCCGACGAAACTCTTTTACGTATTCCTTTGCCGAACGGCCCCGTTCTTTCAAGGCCACAAGCTCCCCCTCAGCTACTTGTGTTCGTGTGTCATCTTCAAATCGTACCCTGAGGCCTTCCAGGAATAAGCCAACATCAGTGAGCTCTCGAGCGTGGTCGTTATGCAAGTCCGCTACCCAATCCGCAGCTTCACCTGTTAAAGTCGTTGTAATGGCCACTACCATGGACCACTGAGTTGGATATAAGCGCCCATATAAATCAATATAACTGAGTACCTGGCTCAGGAACAGGGCTACACGGTCTGGGTTGCCATCAAACGTGGCCTGCAAGGGGGGTGGTCCCCAGACTGGTTGGGATCCCCATACCCCAGGCTGTCCAGCCGGTACTGGAGGATAAGCTATCTGTCCTGAGACCTGACTTGGCCCCTGCCCCGGAGGGGGGCGAAGCGACCCAGATGCTGTCCCTGTAGCCACGCCCACCAATGATCCAAGCGATTGGGTTGCAGCATATTGTGTGGCCGGTGGTCGGGGATTGCTTTGGGAGGGACCCACCCGTAATTTGGGGCTAGCCAGGCAGAACCGGGTCTCTGTCCCTGCGGAGGATGTTGGCCAGCCAGGGTTAGGTTCCGTCCCCGTCATCCACGGTTGCCATGATTGTGCATCCCTGAAGCTGGCTTCACCAAAACGCTCCCGAAGGACTTCTATGGTGGAGTGGCCCAAACCTGTTGAATAGCTCCACTCCCCATCATCATCTTCTGCCCAGCGCCTTTCTCTCCAGTGGTGGAAACGTTCGCTGTAAGGGGGCGACACCTGGTCCTTCGGGGCCCTTGCCGGAGCAGCCAAAGCCGGGCTCTGCCACCACTCTCCTAGCAATGCCGGGGTGCCCCCCCCCCTTGCTGCAACAGCATCCTTACTATCCACTTCCTGGCTTTGACAGCGTTCTTTCGGACGTACCGAGGGCTGAGCTTCAGCCGGGCTTTCCTTAGCTGCAGGCAGCCCCTCC
Organism: Pituophis catenifer annectens; assembly: GCF_029215685.1. Classification (NCBI taxonomy): domain Eukaryota; kingdom Metazoa; phylum Chordata; class Lepidosauria; order Squamata; family Colubridae; genus Pituophis; species Pituophis catenifer. The sequence continues at coordinate 80,912,177 of NW_027256885.1, forward strand.
TCCTCCGAGGGCGGCGTTGCAACAGTCGTATCCACTCCCTCTGCCATTCTGTAGGCTTGCAAAGGGAAGCGCCGATTTCCTCTCAGGAATGCCGTGCGAGACGCAATCAAAACACAGCTACAGCCTTATTCAGCTCTTTTGGCACGCTGGTTTATTCGCATCCGCATCCGGCTACACGCTGTGATTCGTAAACACGATTGAAATCGGCGCTACATTACACCAAGAATGGGGCGTTTATATAGCTCATCTTTCCATTAACTCATTAGGACCGCGCCCTTGTTTGTTACCACACCCCTCTTTTAGGGGCATAGATCGCGCCCTTGTTTATTACCACGCCCCTCTTCTAGGGGCGTAATTGGTCTTCAGCGTGTTCTGGAAGGTGCTGCCGCTGTGTCCTCCGGAATGGCCCTAATCCCGTCGCACCCGATACCACCACCCCACACCCCGCATACGGCCGCCTTCACCCAGTGCCACCACCACCAAGTATGTATATGTCCCTCGATGCTTTCAGCACGCGTTAGCGATGTCGAGCAGGTTGCTAGGCTCGACACCACGCTTAAAGCACACTACGCCCCGGTACCATCTAGGTTCGTTCAGCGCTATGAGTTCTGGCAACGAGTGCAGAGAGAAGGAGAGCCAATCAGTGCATACATGGCTGCCCTGTGTAAGGCTGCGACGCACTGCGAGTACCGAGACCTCGATGATGCGCTCCTAGAGCAACTAATCTGGGGCATTAGAGATATACACCTACAGAGAAGGTTGCTCACAAGGCCTAACCTGACTCTACCCAGTGCCCTCGACGAAGCAAGGGCATACGAGTTATCCACCAAGGCTGTGGAGACCCTGCAATGACCAGCCACCTCACAGGGAACCCCGAGGTCAACACCGGTACACCAAAAGGCCACCCAGACCGACAGCGAGGAAGAGTCAGACGAGGACGTCTTCCAAACCGAAAGACAGACATGCGAGCAGAGAGAGCGTCGCGGGAGCTGCTCAACCTGCAGAGGATCACACCAGAGACAGACCTGTAAGTTCAGGGACGCCATCTGCAGACGCTGTGAGAAGAAGGGGCATTTGGCGAGAGTCTGCCGGGCAAGCCTACCGGTCAACCACAAGCCCCAGGACAGCTACAGCCAATCACAGCCAGCGCAACACAAGCGAACCAGTAAAGATGGCGACCAAAGGAAAAGGTGCGAATTTCAAAACCACAAGACCTGCAGCACCAGGATCGGCCAGGCCAGCGCGACCATCAAAAAGTGTCAGGGTGGCAATTAATCCCATTCTCCTTTGGGGTAATTGCACTTAATTAGAGACAGACCATGGCTTTTCCTTGAAGTATACTTTTAAGAAAAATAAACCTGAGATACATATTCTAAGAAACATTTTATTATAAAGAAGTAAAAAACAATCTTACTAGCTATTAATTACATCTTGGCAGCGTTTCTGCCTTACCTCTTGGCAGGCGAACAAAGAAGTTAGAAGAAAGAAAAGAATGTGGACATGCGCAGTAGCTTAGAGATAAGGTGCTCAGCATCTACCGTAAATCTTAGAATTCAAGCACAGCTGGCAAACACAAAAAAACGCAGTGACAACCCCTTGTTTGCCAGTTGAGCGGAAAGTCTGACAGTCCAGAAATAATTAGCTCAGCTGGTAAATAAAATAACGCAGTGACACGGACATCAGTCAAGTCACATCAGGCAAGGCACATCTTCTTACGCAGATACTCGTGCTGAGCTGCTGGAAGTGGTTTGTTGAGCATATCAGCAATTTGATCATGTGTAGACACATACTGCAATTTAACAGTGATGTCTCACTGCCTGGAGGCCGTGCGGGTCTGGATGGTGAGAAATAGGCTCAGACTCAACCCCTCCAAGACCGAGTGGCTGTGGTTCCCGGCATCGCGATATAGTCAGCTGGTGCCATCGCTGATTATTGGGGGTGAGTCTTTACCCCCCACAGAGAGGGCCCGCAAACTGGGCGTCCTCCTGGATGCACGGCTGTCTTTAGAAGAACATATGATAGCTGTGGCCAGGGGGGCTTTTTATCAGGTTCGCCTGATCCGCCAGTTGCAGCCCTTTCTGGACCGCGACACCTTGCGCTCAGTCACTCATGCCCTTGTCACCTCCCGACTGGACTACTGCAATGCTCTCTACATGGGGCTCCCCTTGAAAAGCACCCGGAGGCTCCAACTGGTCCAGAATGCGGCCGCGCGGGTGGTTATGGGCGCAACTTGTTGTGTCCACGTGACACCCCTCCTGTGCGAGCTGCACTGGCTCCCAGTGGTCTTCCGGGTGCGATTCAAGGTGTTGGTTACCACCTTTAAAGCGCTCCATGGCATTGGACCTGGATACCTTCGAGACCGTCTTCTGCCACCAGTAGCCTCCCACCGGCCAGTTCGCTCCCACAGAGAGGGTCTCCTCAGGGTGCCATCGGCCAAATTATGTTGGCTGGTGACACCCAGGGGGAGGGCCTTCTCTGTGGGAGCCCCTGCCCTTTGGAATGATCTGCCCCCAGAAATTCGTAAAATCTCTGATCTCTGTGTATTTCGCTGTGCCCTCAAAACCATGTTGTTCCGCCAGGCTGGGCTATCAATGTAAAGATTTTAATTGGTTTTAAATGGGATTTTAAATTTGGGGTTTTATAAATTAGGCTGTACACCTCCCTGAGTCCTTTGGGAGAAGGGCGGTATAGAAATAAAATTAATAATAATAATAATAATAATAATAATAATAATAATAATAATAATAATAATAATAATAACAACAACAGCAACAGCAACAACAACAACAACAACAACACCTTTTTTCACTAATTGTTTTATGTTTTGATAACGGATGTCAATGTGTCTGGACCTAGAACCTGTGAAATGTGATTCAGAAATATAAACCACCGATTCATTGTCTTCCATCACGGTGATTGGTTGGCTCGGGTGTGTCCAGATATCTGTGACCAAAGCATCAAACCATGTTAGAGAATTACATGCATCTGAAACACAAGCATATTCAGCTTCAGTAGATGAACAAGAAACAAAATTCTGTTTACGCACTTGCCAGTAAACAGGACATCTATTTAAGAACATCATATAACCTGAAGTACTTTTACGTGATTTCTTATCACTTGCCCAATCAGAATCTGCATAACAACATAATTCTGCATAATCAGTATGTGTTGGTTCTAACAATAACTTCATATGTTTAGTGTGTTTTCGGTATTTCAATAATTTCTTAATACATGTCCAATGAAACTGTTTTGCCTTACCTATGTGTCGAGACAAGAGATTAACACTAAGTGCAATGTCGGGTCTGGTCCAACTACTAATGTACAACAGTGACCCAATAACTGAATGATAAAGTGTTTGATCCTCGAACTCAGGACTTGCTTCATGTGTCAAGTTGTGAAAATCTGTTTGCATGGGTGTCTTTGTTGTGTTAGCATCCTTCATGTTGCAATGATGCAAAATTTGTTCAATTTTATCCTTTTGTGAAAGACTAAACCCCTTCTGTGTTTTGTCAATCTGAACACCAAAATAAGTGCTAACATGACCTAAAGATTTCAATGTAAAATATCTCTGCAAGGCTTTGGCAAAAATTTCACTCATCTGCTTATTTGGACCAATATAAACAATATCATCAACATAAACAAGAATTATCTCGTATGTACTGTTAGATCTTTTTGTGAACACGCACTCATCAGTTTCGGACTTAATAAAGCCCATTGAATTTAGTTTGTCAGTAAGACATAAGTACCACATTAGACCAGACTGTTTCAGACCATAAAGACTTTTGTGTAGAAACCAGGTATCCCCTTCTTGCTGTCGGAACCCTGGAGGACCTCTCACATAGATCTCTTCATCTAGGTCAGCATGTAGATAAGCTGTGTCAACATCGAACTGGAAAGCTTTTAAACCAAGGACAGTTGCAGTTGCTAAAGCAATTTTTACACTCTCAGTCCGGACTGTCGGTGAGTAGGTATTTGTGTAGTCCTCAGGATAACGTTGAGCAAAACCCTGAGCTACAAGTCTGGCCTTGTACAGTGACTCACCATTTGGCTTCTTCTTGATTCTGTAGACCCATCGAGTGCCAATGACCCTTTTGTTTGCTGGAGGTTTTGCAGGTTTAAACACCTTAAGTTTCTTTAGACTGTCCATTTCAACCTGCATTGCCTCATACCACTTCTCTTGCTCTGAATCAGGAAGATGTTTGATTTGTGTGAACGTATCAGTTGGAAGTGTAACATTGCAAATCAAAGGCAAGGGTGTTTTTGTCAGTTGCCACGAATATCGCTGTGGAGGGATCCCCTTTGTGGCCCTCTTGGAACGTCCCGGAACAACAGTCCATTCTTCTTCTGCTTCGTCCTCGTCCTCACATTCGTCGCTAGCGTCAGCATCAGCGACTTGCGAAGACGGAACATCGGGTTGAGAAGAACTAGTGGAATCTTGATCATTGATCTGCGCGGCATCAGCAGTATCATCTCTAGGAAAATAAACTCCAGGATCATTGGAATGAATCCTGGACCAGTCAACATCTTCCTCAAAATTAGCAGATTGGGAAATCACAATTACATGTCTGGAGTCAATAAATTTGCTCCACTTTGAATTATCATCAATGCCCATAAATCTCAGTCTCTTTGCTGCTGGAGCTCCTTTTCTTCTTTGAGCTAAGGGAATGTTCACCATAGCGTATGAACCAAAAATATGGAGGTTTTTAAGATCGGGCTTGTAGCCATACAACATGAAGAAAGGAGTCTGATTTATTACACTGCTCCAAGTACGGTTGACAATGTAATTTGCATATTTGATAGCTTCACCCCAGTATGGCATACTAAGGTTGGCGTCTTCTAGGAGACAACGCATCATGGTTTGCAGTACCCCTTGTCGTCTTTCTATGACTCCGTTATGAGCCGGTGTGAAAGGGGCTGAGGTCTGATGAATAATTCCATTCTTACGCATCCAGTCCTGGAAACGCTGAGACATGAATTCAGCACCACGATCACTCTGGATTCTGGCGATGCGAACTTGGTGTTGGGTAGAAACAAGAGCAGCAAAGTCTTTAAAGATCTGAAAGGTCTCAGATTTTTCTTTCATAGGATATCCATATCCATATCTAGAGTAATTATCAACAATTGTTAGAAAATATTTTTTAACACCAAGTGTTGGCTTAAAAGGACCAACTATGTCAGTGTGAACCAAATCAAAAATGCGTGTTGACAGGCGTGTAGCGCGTTTGGGAATGGCCGCTGCTTTGGATTTGGCTTTCTTGCAGAAAGCACAATCCAACAACACCTTACACCCCTTTAGATCCAAACCTTTTGCGAACTCCGGCATCTTCCTAAGAACACGGAAACTGGCATTCCCCAATCTTCTATGCCACTTATGGATACACCTGGAATGCAAAGGTTTACCAGTTAGTGAATTCTCAACATTAACGGTTTTATTAGGAACCCCAGGCTTGCTCTGAGCAACCTGTTTCCCAATTTTCTTTTTGTTGCCTTTAGGAGCCTTTGGAGTAGCAACAGGATCTCTCTCTGGAACATCTCTCTCTGGGCCTGTGCTCTCCTCTTTTGGAATACTTGCCTGTGTTTGTGGTTTAGACTTTGGCTTTAAGTAATAAACACCACCAATTAACATGGTTTCCGCAACAATATCTCCATCTTTAACTATGTAACTTGCTTTTTCAAGGTGGTGAACCTGGAACTTTAATACTCTAGACAAGTGACCCTGACTAAGCAAATTACTGGTTGCTGTTGGTATATAATAAACATCAGGAATGAATGCATCGAGCTCTTCAACATAAACAGTTCCTTTTCCTTTGACCTGACAAGATTGATTGGAAAAAAAATAAAGTTCACGTAGTTCAGGTTCAGGCTCGTGCATCTCTGTGAAAAGTTCCTTTCTGTAGGTAACATGCAATGCTGCACCACTGTCCAAAGTCCACAGGAGTCGTCTGTCGGACTCTGAATGAGGTTGTGGATCGTTGGTTAACACCAATGTGGCGAGTGGAGCTTATGGATCACGCCTGGGACCATGACGACCTTGTCTTCCGCCTCTGCCTCCTCTGGAATCTGTTCCTCTGGGCTGGTACAAGACGGGAGTTGGAACTCGTTGGGGACAATTCCGGGTGGCATGTCCCACACGATTACAGATGTAGCATCTTGGCATCCTTGGAACGTAGGCTTTTCCTCGGAAGGAACGCCTCGCTGGAGCTCTTGATGAGAATGGTCCTCGCAAATGTGGTGTGGCTAACATGAGTGCTTCTTCTTCAATTAAAAGTCTGCATACATGGTCCACTGTGCGTTGAGCAATAGGCACTTGATTAATCTTTGTAATGGCATCTTTCCATTCATAATTCAATGAATTAATAATAATGCTGATCATTTGAATATCATCAATAAGATAGCCTCTTTCTCCCAATTCTCTTCTGATTCCTTTCAGTTTGGTTAAATGTTCTCCAATATGTTCACCAGGTTTCAATCTCGAACCATGGAACTCAGACATGAGCAAACATGAAGATTCAATTGAAACAGGCCTGTAGCAATTTTCCAATTGGACCCAAATTTGTTGGGCTGTTGCATCAGGTGGAAAAGTAACCTGCAGTTCAGTATCCATGGACATCAATAATGTTGTGCAAGCTTTAGTCTCTAAGTCTCTTATTGCAGGAGTCCGTGGCTGAGCAGGAGGATTAAAGACCATACAGTGGGTACCTTCTCTACGAAGTAACAATCCAATCTCACTGACCCAGGCCTTATAATTTTGTCCTGACATCTTTAATTTCAACTCACCAGCTAGTGGAACAACAGAAGAGGCCTGTTGAGGAATATGCATTTGGTATGCTGGCTGTGCCGGTAAAAATACTTGTTGTGCTTGTTGTGGACCAAAAATTGGCCCTGGTTGTGCGGCTGGAGGCACTTGTGCTGCTTTATTTGAATTTGTGGGTGTTGTGCATGCACCTGTGGTTGTTGTGCTCCAGCTGCCACTTGTGCTTGAGTTGCAATATTAATGTGACCCCCTGGAGACGCAGTTATTTGCCTTTGCTGCATTAAGCGTTGTTGTGCTCCATCTAAAAAGACACCAGCACCACCAGGGGGTGCTGAAGATTGGGCCTGTGGAGACACTTGTGGCATTGCAGTCTGAATATCTGACTGAGTTAAGGACTTGTTTGATAAAGTCTGATGCAATACTTGTAATTGTTCTTGCAAACTGCGATGCATGTCGGCTTTCTCTAGTAAATTACTTTTGCCAGCAGATGGTGCTGCAACTGTAGTTTTAGGCTGCTCAGTTAACTTTTCTGCCTTCGTGGCATGATGTGTAATTTGAGAAGAGAGAACGTCATGTGACAATTGTGACGTGTACACAGCTCTCTGTTCTGATTTGCCTGACACAATACCCTCTAGGGGGTGTGTCTTATGCTTTGGAGAAGAAGGCAAAATGGAGGTTTTAGGGGTTTGAAAAACACGAGACTCTCTCTTATCTGGTTCGAGCATAGATAAAACCATTTTTGCCTGGTATAGCTCACGTTCAAAAAATTCTATTTGATCATGATAGCTTTTCATAGCTTGCTCATTCAGGGTGAGCTTAGAGCTTCGAGGAAAATAATAAATTACTTCTCTCTGTGTGTGGGAGGAAAAATGCTCAGCCGTTTGTGAAAACTTTGGCCTTGCACCTAGCATTTCAAATTCAAAAGGTTCTCGGAGAACTGTTTGAGAGCTTGCATAATCAGAAGGGGACGTCACTGACCTCAGTTGCAGCACGTTGCCTTCAAGAGCAGCTTTTCTGTCCTCTACCTCCTGAAGCCTCTTTAAGAGCATTTCATCCATTTCTCCTCCCACGGCTCCTTCTTCCAGCCAGGTGGCTGAAGCAAGGGGCTGGAAATTTGAAAGCCTTCTTTCTATCTCCTCTTCATCTGAGAGATTCAAATCATTAATAGAGAATGCTCTGAGTTTCATTTTCCCTTTTTTCTTCTTTTTTGGCATCTTAGCAGTCAATTAATCAGCATTCCGCAGTCGCTAAATTAATCATCTGTCTAATTAGCCTAGACATTTATCTTCAAAGTAACAAGCAAGGAAAAAGCCATAAATCAATCCAAACCATCCTCTGCTACCACGTGTCAGGGTGGCAATTAATCTCGTTCCCCTTTGGGGTAATTGCACTTAATTAGAGACGGACCGTGGCTTTTCCTTGAAGTATACTTTTAAGAAAAATAAACCCGAGATACATATTCTAAGAAACATTTTATTATAAAGAAGTAAAAAACAATCTTACTAGCTATTAATTACATCTTGGCAGCGTTTTTGCCTTACCTCTTGGCAGGAAAACAAAGAAGTTAGAAGAAAGAAAAGAATGTGAACATGCGCAGTAGCTTAGAGATAAGGTGCTCAGCATCTACCGTAAGTCTTAGAATTCAAGCACAGCTGGCAAACACAAAAAAACGCACTGACAGGTCCACACCATGGTCGAGATCAAAGGAAAACCCTGTGAGATGGAGATGGAGATGGAGATTAACACCGGGTCATCCCTTTCCATCATGTCCTGGGCCACCCTGAAAACCGTCCTTCCCAGCATTAAAAAGAGTCAGCTGCAGACCCAGCGGATTCGGCTTCGAGACTACCAGGGGAACCGCATCCCTGTGGAAGGAGTGGAAACGTTCCAGGTCACGTATGGCGAGTACCGGAAGGAGCTACCTCTCACAGTGGTCAGTGAAACCCTACCTAGCCTCCTGGGCCTGGACTGGTTCAAGGCCCTAGGAATGGGATTCACTGGCGTCCACAGTGCCAGCGGCAGCACCCTGAAGGATGACCTCATGCAGGACTTCCAGGACGTGTTCGACGACCGGCTGGGCAAGTACATGGAGACCCCTATTTCCTTTAATCTAGACCCTAATGTAGCTCCGATCAGACTAAAGGCTAGACGAGTGCCCTTTGCGCTCAAGCCCAAAATTGACTTGGAATTGAACAAGCTAATCAAGCAAGGGGTGTTAGTTCCAGTGGACCACGCCAAGTGGGAGACCCCAATAGTGACCCCGGTCAAGCCAGATGGGTCTGTGTGCATCTGCGCTGACTACAAATGCACATTAAATAAGGCTTTTCAGCAGAGCACTTACCCCGTCCCAATCGTGCATTATTTACTCCATTCGCTGGGCCCTGGCAAGATCTTCACAAAACTTGATCTTGCGCAGGCGTACCAGCAACTACCGGTAGATGGTGCTACCGCGGAGGCACAGACTATAGTAACTCACAGAGGTGCCTTCAAATGCACCAGGCTGCAATTTGGAGTCAGCATAGCCCCCAGACTATTCCAAAGTACCATGGAACGTCTGTTACAGGGACTGCCAGGGGTGGTGCCCTACTTCGATGATGTCCTCATTAGCGCAACAGATGAGAAGCAGCTAGGGGACAGACTCAGACAAGTGCTGGGGAAATTCAGGGATGCTGGACTCCGGGTAAAAAGGAACAAATGCATGATCGCAGTTCCCTCAGTTGAGTTTCTGGGGTACCGGGTGGATGGAATGGGCATACACCCCACCGAGAGCAAAATAAGGGCCATCCAAAACATGCCCACACCAAAAAACAAATCGGAGCTACAGGCTTTCTTGGGTCTCCTTAACTTTTATACCATATTCCTAAGAGACAAGGCAACGGTCGCTGAACCCCTACACCGGTTATTGGCCAAGAATGCACCTTGGGTCTGGGGGAAGGCTGAAGCTGCCGCATTCAACGCAGTGAAAAAACTCTTATCCTCAGACAGTTTCTTAATTCAATATAATGCGACGCTACCGCTTGTCCTAGTCTGCGACGCATCCCCTTTTGGCGTGGGAGCCGTCTTGAGCCATAGACTACCGAACGGGCTAGAGGCACCCATCACCTACTACTCACGAACCCTGTCCAGCGCAGAACGGAATTACAGCCAGCTGGACAGAGAAGCCCTCGCAGCCGTCTCGGGGGTCAAAAAATTTCATGAATACTTATTCGGATGGAATTTTGAACTGGTCACAGACCATCAACCACTCTTGGGCCTCCTGGCTGGGGATCGGCCCACCCCCGCTGCCTTGTCTCCACGCGTGACACGGTGGACCATGTTCCTGGCAGCTTACTCCTACCAACTTGTCCACCGACCGGGACTGAGTTTGGGACACGCTAATGCTCTCAGCCGCTGTCCGCTACTGGACCTCCTAGAAGACCCAACCCTGGAGGCACCAGTTCTCCTTATTGATGTTTTGGACTCGGGGCCTCTCACTTCAACTGAAGTGGCGAGAGCCTCAGCTAAAGATCACGTGCTGAGAACTGTAATGAGTTGGGTCACGAAGGGTTGGCCGGCAAAGACTGAGGGTGGGGAATTCAAAGCGTTTTCAAACAAAAAGAGTGAACTGTCTATGCAAGGGGGTTGTCAGTTATGGGGTGACCACGTCATTGTGCCCTTATGCTTAAGGGAAAAAGTTTTTAAAATGTTGCATGAAGGGCACCCCGGAATTGTAAAGATGAAAGGGCTGGCCAGAAGCTACGTCTGGTGGCCCCAAATGGATAACGACATTACTGAGTGGGTGGGGAAGTGTAACCCCTGTCAGGAATCCAGACCAGATCCCCCAACAGCACCAGTCAGGGAATGGGAGAGACCCCAAGGGCCCTGGGCTAGAATCCACATAGACTTCGCAGGCCCCTTTCACAGCCAAACATTCCTGGTAATCATCGATGCCTACTCCAAATGGCTTGAGATTGCCTTGATGCAATCCACGACCTCTGAAGCGGTAATCAGAGTACTTCGGAAACTCTTTGCCACCCACGGACTACCGGATACCCTTGTATCAGACAAAGGGCCCCAATTCACGGCCACCCAATTCGAGGGGTACCTAGCAGAACTAGGGATCAGGCATGCCCTTTCTGCACCTTTTCATCCAGCCAGTAACGGTTTGGCTGAGAGATTCGTGAGAACGGCCAAAGAGGCACTGTACTGTTCCCCAGGCATCTGGCTCCACTGGGAACAGGCAGATAAACTCTAGCAAACAGGTTTTCATGCAGATTATATTTATTTGGGAATCCTTGAACACATAAGACTTACAATCATAGTGAGTCCAGGTGAGGTGCATCCATATTTCATAATCTGTCCCATTTCCTAGTGTAAAAGGATGGTAGTTTGTCCCCCTGTTCAGAAAGCATGTTCTCTCTTCTGAGGTAATTCAACATATGGCCAGGTCTTTGTTCTAAAACCCCGGCAGAAAGCCTCGGTAGCCAATCAGACACACAGATATGGTCACATGTCATGGACTACATTTCCCAGAATGCAATCTCTCACTACATCTCCCACAATGCAATCTCTTAAGGAGACAACTCTTAATCCTTAAGGTAACTAACTCACCACAACTCACTATCTGTAACAGCACATTCCCCGCCTGGAATTATAAAATTCCACTACTAACTAACTACTTAACTGAGATAAACAAAGGCATAGTAGAAAACAATGCAATGTAACTATCTAAGTGACTAAAGTAAACAAGATTATATCATCAAACAATGCAGGTTGTGGGGTAGACACAATTCATGCAAAGCTTGAGGTTCAGTCTTGAAGGTCTTCTAGTACTAAAAGTTCAGACTTCCTTCGTAGCAGTACCAGGTCAGTGATTGGCCTGGCGTAGATCTTTCTGGTAGATTTAAACTGACCAGTGGATAATTGCTCCGGCTTTGCAATCAGAACTTCGATTTGGTGGACTAGTCCATCAGAACTGGGCAAAACTTGGTCTACAAGTCCCATGGGCCATGAGTTCCAATGCGCGTCCTTGTCCTTCAACAGGACAAGGTCCCCTTCCTCAAGGTTAGGTTCCTTAGTCTTCCACTTGCGGTGCTCCTGTAGAGTAGACAAGTATTCTTGTTTCCAGCGCTTCCAAAAGTTGTTGGCCAGCAGTTGAACTTGTCTCCATTGTTGTGCATACATGTCCTTTGGGACGAAGCTCCCTGCCAGCACTGGCCATTCACCCATCTTTTGGGTCAGCAAAGTGGCTGGGGTGAAGATAGTCGGATTCTCGGGATCCGAGTGAACCAGCCCCAAGGGTCTGGCGTTGATGATATCTGCTACCTCTGCCATGAGGGTGGTGAGGACTTCATGGGTTAACACGGATGTCTTCATCAACATGGAGTCTAGAATTCTACAAGCTATTCCAATCATTCGTTCCCATACTCCTCCCATATGGGAGGCATGGGGAGGATTGAATGTCCATACAGAGTTTTTGGCCTTCAGGTAGTCATTGATTGGCGAATCAAGGCAAGTGCCCTCATTGATCCGTAACTCCTTGCAGGCTCCTACAAAGTTTGTTCCATGGTCCGATCTAAACATCGCGACTGGGCCTCTGTGGGCTTGGAACCTTCGTAGAGCGTTGATAAAGCTGGAGGTGTCCATAGATTCGATGACTTCAATGTGAACAGCTCGAATGCTAAGACACGTGAAGAGAATGGCCCAACGTTTGCTGTTAACTTGGCCACCTCTGGTCCTGTGGGCCGACACTGACCAAGGACCGAAAACGTCTACGCCCACGTTGGTAAATGGCGGTCCTGTGCTGAAACGTTCAGGAGGTAGGTCAGCCATCCTCTGGTGTTGTGTCACACTTCGTTGCCTCCGACAATGCATGCACCTGTGCAGGACAGACACAATGGTCCTTTTGGCCCCCACGATCCAAAATCCTGCAGCTCTGACAGCTCCTTCTGTGAAGTGGCGGCCTTGATGGTGGACAGTTTCGTGGTAGTGTAGGACTATCAGATTCGTCACATGTTGGTGCGCGGGAAGGATGATAGGGTGTTTTACAGTTGAGTCTAATTTTGCCTTGTCTAGATGCCCTCCAACTCTAAGTACATTGTTGCTGTCTAGGAACGGGTTCAGTTTCAGCAATTGGCTAGATTTCGGCACAGGCTTCTCAGCTTTTAGACACTTCACCAATGTCAGGTATGCTTCTCGCTGCACACTTTGTAGAATTACACTCTCTGCTATGAGCTGACAGTCTGAGAAGGTTATATCGCGATACACTATACGTACGAGTGTGGTTGTTCCCCGTACCAGGGACTTCCATCTGGAGAAGCGTTCGAAACGAGCTGATTCCAGTGGACGTCTAGGGGGACATTTTGTTTCCTCATTGACTGTAGTTGACAAGCAGGTGGCCTGTACGGTTGCTTCCTTGACCTGCCTGGGAGGTTTGCTGAGCTCATGAGGTCGAACGTCCACATCTTGATCTGGGTCTAGAAGCACATGTTGTTCTGGTTCTAGCGATATCGAGCTGTCTGGCCGGGCCAAGAACTCGGGACCTTTTAGCCAGGTCGATTCTGCTAACTGGGATGCAAGGAAGGGCTGTGTGGGTTGGTCTGCTGGGTTCAGGTCTGTTGGCACATAACGCCATTGCTCCGGGTTTGAAGATTTTCTGATTCTGTCTACTCTATTACTGACATAGATGTAGAATCGTCTGCTTTGGTTGTGAATGTAACCCAACACCACTTTGCTGTCAGTGTAGAAGGTGGTAGATTGGACTTCAAGAGCCATAGACTTCTTTATTAAGTCTGCGAGCTCCACAGCTAATACGGCACCGCAGAGTTTCAGTCTTGGTATGGTGTGACCTTGTAGTGGGGCTAGTTTCGCTTTTCCCATGATGAAGCCTACATGAATGTTGCTCTCCCTGTCGTAGACCCTGATGTATGTCACGGCTGCTATAGTCGTCACTGACGCATCTGAGAAGATATGCAGTTCCCTTTTCAGTGCGGTGGTTAGTGAGCTGGCAACATACATGCGCCGTATGTGGACATTCTGGAGGTAGCTCAGGGAGGTACACCACATTTCCCAATTGTCTTTCTGTTCTTGTGGAAGCAGTTCGTCCCAATCATTGGTGCTTTCGGACAGCGTACGTAGAAAGAGCCTCCCTTGAATCGTTACTGGTGCAGCAAATCCTAGAGGGTCAAACAGACTGTTCACTGCTGACAGAACTCCTCTCCTTGTGAAGGTGGTTTTCTAGGCTAGGACTCTAAAGGTGAAGACATCCTTCTTCAAGTCCCAACATGGACCGAGGCTCTGCTGGATAAGGGGAGTGTCGGTGCTAAAATCGAGGTCCTGCAATCCCTTGGCGTGGTCCTCAGGATCGAAGGCTGCTAGCACTTCTTCGCTGTTGGATGCGATCTTGTGCAGCTTGAGGTGGTGTGCGCCTAGCATCTGGCGTGTTCTGCCTAGCAAGTCTATGGCTACTGCTGGAGTGGGTACCAATTTCAAGCCGTCATCAACGTAGAAGTCTCGTTCCACGAAGCACCTGGCATCTGAACCATACCTGGTCTCCCCTACATGAGCGGTGTGTTGCAGACCATAGTTGGTGATTGCAGGGGAAGAACCATTCCCAAAGACGTGCACTCACATTCTGTATTCTGTGACCTTTTGGTTGTGCTGTTCGTCGCTGAACCACAGGAAGTGCAGGTAGTTGCGATGATCTTCCCTGACAAGGATTGAGTAAAACATCTGCTGGATGTCAGCCATGATGGCTACAGCTTCCTTTCTGAAACAGATGAGCACGCCTAACAAACTGTTGGTAAGGTCAGGTCCTGTGAGAAGGACTTTGTTCAGGGAGAGGTTGTGGAACTGTGCACTGGCATCGAAAACCACTCTTATCTGACCTGGTTTTTGTGGGTGGTATACTCCAAAGAATGGTAGGTACCAGCATTCCTCCTCTTTTTCCAGGGCAGGGGCAAGCTCGGCATGCCTGTTCTGGACCATCTTGTTCATGAATTCCACCAGGTGAGCTTTCAAAGCAAGCTTCCTGTTCATGAGTCGTCTCAAGCTGAAGAGGCGAGAGAGGGCCTGCTCACAATTGTTCGGCAGGCGCTGTCTGGGCGTATGAAAGGGCAGTGGGGCTACCCAGCTTCCACTAATGTCTTTCTGAAATTCCTTTTCCATGAGCTGCAGAAACTCTTTGTCTTCTATTGACAAGGCTAGGTCATTGTCCTCTTTGCTGGTCTGGAACACTGTCTCACCTAAGTCAGGGTTGTTTGTCAAAATCGTGAAGTGTTCTTGACATGGTTTCAAGTGTGATGTTCTCCCATTGCTCAGAATGGAGGTTGTGAAGACATTCGCCTGATTTGGGGCCTGCAGCCGGTCAACACAGACTGTTCCCAGGATGGCCCACCCGAGTTCTGTCTTGAGAGCGCATGGAGATCCTGCTGGGCCTCTGACCACTCCCTGGATAGAGAAGGCTTTGGGGGCATCCACACCCAACAAGAGCAGGCTTTCGGCTTCAGGGTCTAGGGCAGGGAAGAGATTAGCCATGTGACTCAGGTGAGGTATATTGCTTGCTACCTCCGGTGTCGCGATTTGACTGTGGTTGTCTGGCAAAGCATCACATTCTAGCAGTGGCAGCAATGCAAATTTTGCACTTCCATCTAACGATTCTATGCAGAATCCGGTAGCTTTCCTCCCCGCCGTGCGCTGT
Organism: Pituophis catenifer annectens; assembly: GCF_029215685.1. NCBI lineage: Eukaryota > Metazoa > Chordata > Lepidosauria > Squamata > Colubridae > Pituophis > Pituophis catenifer. The sequence goes on from NW_027256885.1 coordinate 80,927,608, forward strand.
ACCCCCATACATGTCAACATTGTGAAGTGTATTTCTTTGGATTGAATGTCAAAGTGGTCGAAGAAAGCTGATTTGGCTAACGATTGGTTGCTCTGTGTGTCCACTACCACATACGTTTTCACTGCTTCTTCTGGGCGTCCAGCTGGATAGATTTTAGCTAGGCAGATCGGGTGGCATGAACGAGGTGACGGTGAGTCTCCACATACCGACATGCAGTTGACACTTGCTGCCTTATCTGGGTGCACTTTGTTGCCATGCTGAGGCTCCTTAGTCGGAATGGGGGTCGGAGTCCACCGTAGAGTAAGAGCCAACCGTGGAGCAGGAATTGGTTGTGGTGTCGGTCTAGATGCAAGGCGGTTGGGTGCTGGTCACTTTTGCATAGATAACATAGCACCTTAACTGTGCAAGTTTTGGCCATGTGGTCTGTAGACTCACAGCATTTGAAGCAGACTTTGTACTCCCTGATCAATGCCTTTCTTTTGCCCAGGGACTTCTTTCGGAATTCTCTGCACTTATTCAGAGTGTGCGAGGTCTTGTGCAGTGGACAGACGGGTTCTTCCTTTGCTTTCTGAAGTTGATGTAGAACACTCTTAGACGGCTTTACATCGGAGTTCCTCGTTGACAGGGGAACGACCTCTGTGTTATGCGCTGACACAGAGGCTGTTCCTCTTGTGGCCTGCACTGGGCTCTTGATCGGACCAAGGCTTTGCTTGGTTTTTCTGCTGGCATAGGTCCTTTGTATTGTAAAGTCTTTATTTTGTGGATCATTGTACTTCTTCGACATGTGGGCAACAAATTCTTGAAGGGCGGCGAAGGGTGGTTTTCTGCCAAGGTTCTTTGCCCTGTAATTATCAGCTAGGTTGATCCATGCATCGATCAGTTTCGTTGGTAGTTTTTTAATGATAGACCTTTGTGTCTTATACAGGTCGAGACAGCTGAGTCCCGGCAAGGTGGGATCCATTTGTGCTGACCACAACTGTGTAAGGAGACCGGAGAAGTGCCATAGTTCTTGAGGGTTACTGAGGTCCATGGCAGGGAAGTTGTCAACCCGCTCTAGGAATGAGGATTCTGTTATCGTAGGTGCCCCATACCGCTCATCAAGTGTTTCCCATGATAGCTTGAGGGCTTCGACTGGCTCGTACATTTTTGATACGTATACCTCCTTTACTGCTTGTATTGATCGTGGGCCTAGCCATGTGATCATATGACCGAGTTCCTCAGCTGGCTCCAATCGTTCACCTTTAATGGCATTTACAAAAAGAAGCTTCCATAGCATGTAATCTATGCCTGACTTGTCGGAGAACTTGTGCACTCCCCTACGTGCCAGGTCCATCCTTCTCCAGGATGTTGCAGTATCTTTTTGGACTTCAGGAGAGTTATACAATGGGGGTGGAGGCAAGGTGCGCCCTACGGCGTTGGCTAGGGCAGGAGTAAGTGCCAACGCCGGCTGGTAGTTCCCTATAGAGTATTTACGGACAATTTCGTCTTCCCATGCCACAGGTGACGATAGGTCTTTTTCCTGGCAGGCAAGTGGAGTACCTCCATTGGGCTGGACGTCTGCACTCGGAACACCTGGCAGGTTTGGCTGGAACTCCTTAGCCTCCACTCTGAGGTGGTGTCTCATGGTTGTTTGTGTGCTTGGCTCCTGAGATGCCTTCACTGCTGCTGAAGGAGTACTCTGGTTGCCCCGTATGTCTTTGTTTGTTGGGGTAGGTCGTGCACTTTCAAAGGAGGAATCTCGTGGTCTAGATCTTATGATATCTGCTGTCTGAGTAGCTCGTAGAGCCGGTGGGTCAGATTCTCCTCCTTGTCCCTGCTGTGGGGAGTTCTGGTCCTCAACATAGGCTTTGACATGCTCATCTGAGTCCTCCTCCTCTAACTGTCCAGGACTGAAGTTGAGTGAAGCGCATTCAGCTTCTGCCTCTAAAGCTTCAGCCAGTGCTATTTTTCTCAGTGTCTCCCTTTCATACTTCAAATAGTCTAGTCTGGCCTGAACTTTGGCCCTTTCTTCCTTCAGCAATTGTTCTTCCTTTGCCACGCTCAAGCTTGCTTTGGACGTTGCAGCTTCGGCTCGTGCCTCTGCGGCCCGGGCAGCGAAACTCCTTGCTGTGGAGGCTCTGGAAGACTGGCTGTGACGGGAAGATGCTTTGGAAGGATGGAAGGAGTCTGGGGCAGAAGATTGTTGTGAGACGCTGCCACCTGGCCAAGACCGGGATGACTTGTACGGGGGAACCGCTTGTGACTGATGAGATGATGCATGTGACCAATGGGTTGCTTTGGATTCGGCCTTCTCACTCGCAGCTTTCTTGGAAGAATGAGCGGCAGACGCATATTTTTTATTTATTTATTTATTTATTTGATTTATATGCCACCCTTCTCCGGAGACTCAGGGTGGCTTACAATGCGTTAAGCAATAGCCTTCATGCTTTTGTATATTTTATATAAAGTCATCTTATTGCCCCCACAATCTGGGTCCTCATTTTACCTACCTTAGAAAGGATGGAAGGCTGAGTCAACCTTGAGCCTGGTGAGATTTGAACTTTCAGTAATTGCAGGCAGCTGATTTTAATAACAGTGCTTTAGTCTGCTGCGCTACCAGGGCATAGGAGCATTGGGGTGAAGAGGCTTTCTCCCTTGACGTGCTTTTTGCCTGGAGCGCTGTGTGGAAGGAGTTCTTACAACCTTGAAATATTTACCAACGTTCTGCACTCAACATCTCTAAGTGTTGCATGTCCCCCATGAGTTCTGGGTCTTCTAGGTGCTGCTGGATGTTGACAAGATGGCTTTCAGAACTCTTCCATTGTTTATAAAGTTCATCCATTTCATTCACCAACGTGCAAATGCAGTTGTGTGAAAGCTCATCCACGGGCCTGTCGCAGATCTGTTGCAACTTCTCCCAATACCTTTTGTTGCGACAATAATGCTTGTCCCAATCTTTCTTCAGGCTTGACTGCATAACACCAGCTTCCTGTGCTGCCTGAGGTCATAGGTTCTCTGCTGAGCTTCAGCCTCTTTTGAATTTTGGACATCCACTTCTGGGTTTGTGTCGAGGTTAGGTGAGGGAAGGATCATCATTCTGGATGAATCATATGCTTCTGCCATGATTGGACAAGACTCCATGGCATCCGATGCTTCAGGTGTGTCAGGATTAGCTGGGAGGATCAACTCTGCTGACTCATTAGAGGTCTCAGCCATGACTGGGAAACTCGAGGGATTTCCTGCAAACTTTAGGAGACGTCATTGCAGTTCGCCTGTTGACCACTGGGGTGCGTTGCAAACTCTAGGAGACGTCGTTGCAGTTCGCCTGTTGACCACTGGGGTGCGTTGAAAACTCTAGGAGATTGTCACTGCGTTCTTTTATTTACCAGCTCAGCTCATTATTTCTGGACTATCAGACTTTCCGTAGCTTGCCAAGAATCCTTATCAGTAAGCTAAACTGCGCATGTACTCCACCCACATTCCTTCACACACACTTTCCTTTCTTCTCCTGCCAAGAGAGCCGGCTCGAACTTTTGCAAAAATGTAACAATTAATTTTCTTAGTTAGTGAGAAGTTTTATTTTCTTTATAACAAATAAATGAGTTTAATTAGAAGATATATCTTCGGGGTTTTGTTTTCTTAAAGTATGCTTGCAAGGAAAAGTCTCGATCCACTCCTCTTAATCAAGGTGCGATTGTCCCAAAGGCAGAATGGGATTAATCAGCGCCCTGACAGAGACGTCGTTGCAGTTCGCCTGTTGACCACTGGGGTGCGTTGCAAACTCTAGGAGACATCGTTGCAGTTCTCCTGTTGACCACTAGGGTGTGTTGCAAACTCTAGAAGACATTGTTGCAGTTTGCCTTCTGACCACTGGGGGTGGTTGGTGCAGTACACCTTTGGCCACTAGGGTGCTGTTACCTAACTAATGCTTGGGTTAAAGTGGGTTCAGCATGTTCCTTTGTATAGAGCTACAAAGCAACTGTCCTATTTGGAGACCCTAAGAGGCTTTCCTCAACTTGGGTTCCTTTGGGCTTTAGTTGCTTGCCCTGTAAAGGGGATTTAGCTTTCCAGTATTTTATTCAAGCAAGATTCAAAGCAACAGCATGCACTGTGGCTGGATTGTTTCTTTTCAAATGCACATTGAGTGGCCAGGCTGGGAAGCAACTTGTATCATGCAAATTCAATCTCCAAAGAGCCTAGGTGGCTCGGATTGCTTTGTATTAAAATAAGGCTTTTTCGTTTTACTGACGAGGCGAACTTCTCAAGCAACATATACACAAACTTTGCGAAGGTGATTGAAACATGCAGCCCTGGGCCCCTTTATGGCAGGGCAATCTTCTTAGCTAGCACAAGAACTGTCTTTCTCTTTCTGTCCTTTTATTGCCAAAGGTGATTCAAACATGCAGCCCTGGGCCTCTTTATTGCAGTACAATCTTAGCTAGCTCAAGAACTGTCTTTCTCTTTCTGTCTTTTATCGCTGAGCAGAATACTTCACTCAGGCAAAGCGAAGGAAAGCAAGTTTTGTCACCTTTGTGGCTAAGCAAAGGTATGAATTAGATGCTGTTAGGGTGTGTGTAAAAAGTATTTGTTGCTTGTGCAACGAGCAGAGCAGAAACACACAGGGAAGGAGATAAACGTGTAGCTCGTGTGAGAAAAATACTTTATATACAAGATAAGAAGCAGTCTCGGTGTAGGTAAAACAGTCCAAGGTCATAAACAGTAATATCAGTCCAGTAAGTATCTTCCCTTACCAAAGCAAACAGACTTTAGTAACTCTCGGTATACAGTACCATATACCAATCCAGTTTAACACCAATTAGCAGAAGACGCAGGAAGCAACAGTAACAGGATCAATCAAGAACAAGGAATGCTTCTCTGCGCTGCTTATTTATGCACTGTAGCCTAATTACAGGGTTCAGCAAACCCTGATTACATGGCTCAGTTGTTTCTTAAAGAAACAGATATATTGCCTGACCAACAAGTTAGGAGTAAGCTACAAGCTGAACCTAACAGATGCAAACAAGGTCCTTTTATAAGTTGTGCGCAGAGAAGAGATGCATTTTCACTCAAACAGAATGTCCATCAATGCTCCGAAAGAAAGGGAGGGGGTCAGGCAATCTACATCCTTTTACTGTACTGTTCCCCAGGCATCTGGCTCCACTGGGAACAGGCAGATAAACTCTAGCAAACAGGTTTTCATGCAGATTATATTTATTTGGGAATCCTTGAACACATAAGACTTACAATCATAGTGAGTCCAGGTGAGGTGCATCCATATTTCATAATCTGTCCCATTTCCTAGTGTAAAAGGATGGTAGTTTGTCCCCCTGTTCAGAAAGCATGTTCTCTCTTCTGAGGTAATTCAACATATGGCCAGGTCTTTGTTCTAAAACCCCGGCAGAAAGCCTCGGTAGCCAATCAGACACACAGATATGGTCACATGTCATGGACTACATTTCCCAGAATGCAATATCTCACTACATCTCCCACAATGCAATCTCTTAAAGAGACAGCTCTTAATCCTTAAGGTAACTAATTTACCACAACTCACTATCTGTAACAGCACAGGCACTCTCACAGCTGGACGCGGGAGACTGGCAGGCCCGACTAGATAATTTCCTAACAGTTTAGCACGCCACCCCGTGTACAGCCACGGGGCGCAGTCCAGCCGAACTCCTAATGGGTAGGAAGCTTAGGTGTGCCCTGGACCAATTACACCCCAACTATTCCCTGGACAGATTTAGAGGAGCTGAACAGAAGTTGAGGGAGTTCCAGATAGGGACACCGGTGTTCGCAAGGAACTACGCAAATGGTCCCCTATGGGTAGCCGGGGTAATCTCTGACATCAAGGGCCCAAAATCGTATACGGTAGACGTGGGAGATGGGAGGATCTGGCGTAGGCACATCGATCAACTCAGAAAAAGGTCGGCCAGGGAACCAGAAGTATACTCAGAAATTCCAAGCCCTGACTACCAAAGTCTTCCCACAACAGCTAACTCAAGCCCGAGAAGGTTGGAAGACTTAGCTGCGAATCCCAGCTGAGGAGATCAATGCCCCCGAAGAAATCCAGGAGGTTCCATTGGCGGAGCCGGGAGAAACAAAAGGTCCCTCCGACTGGCTTGACGCCACGCCTCAGACTGAACTGCGCAGGTCAACCAGGGTCTGGACATGCCCTGGTCACCTGCGTGACTTTGTATGCAAATGTATAGACTAAGTGCCTTCTGGGAGGGGAAGGATGTTATGTATATAGTTTTGGTGGGAGATTTAAACAACAATAGGTCACTTGTGATTGGTCAGCTCCCTGGCCAGCAAGGTATATAAAGGGAGCTGTTTGCCTGTAAGCTTTGCTGAAGTCTCACTCTACATTAAAGAGCTGTTGTCACTACCTTGCTCCTGCCTCTTCATTCCCACAACGCAACAGCCTAGGATAGAATTGAAAGATGTTTTTCTTAGAAAATCTATACAAGGACTGTCCCAGTGTTGGCACAAACACCGCCTCTTGACTTTCAAGTACACGACTATAAAAGTGGTGACTGGGTCCTGATAAAGTCATGGAAGGAGGAGAAATTTGACCACATTTATGGCAGTAACACATTCTAGTAATATAAACAAACAAACAGAGTTTTATTATGAGATGATGAATGCTAGTCTCTATCATACTAATAATGTGGAAGAAGAAGATACAATTGAAGATACAGTTGGAGATATGGAAGGTGAAACGGCAGTGCAGAATACTGAAAAAGACCCTAAGGTAGTGGAAGAACCTAGAGTGCTTCCATCACATAGGCCACATAAACCAGTTAAACCTATAGGGGCAGGGGTGGGTTCTAATTTTTTTTTACTACCGGTTCTGTGGGTGTGGCTTGTTTGGTGGGCATGGCTTGGTGGTCATGTGACTGGGTGGGTGTGGCCAACTTGATGTCACTCACGTCAAAGGTTAGGGTTAGGGTGCCTGGCCTCTCCTTGCCTCAAAGGTCTCAACAAGATACAATTTCCCAATTGTACAATTTTTACTACTACTGAACATCCAAAATATGTCTACATATATATTACTCTCGGCTTGTCGTTCGTTCAGAACTGCGATAGGAAATAATCACCAGTAACACACAGAGAATCAGGGTTTACTTTGGCAATGATAAGCTTGCAGTCAAAAGTAAAGTACAAGTCGGTGTTTTGGTTCAAAGTCAGCGCTGGGTGTAATCACACCACAGCGCTATTTAACAAAAACTCAGCCCCTTAAACATACATCCGGTGATTATCAATCAAGCACCCCCCACTCCCTTAACAGTAACAGCTGCGAGCAGCGAGGACAGCAGAATCGGAGAGGCCCGGCAACGTCATCAATCATCGCCCTGAATGCTGCTATCCAGGAACTGTTTGTGTGTTCGCTGCGGCTGCTTATCTCCACTCCTTCGTCTCCCACACCCCCCATCGATGGCGAGCTCCGGCAGGACTCGACAGGCGGCCCCCCCTACCAGGAGCTCACCTATAAATAGAAAGCATACAGATGTTAGTCACTGTTACGATCCTGCATTAGGTTTGTCTGGGTATTTCCGATGGAACCGTTGTATCAATCGGGCAGCGTGAACATCGGGTGCTGCCACCCACGAGGCCTGTGTTACAGGGTATCCTTTCCACCGCACAAGATATTGTAACATCCCCCTACGAACCCTGGAGTCCAATATTCGGTCTATCTCATATTGGTTGGTATGCACGGGACCCGGTGGAGTAGTCGAGGTACCTGACCTTTCTATCGTCACCGGTTTCACCAAACTGCTATGGAATACGGGATGTATCCTACTGAACAGAGGGGGAAGTTTAAGAGCTACGGTTACAGGATTGATGACTTGTGTTATGGGAAATGGTCCTATATATTTAGGTCCTAATTTTTTACTGGGCAGTCGGAGTTTAAGGTATTTCGTAGATAAGTATACTTTGTCTCCTATCCGGAATGGTTTTGGATCAGCTCTTTTCTTGTCTGCATATTTTTTGTACTCGTCTGCTGCCTTTTGTAATGCTGTTTTTACACTTGGCCATACATTACTAATTTTATCGGCCCAACTGCGTGGCGTGTCACCGTCTGTCATAGGGGGATCTAACTCTGGAATGGCTGAAAACTCTCGGCCATATATTACTTGGAAAGGAGAGAACCCAGTACTGCGGTGGGGTATGTTGTTATATGCCACTTCGGCGAAAGGCAGGAGTCCTGACCAATTCGTCTGCTGGTATGAAACGTAGCATCTGATATATCTTTCGACCATGGCATTGGCCCGTTCAGCCGCCCCGTTAGTGCTCGGGTGGAATGCTGAACTTAACCCTTGAGAGGACCCAATTAAACGGACAAATCGTCTCCAAAACTTAGAGGTGAATTGAACACCGCGGTCGGATATAATCCTCTTAGGTGCTCCATGGAGACGATAGATATGTTGCAAAAAGAGTTCGGTTAATTGTCGCGCGGATGGTATGCTTTTACATGGCACAAAGTGGGCCTGTTTCGAAAACAGATCTACCACCGTCCAAATTACAGTGTGGCCATGGCTAGGGGGCAGATCGACTATGAAATCCATAGCGATCTTTTCCCAAGGCCTGCTAGGATTCGCGACTGTCTGTAATAGTCCTAACGGTCGTCCAGACCAGGGTTTGGCGGTTGCACAGGTTGTGCAACCTTTTACGTATGTTTCTATGTCCTTACGCATTCGTGGCCACCAGAATTGCCTCCTCACAAGGTGTAGAGTTTTTAAATACCCAAAATGGCCTGCTGATTTGGCATCATGGCACCTGCATAACACTACGTTCCGTAAACGTTCTGGAACATATATTCTATTCTCCCTCCACGCTATTCCATCATTATAGCTAACCATAGAGGGGTTTTGGATTACCCATTGATCCTGTTGTAAAGCTGTTTTAAACTCGGTACGTAAGTGACCATCTACTTCTGTAAGTCTTAATAGGGTTTGGGAAGGTGCAATTAGAGGTTCTATCACTTCCTCTCGCTTGCTATTATACTGTGGCATCTGGGACAGCGCATCAGCCAGGAAGTTTTTCCCAGCAGGAACATACCGCAACCGGAAAGAGAAACGCTGAAAATATTGTGCCCACCTTATCTGTTTGGGAGATAGTCGCCTGGGCGTTTGTAAGGCTTCTAAGTTTTTATGGTCCGTCCATACCTCAAAAGGATGAGACGCCCCCTCCAAGAGATGTCGCCATGTCATCAACGCCCAACGGACCGCGAATGCCTCTTTTTCCCAGATCGCCCATGCCCGCTCTGTCGTGGTTAACATTTTAGACGTATAGGCACAAGGTTGTAACCCTCCCTGCTGTGTTCTTTGTAGGAGTACTGCTCCTACAGCCACGTCGCTAGCATCTGCTTGGACTACGAATGCCTGCGTTGGGTCTGGATGCTTGAGTACTGGTTCTTGAGCAAAGAGTGTTTTTAACTGCTTGAAAGCCATTTGACACGCTGACGACCACGTCAACGCTTGTCCCGGCTTTGGTTTAGCCATGGCCGGTTTGGTCTGTAACAGATCTGTTAGTGGTAGGGCTATTTCAGCAAATCTGGGAATGAACTGCCGATAGAAGTTTGCAAAGCCTAGAAAGCTCTGTAATTGCTTTCTGGTTCTAGGGGCCTGCCATTCAAGCACTGCCTGGACTTTTCTGGGATCCATCTCTACCCCGCTCTCTGATATTCTATAGCCTAGATAATCTATCCTCTTTTTGTGAAACTCACATTTGGATAGTTTCACGTACAGCTTAGCAGCTAATAATTTGTCTAAGACCTGTCGGACCAGAGATATATGTTCCTCTTCAGTTTGCATGTAAATTAAGATGTCATCCAAATATACAAGGACACCCCTGTACAGATGTTCATGCAGCACTTCATTGATGAACTGCATGAACACTGCAGGGGCGCCCTGTAGTCCGAACGGCATGACCTGGAACTGATAGCTTCCCAAGGGACAATTGAATGTTGTTTTCCACTCATCCCCTGGTTTGATTCGTATCCTATAATACGCTTCGCGTAGGTCGAGTTTTGTAAAGATACGACCGGTGGCTAGGGCAGCTAACAGGTCCTTCATTAAGGGAAGTGGATAGAGGGGCTCCACACACACTGCATTGAGACTTCTGAAGTCAACGCATAAGCGTAAACCCCCGTCTTTCTTCCCACGAAACAGGACAGGGGCAGCCATCTTTGATCGACTAGGTGTGATAAAACCCCGGGCCAAGTTCTTGTCTATATATTTTCGTAATTCTTTTAGTTCGGGTTGTGTCATTGAATACATCCGGGGCTTGGGTAGCTTCGCCCCGGGTATTAACTCAATACTGCAATCCGTAGGCCGGTGAGGGGGCAGGGTCTCACATTCCTCCTCACTAAAGACTCTGGCGAGATCCCTATACACATTAGGATACGTCGTGTCTACTGGTGGGCTCTCTGCTTCTATTCCCCCTGCTGGCTCCTTTTCCTCCTTGGTAGGGGGAGGTCCCAACGGTAATCGAAGTTTGCGAAAACCCCCTTCCCACCATATCTTAGGAGCCCACTTGTCCAACCATGCTAATCCTAAAATCACTGGTTCTAACATTTTCTCCACTATAATAAACCAAATAGTTTCGGTGTGCTCCCCAATATCGAGGTGCACCTTTTCTGTTATATGAGTCACTGGTGCCCCTCCCAGCAATGAACCATCCATTTGTTCAAAGGTAATAGGGGTTCTCAACCGCACAACCCGCAGCCTAAGTTCGTCAACTATTGCCCTACGAATTAAACAACGAGTACATCCTGAATCAATCAATGCCTCATATCGGTGTCCAGTGGTGGCCCGTGGGTTTCGGAGTATGACTGGTACCACAAAAGGTCGGATGGGGTCGCTCACCATCGGGTCGTGTGGGTCCTCATCGTCGTCATCACTATCCCCAGCCACAATCGGGAACTTTTCCGCCACCACTTTCTTAGTATCTGTAGCCAGGGGATCCCTCTCCATACAGGATGTTCGAGTCATTTGGGACCGTTCGGATGTTGGTCGGCCTCTGCCTCTCAACACAGCTCTAGGAGGGGGGTTTTGGTCCAAGTTGCGGGGCATGGGATGAGGACAGTCGGCTGCTCGATGACCAAGGCGATTACATCTGAAGCAACGAAACGCAGGCCGCTGGATCCTTTCCCCCAAGCCGGAGCCAGCATTCGGGTTAGTCTCCATGGGTGTTTGTGTGCGTTCTGCTGGTCGTTTTCCTTGACTTGCAACCCCTTCACCCCGTATAAGGAATTCTCGGAGACCGACGTCCAATTCGATGGCTGCCTTGTACCACACACTCAACTTGGGGGGCAAGCCCCGGTACATGCAGGCTTGCCGTAAATCACGGTCTAGTCCTTTATGGAATTGGTGCACCAGAAGACGTTCTGGCCACCCCACCAACCGAGCCGCAATCTTTCGGAACTCCTGTACATATTCCTTTGCTGGTACGCCCCGTTGCTTAAGCGCAAACAAATCCCCCTCTGCAACCTGGGAGCTTGTTTCGTCTTCAAATCTGGCACGAAGAGCCTCCAGAAATCGTCCCAGGTCCACGAGTTCCCTTGCATGTTTAGCATGGAGGCCTGCCACCCACTCAGCCGCTTCTCCCGTCAGGACCCCCGTAACAGCAACCACCATAGCCCACTGGGAGGGATACCACTGTCCATATTGGTCCATATGGCTTATCACCTGGCTTAAGAAAATAGCCACTCGTTCAGGGTTTCCGTCAAAGGAAGTCTGCAGGGCAGGTGGTCCCCAAACGGCCTGCGGGACCCACAGCCCCGGCGGGGCCCCCGGAGGCCAAGGCATGGGACCTGGGGTCCTCGCTGCTCCAGTCGCTCTCCTGTCCTGCCTAGGTCGGTCCCTCGTCGCCCCGCGACCCCCAGCAGGTAAGCCCCCTGCCAATTGCGTTGGTTGGGGCTCAGGACCGGCTCCAAGGTCTCCCGACGAGGCACCTTGGTCTTGTTCTGGAGGGGGTTGGTCCATGGATCGTCTAGAGGTCCGCTCCATCCTCAATTTAGGACTTGTGAGCCGGAATTGGGTCTCCGAAGCGGTCACCCCTGTATCCTGCCAAGAAGAACCTGGAGGCTCCAGCCCTGCAACCCAGGGCTGCCAGGATGGGGCGTCACGAAATCCAGATTCCCCAAAACGCTCACGTAGTGTATCCATGGTGCTGGGACCGGATGAGGCAGGATACCCCCAATCCCCTTCATCCTCCTCAGTCCATCGTCTTTCCCTCCAGCCCTGGAAAGACGCTCCCAAGCGAGGGGGCGTTGGCATCCGTGGCCCGAGGAGAACAGAGCTGTGCCACCAATCCCCCGTCCGAGCCCGTTGTCCTGGAAAACTCTCCTCCTCCGGTCGGGGCGGGGCGCTCTTGGGTTGCTTGACTTTTGGTTTCACTGCCAACTGTTCCACACTCTCCTTCACCTCCTCTATCAGTGGTTCCTCCCCCTCCACATCTCCACCACACTCCTGCTCTTCCAAGGCCGTCCCTTCTGCCATACCCCCCTTTGCTGCAAAGCCACAGGGACTCCTCACCTCTTGCGAAAAGGAACCAAGCGCTGACTTTCTCTCGGCTTGTCGTTCGTTCAGAACTGCGATAGGAAATAATCACCAGTAACACACAGAGAATCAGGGTTTACTTTGGCAATGATAAGCTTGCAGTCAAAAGTAAAGTACAAGTCGGTGTTTTGGTTCAAAGTCAGAGCTGGGTGTAATCACACCACAGCGCTATTTAACAAAAACTCAGCCCCTTAAACATACATCCGGTGATTATCAATCAAGCACACCCCACTCCCTTAACAGTAACAGCTGCGAGCAGCGAGGACAGCAGAATCAGAGAGGCCCGGCAACGTCATCAATCATCGCCCTGAATGCTGCTATCCAGGAACTGTTTGTGTGTTCGCTGCGGCTGCTTATCTCCACTCCTTCGTCTCCCACACCCCCCATCGATGGCGAGCTCCGGCAGGACTCGACAATTACATAGTATAGTGCCATGTTGGTGAACCTATGGCACGCGTGCCAGAAGTGGCACGCAGAGCCATATTGCCTGGCACGCGTCGCATCGCCCATTCCTCTTCCGGGTTTCCAGGGCATGCATGCGCACCAGCCAGCTAGTCTGCGGGTTACTGGTGTGCATGCGTGCATGACAATCAGCTGGCCAGGTGGAAGGAGGTGGAGGTGGGGAGGATCCGCTGTCCGGGGCTTCCTTGTTTTCCCACCCGAGCAGGCTGTCCAGGGAAAGAGATTGAATCCCCGGGCCATTGCTTCTGGCAGCGCAAGAACCGCCGCCGCCGGGTGGAAGGAGGTGGGGGGAAAGGATCCGTTGTCTGGGGCTTCCCTGTCCGCACCGGAGCAGGCTGTCCAGGGAAAGAGATTGAATCCCCTGGCCATTCCTTCTGGCAGCGCAAGAACCGCCGCTGCCGGGTCAAAGGGGGTGGGGGTGGGAACGATCCGTTGTCTGGGGCTTCCCTGACAACAGATCCTTCTCACCCCCACCCCCTTCCACCCGACAGCAGCGGTTCTTGTGCTGCCAGAAGGAATGGCCAGGGGATTCAATCTCTTTCCCTGGACAGCCTGCTCCGGTGCGGACAGGGAAGCCCCAGACAACGGATCCTTTCCCTCCCCTTCCACCCAGCAGTGGCGGTTCTTGTGCTGCCCAAAGGAATGGCTAGGAACCATCTGCACTTGGAAGAGGATCGTGAGGGGGGGACCAAATCCCACCCCACCCCGCTTCCCTTTTACCTTTCTTTAACACGTCCCACTTCCCTCCCCAAACCTTGGGAGGCGGCATCCTCCATGCCACAAAGCCCTTGAGGTGGCTGCAGGAGGGGGAAAAGAAAAAAAAGCCTTGGCCTCTGAAGCCTCTCGAAGGCTTCGAAGGTGTGTGTGTGTTTGGCAGCGCTGAAGTGAGCCACACGATCGGCCCCTCCTTGCCTTCCACTTCCGCTGCCGCCGCCACCTCTGCCTCTTCCTTCTCTCTGCCAACAGAAGTTGGAGAGGAAAAGGCAGTTGCTTTGCTGAGCGTTTCTCTGCATTTCCATCCCAAGTCAGCCGCCCTCACTGGAAACGTGGAGAAACGCTCAGCAAAGCAACTGCCTTTTCCTCTCTGACTTCTGTTGGCAGAGTGTGGTGACAGGCCGTTCTTGCCGGGAAACTGACAGGCTGCCAGCAGGGAGGCGAGCCGCCCCAGAAGGACCGGAGGAGAGCACAGCTTCTCACTCATGGAGATCTACCAGTGGGGAAGTGGGCGCGGTAAGAGGTGTGCTGGCCAGGAAGCGGTCATGATCCCTGGCCGGAGAGGGTTGCACAAACCTTTGCTGGAGTGAACGTACAACCCTCTCCGGCCAGGGAGCATGACCGCTTCCTGGCTCGCGCATTTCTTACCACTTTCCGCGACCACTTCTACGCTGGTGGATTTCCATGAGTGAGGACCTGCGCTCTCCTCCAGTCCTCCTGGGGCAGCTCGCCTCCCCGCTGGTGGCTTCTCCTTCTCCTGCCTGCTCCAGGAGCAGCCTGTCTGTTACCCGGCGAGAACGGCCTGCCACCACAGCCTACCCCATCCTCTCTGCCCCAGCAGTTGCTCCTGGTGCTGCCAGAGAAGCAGCAGCATGTGAACCGCTCTTGCTGGGGGCAAGGGGGTGGCGGCGGCAGATGCAGCAGGCCAGGGCTTCCCTCCCTCCCTCCCTCCCTCCCTCCCTCCCTCCAGAGGCCTGGGGCTATGCCAGAAGTCTGCTCAGGCGGGGAGACAAGGAAGCCCCGGATGGCCCATTCTTGCCACCACCACCCCCTCACCCTTGGTGGCAGCGGTTCTTGCACAGCCGCTTCCCTGGCAATGGCAGGAGCAGCTGGCAGGGAAGAGGGGATGGTGGCAGGCTGCGGCAGCAGACAGTTTGAGCTAGCTAAGAGGCAACGTTCCTCCTCCTGCCAGCCTCGAGCTCAGCTCCGGGCAGCGTCCAGCCATCCATACCTGGCTTCTCCCTGCAGCAGCCCACATGGATCCCAGACAGTGCAACCTTGGGGCCTTTCCTCATGGTGGCGGTGACGAGGCAGGCAGGCAGCCGGGTGCACAGGAGTGACTGGTGGCAGTGCTCCTGGCTGGCAAAGGGCGGAGTCCCGGGGCTGCATGCGGGCAATGACGGTGGCCGGGGTAAGCGAGCAGCGACATGGCTGGGAACCGGTTCGGGGGCGTGGTCAGCCAATGTTATTTCCGGTTCTCTGAACTGCTAAATTTTTTTACTACTGGTTCTTGCAAACCGGTGCGAACCCACCACTGTATAGGGGGATGGCCTATAAGCCCAATGGAATATGCCTTTAGACCTGATGCAATAGATGATGGAAGGCTATATAGAGGGAGACGATCACTTGGGGATGCATACACTGCAGACTGCAATGATGATGTGGTAATACTGTCTAAAGTGCAGGCAGGGTTTCTCGGATTGTTTTCTTGGGGAGCTACCTATTATAATAATCTGCAATTGGGACACCTTGCATGTGCCTTAGCAAAAAGTATAAATGAAACTGTCAGCTCCAGTGTGCTGTCGGCATGGAACTGCCATTCGTGGGGGGAGGAACGCACAAATCTCGTTTCAGCCCAGCATCTGCTTCGTTGAGCCGCCCAGGAACTGACAGGATTGATGGGAGGGAATGGCTGGGGGATGACACCATCATGGCCAGCCAGAAATAACAAGGGGATTAACTGTTTAGATGCTGGTTGCAAATACTCAAGAATTAAACATAAGCCAACTTATGGGAGGGAGCAGCATACATGATTGGTTGGCTGGTGATAACTAATTGATAAATGGTGGTGGGAAGAACAGGGCAGTAGCCCTAACAAGATTTTCAACTGTGATTGTCAGTGAGTGCCAAGAAGTGATTAAACTAAGGTAGCAGCCATCCAGGTTTGTCTCCTTTTATTTCCTTCTGTTTGGAACCTGACAGATTTGTTAGGGCTCATTTCTTTTCAATGGCTGAGGGCACGGTGCCAGGGTTAGAGGCAGCTGACCTTGAAGAGTCAGTAGCTCCAACCGAAGCTACTGTGCTCGAGACCTCTTCTCCTACAGAGGAGTCTATGGCCACGGTCAGGCCAAAGGACAGGTCAGGTGGGAAGAGCTCACCAGACAGAAGGCTGCAAGTAGCAGTAGAGGCAGAGCAAGGTGATTCCAGGGATTGGTGGCTGGATACCAAGACAGCAGACCAATGAGGGCGGACACTTCCTGGGCCACTACTCACACCTTTGGGACAACACTTCACTCAATGGAGGGAGAGACGAATCTCTGAGGTTGATGACTGGAGTTATTCCACAGCGCTGGGAAACCAGACCATTGAAGTGCTCCAGGAGATGTATGGAGCAGCTGGGATCTGAGTGCCGACCTGAGGTAATGTGTGGCAGAGGCCAGGAGTGGGACTGCCTCCTTCGCCCAGGACCCAAGGAATAGAAGGTCCTCCGCTTCGATCCAGGCTGCCTGGAAAGGGAAGGCCATATGACCTCCCAGGGGCTTTAGGGGTCCCACGAAAACCCATCCCAGAGGACGCTGGGCCAACAGGACGTCGATATGGACAGCAGGTGCCAGGGATACAGGAGTACATGGGCCAACTGCCCAACCTCCCAGCTGACCAACCAGCCCAGCAAGGCCCTGTATATATTGCAGGGTCGAGCTGAGGATTTTGTACAGTATCTGGATGATAAAATAACTCAGATTCGGGAAGACTTGGCTGCTGACTGGGTTACTTCAGACGAGATGACTGAGGCAGGCCTTGAGAATGTTATCTGGGAGGAGTTCGATCCTGTGGCTCCCGAGGACGTGGACAGGATCTTGGGATGGCTGAATGCCACCACATGTTTATTGGACCGGTGTCCCTCCTGGTTGGTGCTGGCTTCCCGGGAGGTTACACGAGGCTGGCTCCAGGGAATTATCAATGCTTCTTTGAGTGAGGGTGTCCTGCCAGCCGCCTTGAAAGAGGCGGTGGTGAGGCCTCTCCTCAAGAAGCCATCCCTGGATCCGGCTGTTTTGGCTAACTATTGTCCAGTCTCCAACCTTTGCTTTATTGCGAAGGTTGTTGAGAGTGTGGTGGCGTGACAGCTTCCACAGTACCTGGATGAAGCTGTCTATTTGGATCTGCTCCAGTCCGGCTTCAGACCTGGGTACAGCACGGAAACGGCATTGGTCGCGTTGGTGGATGATCTCTGGAGGGCTCGGGATAGGGGTTATTCCTCTATCCTGGTCCTGTTAGACCTCTCAGCTGCTTTTGATACCATCGACCATGGTATCATGTTGCGCCGGCTGGAGGGATTGGGAGTGGGGGGCACCGTTTTACGGTGGTTCTCCTCTTATCTCTCCGACCGGTCGCAATCCGTGTTGACAGGGGGGCAGCGGTCGACCCCGAGGCGCCTTGTTTGTGGGGTGCCACAAGGGTCGGTCCTCTCGCCCCTCCTGTTCAACATTTATGTAAAGCCGCTGGGTGAGATCATCTGTGGTTTTGGGGTGGAGTTCCATCAGTACGCTGATGATACTCAGCTGTACATCTCCACCCCAGACCATCCCAACGATGCCTTGGAAGTGATGTCCCAGTGCCTGGAGGCCATGCGGGTCTGGATGGGGAGAAACAGGCTTCGACTCAACCCTTCCAAGACCGAGTGGCTGTGGCTGCCGGCGTCCCGGTATAGCCAGCTGACGCCATCGCTGGTTATTGGGGGCGAATCATTGGCCCCCACGGAAAGGGCCCGCAACTTGGGCGTCCTCCTGGATGCACAGCTGTCTTTAGAAGGGCATATGACGGCCGTGGCCTGGGGGGCTTTTTATCAGGTTCGCCTGATACGCCAGTTGCGCCCCTTTCTGGATCGGGACTCCCTACGCACAGTCACTCAAGCACTCGTCACCTCTCGTCTGGACTATTGTAACGCTCTCTACATGGGGCTCCCCTTGGGGTACACCCGGAGGCTCCAACTGGTGCAGAATGCGGCCGCGCGGGGGATTATGGGAGCGACGGGGCGCTCCCATGTGACTCCTCTCCTGCGCGAGCTGCATTGGCTTCCGGTGGACTTCCGGGTGCGCTTCAAGGTGTTGGTGATCACCTTTAAAGCGCTCCATGGCTTAGGGCCAGGGTACTTACGGGACCGCCTTCTGCCACCAATAGCCTCCCACCAGCCAGTTCGCTCCCACAGAGAGGGCCTCCTCAGGGTGCCGTCGGCTAGACAATGCCGGCTGGCGACCCCCAGGAGGAGAGCCTTCTCTGTGGTGGCACCTACCCTTTGGAACAATCTACCCCCAGAGATACGAGTGATCTCCGACCTCCGGACTTTTTGTCGGGCCCTAAAAACTCATCTCTTTCAGTTAGCCGGTCTCTCTTGATTTTATGATTTTATGGTTGGTTTTAAATTTTGATATGGATTTTAAATTGATAAATTTTAAACTATGGGACAAATTTAATTATTTTAAATCTATTTTTAATCGTACTTTATGTATAAATGTTTTTATTTTGGCTGTTCACCGCCCTGAGTCCGAAAGGAGAAGGGCGGTATAGAAATTCGAATAATAAATAAATAAATAAATAAATAAATAAATAAATAAATAAATAAATAAATAAATACATATATGGGCAGGTGGGACCCGCTGCCTTTGCGAGCGTCATTTGATGGCAGCCCCGAGAAGGTGCCTTTGTTTCTAGGCCAGGTCCTCAATCACTTTGACCACTACAGCAGACTGTATGTCAGCATTCCAGAAAACCCCTGACTCCCAGTAAAGATGCGGAAGCAGGCATTTTCCAAAGTTCTCTTTACTAGAAATAGGTATACTGGCACATCTGGGAAATCCCGAATCTGAAAAGCCCGAGCTTTCCTTCAGTAATTCAAAGCTCCCAAAACCACCCCCTTTCTCCTCAATCGATCACATGTTCCAATCAACGTCCGTTCCACCTCGACCCAGCCTCTGACCACTCCTCCTCCAGATGCTGGATCACCCTGACCTTGACCGATAGGAAGAATGCTATTATGTCTACTAATTCCCCTCTCCTAAATCCCCCCTCCTACTTTCCCACACATGAGGAGGTGGCAGCATTGAAGCTTCCAGCCTAATATGGCTTCCAAGGCTGACAGGCGTCCCCCCTGCAAAAAGAACCAGGGAAAAAGGGACCTATGAATTTGGGTCCAAACTTCTTCCTTGGCACCCTCAATCTTAGGTACTTGGTTGACAAATACACCTTATCACCTATTTGGAAAGGTGGTTGGAGACCCCGATGTTTGTCGGCTTGAGCCTTATATTTTTCCGCTGACTCCGCTAAAGCTTTTTTTGTATTCTCCCAACCCTTTTTCAATGAGGTCATCCAATCTGTTAAGGACATGGAAGTAGGCCCCTCTCTAGGCAACTCAGGCATCGGCACAAAATCCATGCCCATAGTTATTTGAAAAGGGGTCAACCCAGTACTGCTGTGTACTGCATTATTATAAGCAACTTCTGCGAATGGTAGCAAGTCCACCCAGTTCTCCTGTTGATAGTTCACATAACACCTAATGTACTGTTCCACCAATGAGTTCAATTTTTCAGCCGATCCGTTAGTCGATGGGTGAAAAGCTGAGCTAAGTCCCTGGGATGACCCAATGGATCGTAGAAATTCCCTCCAGAATTTAGCGGTAAATTGGACCCCACGGTCCAATATTATTCTCCTTGGGACTCCATGAAGCCTGTAGATGTGTTTTACAAACAGCTTTGCCAGTTTTTTAGTCGAGGGTAGTCCGCTGCAGGCAATGAAGTGGGCTTGCTTGGAGAATAAATCAATGACAGTCCAAATGACTCGGTTGCCCCCACTGTTGGGGAGCTCAACTATGAAGTCCATTGCAATCTCCTCCCAGGGCTTGGTGGGTTCGGCCACAGTCTGGAGAAGGCCAGGGGGCTTCCCTGGTCTGTATTTCATGGTGGCATAGGTGGCACAGCTCCTCACATAGTCTTCCACACCAAGCCGTCCCTTAGGGTGAGGTCTGCCTGGTGTTCTTTGAACCAGGAATCATTAGAGAGCGCTGTTTTTAGATCTGCTGTCAACTTGTCTTCGGGGAGGTTGGAACCCTGGCGCGTTTGTGCTCTGGTGCAGGCTTGGGTGGCTGGCTGAGACTCTGAAATCATGGTGTGAACTATTTCTTCCCATCGGCTGTCAAATTGGGGTTTGTGGGAGAGAGCGTCAGCCAGAAGGTTCTTACCTCCGGGATATATTTCAGGTTAAAGTTAAAGCGTTTGAAATATTGAGCCCAACGAACCTGCTTTGGAGAAAGCTTCCTCGGGGTCTTCAGTGCCTCAAGAGTCTTATGGACAGTCCAAACCTCAAAAGGCTCCTCCACCCCCTCCAGGAAATGTCTCCAGGACAGGAGAGCCCATCGCACCGCAAACGCCTCTTTTTCCCATACCGCCCATCTGCACTCAGGGTCAGTTAACTTCCTTGATACGTAAGCACACGGCATTAGATTGTTCCGGGGATCCCTTTGTAGTAGAACAGCTGCCACCGCCACATCACTTGCATCAGCCTGAACCACGAAGGGCTTATTCAGGTCAGGATGCTGTAGGATTGGCTCCACCGCAAATAGGCGTTTTAACTGTTCAAAGGATTTTTGGCAGTCCATTGTCCAAGCTAAGGGCTAGCTAGGTTTTGGCCTGGTGGGAGATGGGTCGGATTTTAGCAGTTCTGTCAAAGGGAGTGCGACCTCAGCGAAGGAAGGGATAAATTGTCTGTAAAAGTTTGCAAATCCCAGGAAACTCTGGAGTTGCTAACAGGTGCGTGGGGGCTGCCAGTCCAGTACTGCCCTCACCTTCTCTGGGTCCATTTCGATCCCCTTATTCGACACTCTGTATCCCAAGTAGTCAAGCGCTTCCTTATGGAACTCGCATTTGGACAATTTTGCATAAAGTTTGGCTTCTAGGAGTTTTTTCAGCACTTGTCTGACCAATTTGACGTGGTCTTCCATATTTTCGCTGAATATAAGAATGTCATCGAGATAAACAAGAACCCCCTGATATAAATGCTCACGCAAAACTTCGTTGATCAGTTGCATTAAGACCCCTGGGGCCCCCTGGAATCCAAAAGGCATGACCCGGAATTGGAAGCTGCCCAAGGGGCAGTTAAAAGCAGTCTTCCATTAATCTCCCTCCTTTATGTGAACTCGGTAGTCGGCTTCTCTTAGATCTAGCTTGGTGAAGATTTTTCCTTTCGATAGGTGGTTTAGTAAGTCTTTCATCAGTGGGAGGGGGTAGTTATTTTGTATGCAAATGCAGTTGATAGATCAAAAGTCAATACATAATCTTAAAGTACCATCTTTTTTTTTCTTTAAACAGTACTGGGGCGGCCATGCTGGATTTTGCAGGTTCGATGAATCCTTTGGTTAGGTTGGTGTCAATGTACTTCCTCAATTCAGTCATCTCAGAAGGTGTCATGGAGTACATTCTAGGTTTCGGCAATTTGGCCCCTGGTTGTAATTCGATGATGCAGTCTGTGGGCCGATGAGGGGGGAGGAGGTTACATTCCTCCTCGCTGAAAGCTTTGGCTAAGTCTGCATACACTTTAGGGATTTGGTGTTCGCCTGGAGGCCCATCTGAACGAGCCACTGCTGTTTCTGGCTGCTGGTCATTTTGGGTAGGTTGGTGTTTGTGGGGAGGGGCAGGGGGTGTTGGGTCAACCCCTATCCTGATTTTTCAGTATCCATCTTCCCATGTAATGGTGGGGCCCCATTTATCTAGCCAAGCCAGGCCTAGTATGATAGATTCTGACATCTTTGGGGTTACTATAAATCGTATAAATTCATGATGTTTCCCCATCTCTAATCTAAGCAGTTCAGTAATGTGAGTGGAAGGGACTCCCCCAATTAGTGTGCCATCCACCTGGTAAAATTTAATTGGTTGTTTTAAGGGTGTTGTTTTGACACCCAGCTGTTCTACAATTTTTAGGCGGATTAGACATCTGGTGCAGCCGGTATCTATTACTGCTGGGATTTCTGTTTCTTTCCCTGTTTCTGGCAGGACTAGTTTTACTTTAATTGAGAAAGGGGTGATGGGTGCACTCACCATCAGGTCTTCATCCCCGCTGGGCTCATCGGGAGGTGCTCCTGTAGCTGGAGGGTCCCCCCTCTCTTCAGTGGGGAGGGGAATCTCCACGGCTTGTTTGGCAAATTGGCTGGTGTCTGGGGTTTTCTTTGGAGCCCTCCTCCCTCGTGCAGCTGTGGCGGGTCATTGTTGTGGAACTGGGGCAGGTGCCAGGTACTCAGAAGCTCGATGTCCTGTTTGTCCACAGCGATAGCGGTGTGTGTGTGTGTGTGTGTGTGTGTGTGTGTGCGATTTGCAGGTTTGGAAATGGGCTTTTTAGGTAATGCCCTACGAGGTGGTTGCTGTGCTGGTGTTTGGCTGGGCGGTGGACTTCTCTGTCTAGAGCAATGGACATGGTATAATAGTCATGGAGACGCTCAGGTACCCCCCGGATCCCACAGACTTTTCTGACTTCTGGGTCAATGGCTTCCTTGAAGTAGTGCAAGAGTATGCGATCAGGCCAATGGCCTAGATTCCCTGCGACTCGCCTAAAGTCCCATACAAAGTCTTTCATTGGTCAGTTACCTTGCTTCATGACTTTTAGCGTGGCTTCGTGTTCATTTACGTGGTATGGGTCATCAAAGCAGGACCGTAGCAGTGTGATAAAACCTTCGATATCATACAGTTCAACAGTGCCCTCATCGTGCAGCTGGGCTATCCATTCAGAGGCCTCCCGCTCATTCATCCCATCTGAGATTGCCGACATCAAGTCCCATTCTGATTCATATTGGTCACCATACTGATCAACGTGAGCCCAGACCCTGCTGAAGAAATAAGCTAGCTTGGCTGGCATTCTGTCAAAAGTTGCTCTGAAGCGGGGTGGTGGTTGCCTCACAGGTGGTGGGGGGGGGTGTCAGCTGCGGCTGGTTGGGGGACGGGGGCTGGTTGCTGAGCTGCTTGCTGCACTGGAGGGGGGGCCATTCCAGCCGGCTGTTGGATTAGTCCCCCCTGTGGTGCCCCTGGTTGTTGCATTCCAACAGGTTGGTGTGAATGTAGCTGGGTTGGAGGGGGGGCGGGCAACAGCATCGGTTGTTGGGGGAGGGGGCCTGGCTGCTGAGCTCTTGCTGCGCTGGAGGGAAAGGCATTCCAGCCGGCTGCTCGATTAGCCCCCCTGTGGTGCCAGGATCGTTGAGGCATAGGAGGGGGGCCAGGGGGATCTCTGGGAGCTTGGGACAGATGGCGCAGGATACCACTGGCACTGGATCCATCCCTGGCCTGGGTAAAAAGCCCAACCGGGCGGTATGCTCTCCACAAGAGGTAATGCTAGTGCAGGCTGGCGAGGGGCCAAAAAAGGGGGGTTTTGGAATCCCACTGCTTCAGGGTGGCCATGGTGCGTCGATCCTTCCAATTCACTCCTGGCCTGGTGGGGGGGGCTGCGCTCCACTAACCCCTCATCCTTGTCCTGGGCCAGGGAAAGTGAAAGTAGGTTGCGCTAGCCGCCATCTCTCCTCAAGGGGTTTTGAAGACGGTGCGTAACTCCCCACTTCCATCCATTCAAAGCATTCAGGAAGTCCAGACAAGGACTGGGTCCACGTTGGGTA
The DNA here is from genome assembly GCF_029215685.1 of Pituophis catenifer annectens. Classification (NCBI taxonomy): domain Eukaryota; kingdom Metazoa; phylum Chordata; class Lepidosauria; order Squamata; family Colubridae; genus Pituophis; species Pituophis catenifer. The sequence goes on from NW_027256885.1 coordinate 80,951,188, forward strand.
CAGCCTCTCCTAGTCCCGGGAGTCGCTGGAGCCCACAGCAGCCCCCATCCTCCAGTCACTCTCATGCGGCGACTTCAAATCCCCTCCTGAAGCTGGGTTGGACTGGCAACTCTTCCAGGACTCTGATGCCTTGGGCCAAGCCCCGAGCCGGAAAGCTTCCTCTGCAGCCTTCATGGCCTGTTCCATTTCTTCAGGGGAAGAAAGCAAGGGGTCGGTACTTCCTTTAGCCCCCAGGCCCCTGACAGCTCCTTCCTTCTCTTCCATTTTCACTAAGTTTTTGTACCACCCAGGGTTTAGGTAGATGCTGGGGCTCAGCACCCCCGACAGCCCCCTTAAGGGGTGCAGTTAGGTTTTAAGGAGGTTCAGGATAATGTCAGCGTTCCAGAAAACCCCCGACTCCCAGTAAAGACGCGGAAGCAGGCATTTTCCAAAGTTCTCTTTACTAGAAATAGGTATACGGGCACATCTGGGAAATCTCGAATCTGAAAAGCCCGGGCTTTCCTTCAGTAATTCAAAGCTCCCAAAACCACCCCCTTTCTCCTCAATCGATCACATGTTCCAATCAACGTCCATTCCACCTCGACCCAGCCTCTGACCACTCCTCCTCCAGATGCTGGATCACCCTGACCTTGACCGATAGGAAGAATGCTATTATGTCTACTAATTCCCCTCTCCTAAATCCCCCTTCCTACATTCCCACACATGAGGAGGTGGCAGCATTGAAGCTTCCAGCCTAATATGGCTTCCAAGGCTGACACTGTACACCTCCCAGTGGGACATGATTATTGCAGTGACAACAGTCATGGAAGGGGAGGTGGCAGACTGGGTGGCGGATCTATATAGAGACCATGCGGCCGAGTTGGGTGATTTAGGCCTGTTTCTATCTGGCCTCCAGGAGAGGTTTGAAGACTGTACTGGAGCACAACAGGCCAAGGGAGACCTACTGAAGATAAAACAGAGGGGGAGGCCTGTGGCAGAGTACATCAGGGAATTTAGAAGGCTGGCTGGAAAAGTGTGGGGATGGCCTGAGAGACTGGTTGTACACCGTTTCAAGGTGGGCCTAGATAAGACTTTACATCAGGCTTGTGCATGCAGGGGCCTGGCTCCACGGTTGGCAGCTTGGTTCCAAGCGGCCACTGAACTGGACGTCGAATTCCAATACAATCGCCAATGGAGAGAGTGGGGTTCCAGGGGCCAACGTTCAACATCCAGGCTACCTAGTTGAACCTTAGTACCACCTTCTCCAGCTCAGGTTCCCAAAACGTCAACCAGTAATGAAGTGTTTCCAGTGTGGAAAACCAGGCCACAGAGCCACGGACTGCCAGGATGGAACCAAGACTACACCGGGTCCTAGCAGTACAAACCGGGGGTCTGCTAGGAAAACCATCCGACCCACACCAGAACAGTCCCGGGGAACACAACAGGTACCGAAGACCCCAGTAACCCCATCAGAGGAGAGGTCCTCTCCCACCGAGGACTTGGAGACCAGTGATAGTGAGGGTGACATTGATCCAATGGTGCGTATGGCCATAAAACCATTTGTGGTGCCTGTTGTATTAGAGGCTGAGCAACGTAGAAGGTGTGCAGCCCTCATTGACTCAGGTTGCATATGGTGTCTAATAAGCATGGGGGTGGCTGCTGATCTAGGAGCCAGATTACATCGATTAGGTCAGTCCATCCGTTTTGAACAGATGGATGGGTCTTTGTTGGGGGGTCAGCCAGCAATCCATGTCACCAGCAAAATGATAATGGAAATTGGTCAACATAGGGAGGAAATACGCTTCATTGTAGTACCCAGAATCACCGAGGAGATAGTCCTCGGTTTGGCTTGGTTGGATAAATGGGGCCCCACCATATGGTGGGGAGGTGGTTGTCGGCATCTACGGATAGGGCTAGGTCCTGATCAACCCCCATGAAAGCTACCCACATGCCAGGGGCCCAGCTGGTAGCAAGGAGCATAGGACTGCGTGTAAGGGGGGAGAGGGATTGGCTTTCCCTGTGGAGTACGCTGACTTAAAAGACATTTTCAGTGAAAAGGAGTGTGATGTTCTACCACCTCATCGCCCCACCGACTGTGGTATTGAGATTATCCCGGGGTCATCTTTACCAAAAGCTAAAATGTACTCTATGACCCCACAGGAGTTGGCAGAAATGAGATCCTACATCGAAAAGAATCTTAAGAGGGGATTTATTCAGCCTGCTAGGTCCCGGGTGGCAGCCCCTGTCCTATTCTGGGAAAAGAAGGATGGTGGGTTGCGCTTGTGTGTTGACTTCAGGGATATCAATGCTTTTTGTGTGGAGCATTTATATCCTCTCCCCCGATAAAAGACATGATGGCCAGGCTTTCGGAGGGTCGTTATTTCATGAAATTAGACCTCTGTGAGGCTTATTATAGGGTCAGGATTAAAGCAGGGGACAAATGGAAAACGGCATTCAACTGTCCCCTGGGCAGGGCTGCGTTGGATACAACGCAGGGCTGGATTGGATTAGCCACTGGCTGTAACAGCCCCGGTGGTTTCCCAGGTCTGGCCTTCATAGTATTACACATGACGCAACTACAGACATATTCCTCGATATCCTTCTGCATCTTCGGCCACCAGAACTGTCTATTCACTAAATGGAAGGTTTTTAGGTATCCGAAGTGTCCAGCTGCCTGGACATCATGGCACCATTTTAATATGGTCAGGCGTACATCTTTAGGGACATATATCTTGGACCCTTTCCAAGCCAACCCCTCTCATTTTGTTAGCCACAATCGGTTATCCTTAAACCATGTATCCGTGTCTAGTGCCTCCCGTATGGTTTGCGGTACGTCCCCTCTGGCACAACTCAGCACAGATGTGGTGGTCGGCTGGAGTGGTCGTACCGGGAGTATCGCTTGTACTACTGCTTCCTTGTTGCTCTCATACTGTTGAGCCAGGCTAAGATTCGATATTGGGATAAAACTCAAATATTAGAAATCCAAATCTTTGGTCAAGACAGAAGTGCCTCTCCCGTGCCAAGGTGCTGAGATGACAAACGGTATTTGACGTAGGTACAGAATTGTAAAAGGGCAAACTGACCCTAACCAGATACATTCTGTTGTTTAATGTTTATTGTACCCCAAATGTCATGTAGATTTCAGAGAGAAAATACTGTTTCCCTTACTGTCCTCTTTACTGCTTGTGAGGCGTCTTCTAGCCTCTTATCTCCTTTTGTTATGTCTTGAGCTCCGGAGCTGAAAACCTGAGCCTGTGGGAACAGGGCTGTTATGTCTTTCCTAGAGATAGATTAAAGGGTAGCTTCTACGTGTGAAATGCATCACTCTCTGTAATAATTTTGCCTTTAAACTGTATAAATACACGGCCAGAAGAAGCCATCGGCGTTCAGACCCTTAGCTGTCTTTGGACTGTTTGAACCTTGCGCAAATAAACTCTTTCCTGCATTGAAGAGCTTGCCCAGTCCGTTATTTTGTCTACAACAGCTGGCGACGCTGCCGGGACTAGGTGCAAGGCGATATTTCGCTGAGGACCGTTTCGACCCCTCGGGACCATCGGGAGGTCGCTCCTGAACATTCTCCAGGCGCCACGGAGATACGTCTCCGGGAGACAGCCGCGATAACCCCATGGCCCCGACGGTGCTCTGATCGAGTCCAAGAACCCTGCGGTGCAGGAAAGGTGGTCTGAACAAATTCCTGTCCAGGAATCTACGGAGTGGGAGCGTTTTAAGTAAGTATATTGTAAAAGAATTGTACCTGCTTCATTTGAAAGCAGAAGGAGGGAATTGATCACTCCCTCGGACTCGGGGTAGGCTACCCTAATGAAGTCCATGTCAGGTTGTGTGGGTGGTTAAGCCGTCGCATTTCTCATTAGTGGCTGTGAGTTTCTGGGGCTATGAGTCGACGGCAGTGTGGTAGAAGGGATGGGGTTCAGAGCGTGCCAAATACTCCGTTGGCATGCATGTTAAAAGGTTTTGACAAGTATTTTAGCAACCCTTCCTATCCGAAAGGATCAAAGGATCAATTAAAATTCTTATGTAAACATGTGTGACCACAAAGGGAGATGGGCTGACCCCCTCCCCCTCAGGGATGGTTAAGGGAAGAAACAGTGGATAAGTTGTGGGGAGTGATTGCAGTGAATCAGGATAAATATCCTGATCAATTTCAATATATTGATCAATGGGTGAGAGCCCTGTTGAAAAAAAGCTGAGGATTTATTGCAATGTAGGGCTGAAACAGTCGGGTTATGTGTATCTGAGCAGGCAGGAAAAGTAAGGGGGCTGCTGGAGGGAGCGGAGGAGGAAATCAGAGGCGTATGAGTGATCCTGGCGTGAAGTCAAAAGTCAAGGGGAGTCATTCGCCTAGAGGTAGCAGTCAGAGTGAGGGAGAGGGGGATGATGATGATGAGGAGGAGGAGGATTTGGAGGCTGTGGGGGCTGTAGGTGGAGAAGAAAGAGCAGGAGGCACGGATGAATAAATAGGCTGATTTGTTGGCAGGAGCACTGCGAAGTGGGATGCAAGGGGGTTTTTCTCCCCCCCTTCCTTTGGAGGGGAGAAAGAGGAAAAGAGATGCTTTTAAAACTTTTTTTCTCCTTTCTGGTGGTTGTCTGGTTTTTTTTAAAACAAAATAGGCTGTACACCGCCCTGAGTCCTTCGGGAGAAGGGTGGTATAGAAATAAAATTATTTGGGAAAAGGAATTACTTGGGAAAAGGAATGCCCAAGACAGATGGTGAGAAGTAGAGGGATGAGAAGAGTGGATTTTGGGTCAGGGATGTGTGGGCAGTTTGCAGGGAGAAGGGGAGAACGAGGACAGAGGAGAGGTTTGAGTATAAGTTCAGGTTGGGGTTTCGGTAGAGGATTTGGAGAGGGCGCAGGGCAGCAGAAAGCGGAAAGTATTGGATTGGCAGACATGACTTGGTCAGATTGAGGGGGACCAGGCTTGGAAGAACCCCCGCCTGAGCCATTAGTTACAATGAAAATAGGGGGTCAGTACAGAACGTTTTTGGTAAATATGGGAGCAGGAAGATCAGTTGTAAATAAGCAGATTGCAGCCCCCCGGATCCCATAAAATCCAGGTTCAGGGGGTATCAGGACGGATTATGGGGCGGCAGGTCTTGAAATCAGAGATGTGTGATTTTAAGGAAGCTGAAATCCAGTATGAATTTTTGTACATTCCTGAGTGCCCTATTCCATTGCTAGGCAGGGATATGCTGAGCAAATTAGGGGCAACAATTTCTTTTGATGAAGATAGTTAGAGAATGACCATAAGGCATTCTCTGGAGGAGATTTGGAGGTTGTTTGATGTGCGCTGAGGATAACCTGCCGGGTTTTGCAGCTCGTCACCCTCCAGTGGGGGTGGAACTAAAACCTGGAGTGGAGTCTGTGAGTATAAGGCAGCGTCCCGTTTCTTGGGAAGCTATTTGTGCTATTTATGAAAGCATTCAGAGATTTGGAAGCGGGGTTTTTGGTGCCTATTTAGTCCTCCTGGAATACTCCAATTATCCCAATTAAACAGTTAGATGGGTCTTACAGCCCGGGGCACGGTAACTTTACACCCGGCCGTGTTGAATCCATATACCCTGTTAAGTTTAATTCCACCCCGGGCTGAGTGGTTTTCTGTTATTGATTTAAGGGGTGCATTCTTTACAATTCTCATTCACCCCGTAAGCCAGCCACTGTTTGCATTTTGAGTGGGAGAATCCTTATACAGGAATGAAAATGCAATATACTGGGACTCGGCTGTCTCGGGGATTTAAGACCTCCCCCACATTGTTTGGAATAGCGGTAGCTAGAGACTTACAGTATTATGTGCCTCAACAACCAGGAGACACAATACTGTAATATGTTGATGATGTTTGGATCAACAGGACTGATAGAGGATTTATGATGGGAGAATACTAAGATGAATGCACGAGGATGTTAGATTTGTTACTAGAGTGTGGTTATTGGGTATCAAGAAAGAAAGCTCAATTGGTGAAAAGGAAAGTTAGATATTTGGGATACAATATAAGGGTCATCGAGCTTTAGGACCAGAGCAGAAAAGGGCGGTCCTAATGCTGGCAGAACCCCGAACAAAAAGATAACTGAGAAGCTTTTTAGGACTAGCTAGCTTTTGCTGTAATTGGATGGGGGGGCCCAAAAAGCTGGCCCCACTGTTTGAAGGTGCTGGCTGCAAGTGCAGAATTGATTCAGAATTGTAATAAACTTACTTTTTCTTGTCCTATACTCATGCACTCCCCTCATGAGGAGCAGTTTGTGTTGGATACTAAGGGACATTTGTGGATTAGTGGGCAAAGGCTGACAAAATATCAGGCAATTAGGAGTGAGAATCCACAGGTGTGTCTGGTGGTGTCTAACCGATTAAATCTAGCAACTTTGTTGCCTACGGAGTCTGTTTCTGAGCATGATTGTTTACAGGTATTGGAGGTTTATTCCACCCGACCATGTAAAAAAAAAGGTAAAATAAGGTAAATATGTATGTTAGGTGGCCTGATTTAGGTCGTAAAGGGGGGGGGGTTTGGAATATGGAGATGGTACAAGAACTTAATAAGTAAATTGAGAGATTCCAACAATATGTGATGGAATAAGTACCCCCTAGATTAGTAACTTAATGTCACTCATTTGAACCTGGGGACCAAGTGGAAGATGGAAGGGATCTTTTATTGGTATTATGACTTCTCCACTTGCTATTAAGATTGCAGGATCAAAATCATGGATCCATCGGACATGAGTCAAGGCAGCAGCTGACACCGGCTGGAAAGTGTCCGTGGACAAACAACATCCAACAAAACTGACATTTGAATGTGCTTAAAGAAAGCTTTTGTATTCTATATATAGGTTACCTTGATGTATATCTGCTGATGTAACCCGCTGTAAGCTAAAAAGAGGATGGAGCACCTGCTCTCTTGAATTAGTCCGGAACTTGGATCCTGACAAGAGATTGAAGATCATTGCGGATCCATGTGGGAGGAAAATTGGGTGTGGGCACTTTGAGTAATTGGGGTAGTAGCTTTATTGATTATTGTGTTTTACAGATATAAGCAATGGTTTTGTGGACAACCAGGGCCCATTTGATTTCTCAGTCGTTCCGATCCCTAATATTTCCCAACCGGCTGCGGAGTGTGAACCTCTTACAGATGAAAGAAGTCCCTGCTTAGGACACCCTGGAAGCTGCCTTTTGATGCAAAAGAACAGAAAAGAGAATTTTCTTTAAATGTGTTGGTTTTGTAATTGTGGGTGTGAGTGTTGTTGTTGCACTCACGGTATTGATTGTGTTTTATGTATAAGCTGTAAGGTAGAGTGGGACGTGAAGATTATAGAGGAGGTGCTAGTACATTATTTGGTAATAAATCCTGAAGAAGTCCCCTTGTGATATTATCTGAAAAGGGGAAAGCTGAATATACCCGAAATTCCTAGTCATGTAACAAATACCTTTGTCAAATTGGCAGAAGACATAGCCCACACTCTGAATGTATCAAATTGTTTTGTTTGTGGAGGAACTAACATGGGAGAAAAATGGCCATGGGAAGCTCAAAGAATTAAATTATTCTAAAATATTAGAAATGGATCAGAAAGGTAATCTGTCATATAATAAGGGTAAGGATGGGGACTGGACATTGACTACTAGTCTGGTAGGGAGTGTGTGTTTTCAGGGAAGACTTGTGGCAGGCTGTCATCAGGTAGGAAACCTCATATGTACAGGAAAATGGGAAAGTAAGGTATGGTGGTCAGGAGGTAATGCCACAGAGGGAACTGATAAAAGGGCCCTGTTTAAGGTAAACAGGTTATCTTTTTTTAAAGGGTCCTGATAATCAGGCCCTTGAATGGCTGGCTCCTGATGGACTATACTGGATATGTGGTATAATGGCATATGGGGATCTACCTAAATCCTGGTGCGGAGCCTGTGTCCTGGGAATAATTGGACCAGGATTCTTTTTGCTTCCCCTTAAAACTCGACAGGTTTTAGGTGTCTCGGTATATGATGAGGTGGGAAACTTAAGACAAAGAAGACATGTAGACACATCTGCAATAGGAGGAGTTAGGGTTGGAGGTAACCAACGTGGTTGGGGAAGTGAAGAATGGCCTGCAGAGCGAATTATTGAGGTTTAGGGACCAGCTACATGGGCGGAAGATGGCATGTATGGCTATCGGACCCCTATATACATTCTGAACCGTTTAATTCGTCTGCCAGCGGTGGTTGAAATTATCACCAACGACACTGTAGAAGGTCTTACTCAATTAGCTAGGGAGAGTGTCAAATCAAGGACATATCTTATGCAGAATAGGTTAGCCTTAGACTATTTGTTAGCCAAGGAAGGAGGGGTATGTGGAAAGTTTAATTTGACTAACTGCTGTATAGAAGTTCATGAAAGCGGAAAGGTTATTAAGGAAATAACAGACAAAATGGTTGAAATAGCTCATGTGCCAGTCCAGACTTGGAAAGGTCTTAATTTACAGGATATGTTTTCAGGATGGTGGCCAAAGTTACCTGGCCTGCAGGCCATTTTTGGCCTGGTGGGATTAGTGGCTGCAGGGTGTATTTTTCTCCCATGTATTTTACCTCTGTTTGCTAACACTATTAAGAGTCTATCCTTGCTGGTGGAACGTAAGACAACTGCTCAGGTGATGGCTATGTGGGATTACAAACGGCTCCAGCAGGAAGAGGACCTATGGTGTGACTCGTCTGGATAAACAGATGAGTCACAAAGGGGGGTATGAGCCAGGCTAAGATTCGATATTGGGATAAAACTCAAATATTAGAAATCCAAATCTTTGGTCAAGACAGAAGTGCCTCTCCCGTGCCAAGGTGCTGAGATGACAAACGGTATTTGACGTAGGTACAGAATTGTAAAAGGGCAAACTGACCCTAACCAGATACATTCTGTTGTTTAATGTTTATTGTACCCCAAATGTCATGTAGATTTCAGAGAGAAAATACTGTTTCCCTTACTGTCCTCTTTACTGCTTGTGAGGCGTCTTCTAGCCTCTTATCTCCTTTTGTTATGTCTTGAGCTCCGGAGCTGAAAACCTGAGCCTGTGGGAACAGGGCTGTTATGTCTTTCCTAGAGATAGATTAAAGGGTAGCTTCTACGTGTGAAATGCATCACTCTCTGTAATAATTTTGCCTTTAAACTGTATAAATACACGGCCAGAAGAAGCCATCGGCGTTCAGACCCTTAGCTGTCTTTGGACTGTTTGAACCTTGCGCAAATAAACTCTTTCCTGCATTGAAGAGCTTGCCCAGTCCGTTATTTTGTCTACAACACTGTGGCTTCCTAGATAATGCATCTGCCAAAAAATTATTTCCACCTGGAATGTACTTCAAGGTGAAATTAAACCTACAGAAATACAAGGCCCACCGAACTTGTTTGGGGGATAGTCTCCGCAGGGACTGTAGGGCCTCTACATTTTTATGGTCTGTCCAGACCTCGAAAGGGATACTACCCCCTTCCAACAGGTGTCTCCACATTAACAGAGCCCACCGAACCACAAACGCCTCCTTTTCCCAAATGGGCCAATTGCATTCGGTGTTGTTCAACGTTCGAAATGTATATGCACATGGTTGGAGTGCCCCTTCCTCATTGGCCTGGAGGAGCACTGCCCCAACTGCCACGTCGCTAGCATCCGCCTGGCCAGCCAGAAATAACAAGGGGATTAACTGTTTAGATGCTGGTTGTAAATACTCAAGAATTAAACATAAGCCAACTTCCGGGTCACATGGGAGGGAGCAGCACGCATGATTGGTTGGGTGGTGATAACTAATGGATAAATGGTGGTGGGAAGCACAGGGCAGTAGCCCTAACAAGATTTTCATTTGTGATTGTCAGTGAGTGCCAAGAAGTGATTAAACTAAGGTAGCAGCCATCCAGGTTTGTCTCCTTTTATTTCCTTCTGTTTGAAACCTGACAGAAACATCATCAGCAATAGCTGCTATGGCTGATGAAATGTGGGAAATTCAAAAGTCTCTGTTACAGAACAGTGTTGCTATTGATTATATATTATTGCGAATGGGACATGGGTGTGAAGAGTTCGAAGGTATGTGTTGTTTTAATATTTCTGATGAATCACAATTTATTGAATCCAAAATATTTATTTATTTATTTATTTATTTATTTTATTATATTTCTATACCGCCCTTCTCCTGCGGGACTCAGGGCGGTGCACAGCCGAGATAAAACATAACATATAAAATTTAAAAAACAGGTTAAAAACCATTAAATAATTTCGGCCCAGTAATTAAAATAACCCAATTAAAACCAAATTCAATTAAAACTGAGAGGATGGGATCAAACCAGCCCAGCTAGATGGAACAAGTGTGTCTTCAGGGCCCGACGAAAAGTCCGGAGGTCTGATATCATGTGTATCTCAGGGGGCAGGTCATTCCAGAGGGCAGGCGCTGCCACAGAGAAGGCTCTCCCCCTGGGGGTCGCCAGCCGGCATTGCCTGGCCGACGGCACCCTGAGGAGGCCCTCTCTGTGTGAGCGAACTGGTCGGTGGGAGGCTATCGGCGGCAGAAGGCGGTCTCGCAAATACTCTGGCCCTAAGCCATGGAGCGCTTTAAAGGTGGTCACCAACACCTTGAAGCGCACCCGGAAGACCACAGGAAGCCAGTGCAGCTCGCGCAGGAGAGGTGTTATATGTGAGCGCCCCGTTGCTCCCATAATCCCCCACGCGGCCGCGTTCTGGACCAACTGCAGCCTCCGGGTGCACCCCAAGGGGAGCCCCATGTAGAGAGCATTGCAGTAGTCCAGGCGGGAAGTGACGAGTATTGAGTGACCGTGCGTAAGGAGTCCCGATCCAGAAAGGGACACAACTGGTGTATCAGGCGAACCTGGTAAAAAGCCCCACTGGCCACGGCCGTCATATGCTCTTCTAAAGACAGCCGTGCGTCCAGGAGGATGCCTAAGTTGCGAGCCCTCTCCGTGGGGGACAGTGATTCACCCCCAATAGCCAGCGATGGCACCAGCTGGCTATATCGGGACGCCGGAAGCCACAGCCACTCGGTCTTGGAAGGGTTGAGTCGGAGCCTTTTTCTCCCCATCCAGGCCCGCACGGCCTCCAGGCACTGGGACATCACTTCAAGGGCATCGTTGGGGTGGCCTGGGGTGGAGATGTACAGCTGAGTGTCGTCAGCGTACTGATGGAACTCCACCCCAAAGCCACGGATGTTATCACCCAGTGGCTTTACATAAATGTTGAACAGAACGGGCGAGAGGGACCGACCCTTGTGGCACCCCACAAACAAGGCGCCTCGGGGTCGACCGCTGCCCCCCTGTCAACACGGATTGCGACCGGTCAGAGAGGTAGGAGGAGAACCACCGCAGGACGGTGCCCCCCACCCCCAGCCCCTTCAACCGGTGCAACATGATACCATGGTCGATGGTATCAAAAGCCGCTGAGAGGTCTAACAGGACCAGGATAGAGGAACAACCCCTATCCCGAGCCCTCCAGAGATCATCCACCAACGCGACCAATGCTGTTTCCGTGCTGTGCCCAAGCCGGAAACCGGACTGGAGCGGGTCCAGATAGACAGCTTCATCCAGGTACCGGGGGAAGCTGCCGCGCTACCACACTCTCAACAACCTTCGCAACAAAGCGAAGGTTGGAGACTGGACGATAGTTAGCCAAAATAGCTGGATCCAGGGAGGGCTTCTTGAGGAGGGGCCTCACCACCACTTCTTTCAAAGCGGTCGGCAGGACCCCCTCACTCAGAGAAGCGTGAACAATCCCCTGGAGCCAGCCTCGTGTAACCTCCCGGGAAGCCATGTCAGGGCATTTATTAATCCCATGTTTGGTTCTGGGACTAATTACCCTGGTTTAGAGGAGATGAATCGAGGCTTATTCCAAGTTGCAATATTCTGAAAAGAAACGCGAGAAAGGTTTCTAATAAAACTCATTTATTTGTTATAAAGAAAATAAAACACCTCACTAACTAAGAAAAGTTAATTGTTACATTTTGGCAAGCGAGGTCTCCTGCCGGTCCAAGCCGGACCTTGCTGGCAGGAGAACAAAGGAAAAAAGTGTGAAGGAATGTGGGTGGATGGACATGCGTAGTAGCCTTTGATAACAATTCTTGGCAAGGTACGGAAAGTCAGATAGTCCAGAAATAATGAGCTCAGCTGGTAAATAAAATAACGCAGTGACAAGCCAGTACCAACCAGGAGGGACACGGGTCCAATAAACATGTGGTCGCGTTCAGCCGTCCCAGGATCCTGTCCACGTCCTCGGGAGCTTTACATAACATTACTGCACACTTAACACACTTAAGTAATGGGGCATTTTTTAAAAGGTTATGGGATGTATTGACCTCTTGGTTACCAAGTTTTGGCTGGTTGAAGGATCTATTTGTATGTATAATTGCTATTATTGTTATAGGTTTTATATCTTGTATTTGTATTCAATGTTTGCCTGTATGTGGTAATTGTTGTGCACCATTTTATCAATTAACAAAGCCAAGAACTAAGAATTTGAATGGAAATTACTTAAACCAAAATGAGATGTGAATTATGTTACAGAATTTAGGTGAAGGTTTACAGGAATAAGAAATTATAAAACAGGAAAGGGGGGATTGAGAGAAATAGGAATTATTCCTGTAAAAGTAAGAAGCAAGAGTTACACCATGTTTATCCTCTGTGTAACCTCAGAACCCATTTGGGAACATTAAGCAATATTAAGCAGGAAAGTGGGTTAGCAATAACAAAGTTATGAATCTATTATGACAAGGACATAATGGGCTAAAAAGCTAAAAACAGCTATTTGCCAGGAAGCCAGCTGTCATGACACCAGATGTCCTGTTGAAATTAATAACGTTATTGTTAAGATGTAGCAACTGTTGTTAAGGATGTAGTAATCAGGTAAGGGGACACAGACATATAGCCATATAAGGAAATGATCAGATTGTGAACCCTGAAAGGAGCAGTTATGGGGGCATGGTCTTGGACTGTATATTTAAAGGCCTGTATTCCTTTGTCTCATTGTCCCTCTGACAGCTACCACATTTTAGCACAGAGGGTCCTCTTTTGCAAAAGCTTCAATAAAAGCTCTTTTATTGTTCATTGTGTCTCCTATTGATTCAATTAAGAAATTCAAGTCTCACACAACCCAAGAAAATTGTACAATAAAAAATAATAACAACAAAAAAAGGAAGCACGTGTGCCAATTGTGTGAAGAGTAGTCTTTGCTTAGAGATGAGACAGAGAGATCAATCTGGCCAGAACTTGGTACTTTTGAATACAAAACCTTAAAAACACTAAGACCTAGGCTAAAACCTTCTCAATTGCCATACTGGTATTGTTGGGCTGAGCTTTCAGACCCACAGGAACCTCAACCAAAGAATAACCAGGAACTAGAGGCTGGCATAAATAGTACAGACACCAACAACTAAAGGGGAGCCAGGATTATGACTTGACGTCCCAGCCCCCCCCCCCCCCGGGCTACAAAAGCCCATCCCAGGGTGTGGAAGAGGACACCTAGAATATGTCCTCACAAATACCCCTTTTTCTCCTTCAGACTTGGTAATATGGAAAAAAAGACATTCTGTCTTTCCAATCTGAGCCCCAGACAGTGATTAGGACCCTCAAATCAATTATTGATAGCCATAACCCTTTGTGGGGAGATATGATGCAGCTGCTTCATATCTTTCTCATGAAGGATGAGCTCCTCAAACTTTTTGGAAAAACAGAAGAGATCGCCAGATAGCCCATAATTATCACACCTGGGAAGGTAGCCACAGTAAGAGTGGCATGGCCACAGAACCGGCCTGATTGGGACTATAACACAGCCAGTCATTGGGATGAATATGGCCGAGCCAAGGAAAATCTGTTGAAGGCATTACAAGAAATAGGGCGGAAACCTGTGAATTGGTCAGTTCACAGTTTCAGCATACTGTGCGAGAGGGAGAAACGCCTGATGCCTTTTGGGTCTGCCTTAAAGGTCTGCAACCTTAAACACTCTAGGAGCCATTTGGACCCGTTTCCCACAGAAAAGAAAACACCTGGGTGGACGTGGCCAACTTGTCATCACTCACTCCCACCCAGTCACATGACCCCCTAGCCATGCCTACACAGCTGGTCATTAGGGCACAGAACCGGTTGTTTAAAAACACTGGGAACCACAAAACCCTTTTGACATCTTTGTCTCTTTGTCTCTCCCTCCCTCCCTCTCTCTTCTCCCCTCTCTCTGTATCTCTCTCTCTCTCTCTCTATGTCGCTCTGTATATCTCTCTCTCCCCCCTCTCCCTCTCTATCTCCCCCCTCTCTCTCCCTCTCTCCCTCTCTCTCCCTCTCTCTCTCCCCCCTCTCTGTATCTCTCGCTCTCTTTTTTTTATAAAAAAAGTTTTTATTTTATAAACAAACAAACAATACATAATCAATCATTCAATGTGTCATCTAAGTACATCTTTTGTGTCTTCTTCTTACTCCTCCAATATTTATCATATCTTAATATTATCATTTCATTTATTATGACATTTCCCCCACATTTCTTACTTCTCTGTTAATACACTTCTCTATCTTTTTATTTTATTAAAAATTTTACACTTCCGGTTTGCTGGCCTCCGGCGAAGACAGTCTCTTCTTAAGGACCGCCAGCCCCGCCATCTGTAGAGCCGCTTCAACATTGAGAAGCAGCTTGAAAACTCTGAAATCCTTAGGATTGTAGGAGGAGAGTAGGCAAGGCACAGGTTGAGCCCCTGTGAGCCCCCAGAGAATCGCTGCTGGGGAGGAAACAGGCGCGGCTTCCTTTCAACTTGCCAGACTCCGGACGGCGTGGGACGATTCTGCTTCCTGCAGAACAAGCCGGCTGCTGCAAACGTCTAAATTGAATGAAACCAACCTTAACAAACAGCGGAAATATCAACTTGAACCCCCAAACTTGGAAATCGCAAGTATTAATGCTTTGGTGACTTTTTAACTTAAGAGAAAGTACGAACGAGTGAAAGTGATTTGAAAAAAAATGGCGCCCAGCAGCAGAGTTAACGAGCTAGCGAGAGTGATCTTGTGAAGCTACTTTGATCTGTTACAAAGTTGCTCTGCCTGAAATAAAGAGGAACAGGAAAAGAGGAAAAAACTCTCTCTTTAAAATCTGAGCCTGCTTCAGTCTAGTTTCTATTTGATTAAACCTGGGGGACTTTTTTAGAAGTCTTTGTGGAGGTGGAAAAGGAAAAAGGATTTCCCTTTTCAGAAAATCTAACTTACGTGGCAGGATGGCTTCAAAGAAGCAGGAAGGAAAGGCAGCAGGGGGGGGATCCCCCACACACAAACATGAACTGCAGCCTCCTCCCACCCAACAGACTCAGAAAAAAGACTTTGATTTTGAAAATTTAAAAGAATTTATTTCTCAGGCTTTGGATGATAAATTTCAAAAATCTCAACAGGAAATAGATGATAAACTTCAAAAATCTCAACAGGAAATTATGCAGGAAATTAATGAAATCAAAGATATGGTGAAACAGGATTATAGCAAGGTGACTAAAAAAATATCGGATGTGGCGTCTGGCCTCACAGAATTTATTATTAAAGTGGACTCCAAAGTGGAAGAATTCAAATCAGAAGTCAATGTTAAGATTAAGGACAATGATTATAAAATTTCTGATGTTGATGATAAAATGCAGAGAGTTGAAAATGAAATTGTAATGATGCAATTCAGGGCCATGGAATTTGCTATAAGACTCAGAGGAATCAGAGAGGATGACAGACAGGATTTGAGACAGATTTGTGCTGATGCTTTGGCTGTGTTATTAAAAATTAACCCTGAAGTGGTTTTTTATAAAATAGATAAAATTTACAGAGTGAATTCCTGGGTGGCCAGATGAAGACAACTGCCTAGAGATGTGGTGATATATTTTACAGATAGAGCAATAAGAAATGATATCCTGCAAAAATCTTTTCTCTCCTCTGTGCAAGTGGGTGGGGGGGGGCTCAAATTGGAGTTTATAAAGAATTGCCACCCAAAATGTTGAAAGCTAGAAAAGATTTTGGCTTTCTAGTAAATGAATTGAAAAAACAAGAGATACCATTCCGGTGGGATGCCCCAACTGGTATAATTTTAAAATACAATGGAGAAAGACATCGTTTGAACACTGTTGAGAAGGCGGAGCATTTTTACTCTATTATTCTTAAAGAAAGAACGCCATCTCCACGTACGTCTACAGTGCTGGAGATTAAGGAGAGTGATAAGAAGCAACTCCAGCAAGAGTTGCAAGAACAGTCTAAGCAGGTGGAGCCAGAGGAAATGCAGGGTGCTGTAGGAGGCTTTCTGGAGGAGCACCTGATAGAATCTTCTCCAATCTTGGACCCGGCTCGGATGGTTGAAGTCAAAGACCAGCGTATAACTCGTGCAAAATCTAAGCAACTTAAAGAAAAGCAGCAACAGGAAAAACAATACAAAAAGGGAGCTAAGAGTACTACACAAGAGTCTGAAGCCATGGGGGGAGGAAAAACCGAAGATTTCGGAAGGTCTTCGGCTATTCTGCTCGTCGCTTCAAAAAGATAAAGATGACAATTAAGTGCTTATCTTGGAATGTGAATGGGTTGAATTCATTACAGAAAAGGAAGAAGTTATTTGCATATTTGAGACAATTTAATAATGATATAATTTGTTTACAAGAAACTCATATTAGAACTCAAGATCAAAAATACCTGATAAATTCTAAATTAGGAACACATTTCATAGCTTCAACTTTGCAAAAAAAGAATGGTGTGGTTATTTATGTAAACAAAAGATTGACAGCTAAAATTATAGAAGTAGATGAAAATGGTAGGTTCATAGCAATTGAATTGCTTACAGTAAATGGCCAAATTCTTTTGATTGGAATTTATGCTCCCAACCAACAACAGGATCATTTCTATAAAATGCTACACACCAAAATACTGCAATGGGACTATAGATCTATTTTAATTATGGGAGATTGGAATGGAGTAATTGATTCTAAATTAGATAAAAAGAGTTTGGCGAAATCCAGGATTAGACTACCACAGACTTTTTTTGATATGAAAGAAGATTTGGAATTAAAAGATATTTGGAGAATACATAACCCGAAAGAATTGGACTATACTTTTTTTTCCGATAGACATAGATCCTTCTCTAGGATTGATTTTATTTTGTTGTCAGATGATCTACTTGTTAAGACAAAAAGAACAAAGATCTTTCCAAGAACTTTGACCGACCATAGCCCAGTATGGATAGAAATTGAAATGGGTAAAATTGAGAGACGATCATGGAGATTAAATGAAAACTTGTTCAGATATGAAAAAAATATAACAGAACTTAAGAAGCAGTTGAAAGAATTTTTTGAAATGAACTTGAATAAAGGTACCCCAGTTGAAATTGTGTGGGATGCAAGCAAAGCCTATATGAGAGGGGTACTCATTTATATGAATTTTAAACATAGACTGAATCGACAAAAGAAAAGATCTGAATTGGAAGCAGAAATAAAGAATAAAGAACAGCTACTTATTAAAAACCCAACAGATGAAAGAACACGTGGTGTTATAAAACTTTTGAAAGATCAATTTCAAATGCTTATGGCGGAACAAGTTGCAACAAACCTACAATATGCGAGGCATAATACATTTTGTAACGCCAATAAACCGGGCAGATGGTTGGCCTATACATTAAGGAAGAAGCAGAGTACACGGACTATTGATAGTATTGATATTGGAGGGAAAGAAATCTTTCAACAAAAATTAATTAAAGAAGCTTTTGTGGATTATTATACTAAACTAGTGTTGTGGCCCCGCCCTCTGAGCCTGTCCCATCGGAGGAAGAAAGCTCCGAGCATGAGGAAGAGGAGTCAGCCAGGCCTCCCTCTCCAGGCCCCTCCCCTCTGGCATTGTTTCAAGTGCCGGCCGAGGGAGAGGAAACAGCTGCTTCGGATCAGAGTGATAATGACACATCATTCCTGGACGCACGCCTCCGAAGGTGTGATAAACGTTTGCAGCAGCTTGGGAGGCGTGCTAGGGATTAGAACTGAGTCACTGGACCACACCCCAGAGACCACACCCCAGAGACTATATAATAGAGAGTGGTGGTCAAGGATCTTTTGTGACGAACAAAGCAAAACCTTGGACAGTCACTAAAGCCTCGTCCGGAACTGCTGGGAGGAATATTATTTCTGTTTGGACTTTCTTGAACGTTCGTATCTTATCTGTCTGTTTGTGAAAATAAAGACCCTTGGCAGACGGTGTGTCTATCGCTGCCAAGTCGGAGATAAGAACTGGGTGCGTTCCAAAGTGTTTCCTTAACCCTTGACTGGCTGTGTGTGTGTGTGTGGGGACGGGGACAGATCATCTTGTTCGTCACCCCATACTCCATCGTTAACCCACGATGGACCAACAGCTGCAGCAGCAGTTACAGCAGATACTGCAGGCCAATCAGCTTCTGCAACAGCAAGTAGCACAGCTAACTGCCCAACTTGCTTTGGGAAATGCTCCTGCAGCTCCACCTCCTCCCCCTCCCCGTCCGAGATGCCCAGTGAACGTGCCAGATAGGTTTTCTGGGCAGCAGGAGATGTTTCCGGCCTTCTTGGGACAATGCCAACTGTTTATGGCAATGAGGCCGGAGGATTTTCCGGATGACCGGGCTCGGGTGGCATTTGTTATCAGCTCCCTCTCTGGCACTGCCGCCCGATGGGCCACGCCCCTGTTGTTGCAAGATAGCCCCTTGCTCCTGGACTTTCAGGGCTTTTTACAACACCTGCGCACCATGTTTGAGGACCCCCTCCGGGTGCAGACGGCAGCGAGGCGCATCAAGGACCTCCGCCAAGGCAAGCGCCCCCTGCAGGACTATATTGCAGAGTTCCGACTGCTAGGCCAGGATTCGGCTTGGAATGAGGTGGCGCTGATGGACGCCTTCCAGGACGGCCTTTCCGACGAGATGCAGGACGAGCTGGTTCGTGTGGAGGCGCCACCGACCCTCGACGCGCTGGTGACCCAATGCCTGCGCATCGACGCCCGCTTGCAACGGCGACGTCCCCGTCGGGCTCTTCCGGAACCATCGACAGCGTCGGCACCCCCGCGTTTCGCACCGACAGCGCTCCGGACCGCACAGCGTTTTGTGGCGACGGCTGAGGAGCCTATGGAGCTCGGAGCAGCCAGACCTCAACTGACGGCCCAGGAGCGGATGCGGAGACGTCAAAGGGGGTTGTGCCTCTATTGCGGCGAGGCGGGACATTTTGCCGCCTCGTGTCCCCGGAAGCGGAGTGGACCGCTCAAGCCTGTTCCGGAGTCTCGGCGTGACCTGCCGGGAAACGGGCCAGGCCTGGCCTAGGGGAAACTCTGGGTCAGGCACGTGACCATGCCCCGCCGGAGTCGGCGGCTGTGGACTGTGAGCCCCCTCGGCACCTGATTTTGAACACCCGGGTGTTGTTGGCTAACCGGTCGGAGGGGCTCCAAGCGCACGCGCTGGTGGATTCGGGGGCCACCACGAACTTTATGGACCAGGCCTTTGTGGCCCATTACAAAGTCCCCTTGGTTCCAGTGGACCCTCCGCTGAGGGTTGAAACTATAGATGGGCGGGAACTCGTGGCGGGGCCCATCAAAACCGCTACCCAGCCCTTGCGCCTCGCCATTGGAAACCACGAGGAGGCGATCCAGTTTTACGTAACGGCGGATCTGCACTTTCCCTTGGTCCTGGGGATGGCCTGGCTTCGGGCGCACGACCCTCAGGTGGCGTGGTCGAGAAACGCCATCTCGTTCCCGAGCCTGCAGTGTGTTGACCACCTTCGCCACACCTGCGCCGGCCAGGACGTCTCTGCCCCAAACGTCTCCTTGCCTCCGGAGCTGACGCCCTTCGCCGACGTGTTCAGCGAGAAGGAGGCGGACCGCTTGCCCCCGCACCGACCCTACGACTGTGCGGTGGACCTAATGCCCAACGCGCCCCTGCCATCGGGACGCCTGTACTCCATGTCGGAGCCCGAGCTGGCCGCCTTACGGGACTTTCTGGAAAAGAACCTGGCCCGTGGGTTCATCCGGCCTTCGACCTCCCCGCTCTCAGCCCCGGTCCTCTTCGTTAAAAAGAAGACGGGGGACTTGCGCCTGTGTTGCGACTACCGGCGCTTGAATGCCATCACAGTGAGAAATCGCTACCCCCTGCCGCTGATCCCGGAGCTGATGGAGAGGTTGCGGGAGGCCTCGATCTTCACTAAGCTCGATCTCCGAGGGGCTTACAACCTGGTGCGCGTGAGAGAGGGGGACGAGTGGAAGACGGCGTTCGGTACGCGGTACGGACACTTCGAGTATACCGTCATGCCGTTCGGGTTGACCAACGCCCCCGCGGTCTTCCAGCACTTGATGAACGATGTGTTCCGGGACATGCTGGATCGGTTCGTGGTGATCTACTTGGATGACATTTTGATCTATTCCCGGACCCCGGAAAGTCACCTCCAGCATGTCCGCCAGGTCCTGCAGCGCCTGCGGGAGCACCAGCTCTATGCGAAGTTGGAGAAATGCTACTTCTTCCAGACTTCCATAGAGTTCCTCGGGCACATCATCACCCCCGAGGGCATCGCGATGGACCCGCACAAGGTGGAGGCCTTGCGCAGTTGGGAACCCCCGCGTCGGGTGAAGGACGTCCAGCGTCTGTTGGGATTCGCCAACTACTATCGGACCTTCATCCCGGGCTTCGCCACCCTGACCTTGCCGTTGACCCAGCTCCTTCGGAAGAAGGTCCCGTTCCAGTGGGGGCCCCCGCAGCAGCAGGCCTTCGAGGTCCTCAAGCAGGCCTTCCTCACGGAGCCAGTCCTGAGGCACCCCAATCCACACCGTCCGTTCGTGGTGGAGACGGACGCGTCCAACGTGGCGATTGGGGCGGTGCTGCTACAGGCTCCGGTGGATGGCGGCACTCTTTTTCCCTGCGCATACTACTCCCGGAAACTCAACCCTTCCGAGCGCAACTACACCATCTGGGAAAAGGAGTTGCTGGCCATCAAGGCCGCGTTCGAGGCTTGGCGACATCACCTCGAGGGGGCCCGACACCAGGTGGAGGTGCGGACGGACCATCGGAACCTGGAGCACCTCACCACGGCACGGAAGTTGAACCAGCGGCAGATCCGGTGGTCGTTGTTTTTCGCCCGGTTCAACTTCCACGTCACCTACATTCCGAGCAACCTCAACCAGAGGGCGGACGCGCTATCCCGTAAGCCGGAATACTTTTGCCCCGAGGACTCCCTTCCCCCCCGGACGGTGCTGCCAGCGGACTCCTTGGCCGCGGTCCAGGAACCGGTGGACCTGCGGGCTCAGGTGCTGGAAGCGCAGCGACGGGACGACTGGTCGCAGCAGCGGAGAGCGGACGTCGGCCCCCGCGTCCCCATGGACCGTGGAGGAGGGCTTGCTCAGACATCGGGGTCGGCTGTACGTGCCCACGAGTCCGCTCCGAGCCCTCGTCATGAACCAGTGTCATGACAACCCCGCGGCGGGGCACTTCGGCTTCTTTAAGACTTTGAACCTGGTGACGCGGACTTTTTGGTGGCCTTGGGTACGGCACGACGTGCACGCCTATGTGACGTCCTGTGTGACGTGCCGACAGGCCAAAGCCGCGTCCGGCCCCCCTCCCGGACTCCTCCAGCCGCTACCGACACCGGAGAGACCGTGGGGAGCCATCTCCATGGACTTCCTGACAGACCTGCCCCTGTCCGCTACGTACACGACCGTCCTCGTGGTGGTGGATGCACTCACGAAGATGGCACATTTCATCCCGTGCCGCGGCCTGCCCT
Source organism: Pituophis catenifer annectens (assembly GCF_029215685.1). Taxonomy (NCBI): domain Eukaryota; kingdom Metazoa; phylum Chordata; class Lepidosauria; order Squamata; family Colubridae; genus Pituophis; species Pituophis catenifer. The sequence continues at coordinate 80,972,875 of NW_027256885.1, forward strand.
CGGCCCGCACCACGGCTCGCCTGTTCCTGCAACATATCTTCCGCCTCCACGGCCTGCCGGACCGGGTGGTTTCGGACCGCGGGGCCCAGTTCACGGCTCGCTTCTGGAAAAGCCTGATGGCCGCGCTGGAGGTGCAGGTGTGCCTGTCATCGTCGCACCATCCGGAGACTGACGGGGGCACGGAGAAGGTCATCGGCATACTGGAGCAGTACCTCCGCTGTTTTGTCAACCAGCAGCAGGACAACTGGGCCGAGTACCTTCCCCTGGCGGAGTTCGCTTTTAATAACTCCCAACACACCTCCACCCAGATGACCCCGTTCCATGCCAACGTCGGATACCATCCACGGCTTTTCCCGTTGACCATCATGGACTCCCCTGTTCCCGAGACCCGGGACTTCCTCTCGGAGCTGCAGGCAGTGCAGCAACTGGTGCGGTGGCAGCTGATCCGGGCGAAAGAGGATTATAAACGGTTCGCCGATCGCGCCCGCCGGGCGACGCCACCGCTGGAAGTAGGAGATCGGGTGTGGTTGTCCACGAAACACCTCCCCACGGACCGGCCGGTGAGGAAACTGGCCCAACGCTTTATCGGTCCCTTCCCTATCGAGGCGGTCATCAATCCGGTGGCCTACCGGTTGACTCTACCCCGCTCCATGCGGCTCCACCCTGTTTTTCATCGGTCCCTCCTGGTCCCTGAGGCCCCCGCGAGCCATCTCCGCCGCCCGCCGACGCCTGCCCCCCCAGCCGCAGCCGACGAGGACGATGCCTCGATGTACGAGGTGGACAGTATCCGGGACTCCCGTTGGCTGAAGGGGCGCTTCCAATACCTCATTGCCTGGAAGGGGTACGGGCCCGAGGATTTCACCTGGGTGGACGCGTCTGCCGTTCAGGCCCCTGACCTGGTGCGGGCTTTCCACGAACAGTTCCCGTCCCGACCCCATCCCGACCGTCAGACCCGGGGGAAGGGCCCTGCGGTGGGGGATAGTGTTGTGGCCCCGCCCTCTGAGCCTGTCCCATCGGAGGAAGAAAGCTCCGAGCATGAGGAAGAGGAGTCAGCCAGGCCTCCCTCTCCAGGCCCCTCCCCTCTGGCATTGTTTCAAGTGCCGGCCGAGGGAGAGGAAACAGCTGCTTCGGATCAGAGTGATAATGACACATCATTCCTGGACGCACGCCTCCGAAGGCGTGATAAACGTTTGCAGCAGCTTGGGAGGCGTGCTAGGGATTAGAACTGAGTCACTGGACCACACCCCAGAGACCACACCCCAGAGACTATATAATAGAGAGTGGTGGTCAAGGATCTTTTGTGACGAACAAAGCAAAACCTTGGACAGTCACTAAAGCCTCGTCCGGAACTGCTGGGAGGAATATTATTTCTGTTTGGACTTTCTTGAACGTTCGTATCTTATCTGTCTGTTTGTGAAAATAAAGACCCTTGGCAGACGGTGTGTCTATCGCTGCCAAGTCGGAGATAAGAACTGGGTGCGTTCCAAAGTGTTTCCTTAACCCTTGACTGGCTGTGTGTGTGTGTGTGGGGACGGGGACAGATCAACTATATGCTAAAGATGATATGCAGAATGGACTTATAGAAAAATACTTAGATAATAAAAGAGTTACAAAAATTACTAATCAACAAAAGGAAAGAATGAATTATCCTATAACAGAGGAGGAGATAATAATAGCAATTAAACAATTAAAAACAGCCAAAGCTCCTGGAACGGATGGTTTGACTGCAGTGTATTATAAAACCTTGCAAGCAGAAATGGTGGAACAACTTAGAGCTTTATTTTGCAATATTCAACAAGGGGGTAAAATACCCCCATCATGGACAACATCTTATATTTCTTTGATACCAAAAGAGCAAGTAGGTCCTAAAAAAACGGAGAATTATTCACCAATATCTCTTCTGAATACTGATTATAAAATTTATGCAAAAGTACTAGCCAACAGGTTGATGCCAGTAATCCAAGAGGTGATTCATTATGACCAAGCGGGATTTATCGAGGGCAGATACATGAAGGACAATGTAAGGCAAGTAATAGACTTATTGGAATATCTTGAGAGGAATAAACAGGTACCTGCAGTGCTGGTCTTTTTGGATGCGGAAAAGGCCTTTGATAGAGTGGATTGGAATTTTCTATTAAAGACTTTAAAAAAGATGGACTTTGGGGACCAATTTATACAGGCGGTTTCAGCAATTTACCAAGAGCAAAAGGCACAGATTATTATTAATGGAAGCTTGACAACAGAGTTTAAAATTGAAAAAGGAACAAGACAGGGATGTCCGTTATCCCCATTGCTATTTATTTTAACACTAGAAGTCTTGCTAAATACAATTCAGGACTCTAATATCTTGAAAGGTATAATGATAAGGCAAGAGGACTACAGAATAAAGGCATTTGCAGATGACCTGGTTGTTACCCTAACACAGCCAATGGAATTAATAATCCAGATGAAAGACATTATACAAGACTATGGTAAAGTTTCAGGTTTTAGATTGAACCAGAAAAAAACTAAGATGATAGTTAAAAATATGACACAAGATCATAAACACGAGCTTGAAAGGAGGGCAGGTTTTGAGATTGTACCAAAGGTAAAATATCTAGGAGTTAAGGTTGCAGAATCAAATATGAAACTGTTTCAAAATAATTATGAGGTGTTGAGAGGTGCAGAAAGATATGGAGACTTGGAAAAAACTGCAGCTGTCTTTACTCGGAAGAATAGCAGCAGTTAAGATGAACATTTTGCCAAGAGGGCAGGTCTTGAGAATGTTACCTGGGAGGAGTTTGATCCTGTGACTCCCGAGGATGTGGACAGGGTTCTGGGTAAGATTAGTGCCGCCACGTGTTTATTGGACCCGTGTCCCTCCTTGTTGGTGCTAGCCTCCCGGGAGGTTACACGAGGCTGGCTCCAGGGGATTATAAGTGCTTCTCTGAGTGAGGGTGCCTTTCCTGCCGCCTTGAAAGAGGCGGTAGTGAGGCCCCTCCTCAAGAAGCCTTCCCTGGACCCGGCTGAATTAGCCAACTATCGTCCAGTCTCCAACCTTCATTTTGTGGCGAAGGTTGTTCAGAGCGTGGTGGCACGACAACTTCCCCGGCACCTGGATGAAGCTATCTATCTAGACCCGTACCAGTCGGGCTTCAGGCAGGGGTACAGCGCTGAAACGGCATTGGTCGCGTTGGTGGATGATCTCTGGAGGGCTCGGGACAGGGGTTGCTCCTCTGTCCTAGTCCTATTAGACCTCTCAGCGGCTTTTGATACCATCGACCATGGTATCATGCTACAGCGGTTGAGGGGGTTAGGAATAGGGGGCACCGTTTTGCGGTGGTTCTCCTCCTTCCTCTCCGACCGCTCGCAGTTTGTGTTGGCAGGGGGACAGAGGTCGACCTCGAGGCATCTCGCATGGGGAGTGCCGCAAGGGTCGGTCCTCTCGCCTCTCCTGTTCAACATTTATGTGAAGCCGCTGGGTGAGATCATCCGTGGTTTTGGGGTGAAGTGTCATCTGTACGCTGACGATATTCAGCTGTACATCTCCACCCCAGACCACCCCAACGATGCCCTTGATGTGATGTCCCGCTGCCTGGAGGCCGTGCGGGCCTGGATGGGGAGGAACAGGCTCAGACTCAACCCCTCCAAGACCGAGTGGCTGTGGCTTCCGGCGCCCCGATATAGTCAGCAGGTGCCATCGCTGACTATTGGGGGTGAAGCCTTGCCCCCCACAGAGAGGGCTCGCAATCTGGGTGTCCTCCTGGATGCACGGCTGTCTTTAGAAGAGCACATGACGGCCGTGGCCAGGGGGGCCTTTTATCAGGTTCGCCTGATTCGCCAGTTGCAGCCCTTTCTGGATCGGGACGCCTTGCGCACGGTCACTCATGCCCTTGTCACCTCCCGGTTGGACTATTGTAATGCTCTCTACATGGGGCTCCCCTTGAAGAGCACTCGGAGGCTCCAACTGGTCCAGAATGCGGCCGCGCGGGTGGTTATGGGTGCAACTCGTTGCGCCCACGTGACACCCTTCCTGCACGAGCTGCACTGGCTCCCAGTGGTCTTCCGGGTGCGATTCAAGGTGTTGGTTACCACCTTTAAAGCGCCCCATGGCATAGGACCCGGGTACCTTCGAGACCGACTTCTGCCACCAATAGCCTCCCACCGACCAGTCCGCTCCCACAGAGAGGGTCTCCTCCGGGTGCCATCAGCCAAGTTATGTCGGCTGGCGACACCCAGGGGGAGGGCCTTCTCTGTGGGAGCCCCAGCCCTGTGGAATGAACTGCCCCCCGAAATACGAAAGATTTCCGACCTCCGGGTGTTTCGCTGCGCTCTGAAGACCCTGTTGTTCCGCCAGGCAGGGCTATTAACATAACGTTTTAAATTGGGGTATTTTAAATTTCTGGGATTTTAATTGGAGCCCAATTATTTAATGATTTTAAATTTTAAATTGTTGTCGTGTCTTTGTGTTTTTAAATAGGCTGTACACCGCCCTGAGTCCTTCGGGAGAAGGGCGGTATAGAAATAAAATTATTTATTTATTTATTTTATTTATTTTTGTTTCAAATGATTCCGGTGCTTAAAAGTGATAAACAACTGAAAGTGTGGCAAAGTGGAGTGAATAAGTTTGTCTGGAACGAGAAAAAACCGAGAGTGAAATTGAAAATTATGCAAGATGTTCCAGAAAGGGGAGGTCTTAAACTTCCAAACCTACAATTATATTATGAAGCAGCAGCTTTGACTCAAGCAAGCGATTGGTTTGGAAGGAAAAAGACTGGAATATTGAATATAGAAAGTTTTGATCTTGAATATGGATGGCATGCCTACTTATTTTATGAGAACAAAGTGGATAAAGTATTTAAAAGCCATATACTTAGAGACTCTTTGATGAGGGTTTGGAAGAAGCACCGACTCAAATGGGATTACAAAATACCGCTACGGTTGGATCTTGGTCATATTATGTGGAATACAAATATAATGTCACTCGGGGGGTTTTTATATAAAGAGGTTCTTTTTACAGATGTGGGCAGATGGCAGTTGAAGACATTAGAGACACTGTTGGACGAAGGGATTAATTTAACTTGGTTACAATACAATCAACTTCAATTGAGATGGAAAGAGGACCAAAAAACTCGTATTATGTTGCATGAGGAAGAATTGGTTAGACATATAAAAGAGAAAGGTCCAATGCATATTAAAAGGCTTTATAATGTTTTGTTAGAAAGGGATTCAGAAACTGAATTGGTTAAAGATTGTATGATCAAGCGGGCACAAAATTTTGAAGAAACAGTGATGTTGGAAACATGGGAAAAAATTTGGGTTCAGAACGTTAAATTCACACAGTCGCAGAATTTGAGGGAAAATTTCTATAAAATGTTCTATAGATGGCATTTAGACCCCAAAAAATTGTCGTGTATGTACCCTAATGTTCAGCCAAAATGTTGGAGATGTGATTGTTTAGATGCTACATATTATCATGTTTGGTGGACTTGTAAGAAAGTTAAGGCTTTTTGGATAAAAATTTGGTGGGTTATGAAGAATGTTTTGAAGAAAAAAATTCAATTTTCTCCACAACTGTTTTTATTGGGTATAGTTAAGGGTTTTCCGTTGGGTGAAACAAAGTTGATATTGTACATGATAACTGCAGCGAGATTATTGATAGGTAAATACTGGAAAAATGAAGCTTTGCCCACTATCGAGGAATGGACTTTGAAGATGGCCAGTTTTGCAGAGATGGCGAAGATTTCAGCATATTTAAAAGATTGTTCACAAGAGACTTATGAATGGGAATGGAAAAAGTGGATAGATTATGTTCAGAACAAATATCAAACCAGGAAGTATCAAATAGCTTTTATTTGAAAATGGTATATTAAGATAGAAATATTTTAATGTAATGAGGATGAAAAACTATAAGGGGGAGGGAGGGGTTCAGGTTTTATACAAAGGGTTTTTTTTTTTCTTGATTTGAGTATATTGTATGGAAGTCCGGGGGGAGGGGAGGGTTAGGGAGGGCTAGGGAGGATGAGGTTGGGAAGTTCGGGTGGGTTGAGGGGGGGGGAAAGGGGTGAAAATGTAATTGTAAAACTTTTGCAATAAAAAAAAATTTACAACAATTTTATCCCCACACAACCTTCAACCCCCCCTCCCCACACACCCCCGACTTCCCAGAGCAAAAACAGGGTATAACATTTAACAAACCTAAGCTAAAATATGCTAACTTACTACAAGATTCAAACTCCCTCAAGTTCTTTAACTCCCCTTTTAAAAGTTATTCATCAACCTTCCTTTTATAAATTCTTTTATCACATTTCACATTTGTTACTAAAATCCTTTCCATACCTTCTTTTTCAGCATTACTCCCTAGTAAAATTCTAAATTAAACATTTATCCTCTTTAGTCATTCATAAACCACTTGCCAATTTCTGATTGTTCACCATTACTCCCTTGTAAAATTCTAAATTAAACATTTTTTCAAAACAAAAATATCCATTAAATTTTCAGTTAACCATTTTAATACTTCAATAAATTTTAAAAAGCTATCCAATTTTAATAAGTCTTTTTATTTCAATAAAACATTAAAAGAAATTTATCTTCCATTCTTCCTTTCTTTCTATATTTTTTCCAGTCCTTCTTCTTCAATAATACTTTCTTCTTCAGCATTGCTCCTCCCCCTGCTTTTATTTTTGAGAATTTTTCCCTTCTCCATTTTTCTCTGGCTTCTTTGCAAACCCTCTTCTTTCTTTCTTTCTTTCTTTCTTCTTCAGTCTCATTCCTCCGCCACAATCCCGTTCTCTTCGCAAAGTAATTCCCCCCGGCAAAAACACCTCTTCAACTACGATTGAGAATCCATTTTTGTAACAAAGTTGTAAAGTTCCACTTCGAATCTTCCTTTTTGTATAAAAAATCCCAACACCTCCTGACAATTTTCCATTTACCTGTATCAAAACCTTTGGAGGAATATCTCTCAATATTTCCTGGTTACACTCCTTCCCAATTTGAAGAACCTCTATTTCATTTTCCAAAGACACAATAAACTCGTTTTTTTCTTCCACCTCCTCTTCACTTATATCTTTGTTTGGGATTTGAGTAAAATCCTTCTTAAGAATCCCTTCAATTCTTTCCACAAATGCAGAGGCAAATGATTCTAAAACTTCTTCCAAAAGATCCACAGTCAGCACTTGTGAGCCTTCATCACTTTCAGAAAAGCCAGCCATTTTTTTTCCTTTTTCTTAGATATAATTTTTAAATCCTTCTCCTTTTAAAATAAAATCCTCTTCTTTTAAACAGGGGCTTTCAGCACCACATAATACTTTGTATCTAAGTTTCACTTCTCCACACCCCATTAGAGTCACATGCCATCTTACTTTCCCTTTCTACCATAGAGATTCAGAGGGAAGTGATAGATTTTGGAGTTAAAGTTTAGTACTTGCAATTTTCGTTTCTCCTGTATTTGCTCTGCCAGCTTTCAAGTCCAAAATTTTTTGTTTCCTTAAAATTGAGTTGCTGGTGCTGGTGTGGACGTGACGCCTCGTTCTGCATAAAGCAGACTCGTCCCGGATCCGGAGCACTGAAGAGCTTTCAGGGAGCTCTCACCCTGCAAACCCCAGGCTTAAAAAGAAAAAACCTGGGGGTTTGGGGAGCTCTACCCAAACCCTTCTGCTCTTCTCTCCCCCTTCCAGCTTTCTCCGAGCCTGACCCCCAGGCTCGGAGAGCAGGTTAAGCATCTCCCCAAGTGACTGAGGCATGCCCAGCACCAACATGAGCCGGAAGAAGCACCAGCAAGAGTGAGGTGCCAGAGAATCAGTCCCGGCCACTTCTCCATACCCCACCATTGCCCTTAACTTCTCAGGCCATGCAAGACTTCAAGGAGGATTTGTACTACCAAATTGGGAACTATATTATCTGGCAGCAGCGTTATCATGAATGAGAGAATGGATTGAATTAAGAAATACAAGATTATTATTATTTATTTTGACTTTGGAGGTACTATTGAACAAGATACGTGATTCAGAAAAATTGAAGGGTATTGTAATTAGACAACAAGATTATAGATTAAGAGCATTTGCAGATGACTTGGTTATTACTTTATCCCAACCTATAGAGTCGGCCCCATATATATTGGATATAATTGATCAATACGGGAAAGTATCAGGATTTAAAGTTAATTCACATAAGACAAAGATGATAGTTAAAAATATGACTATACTTGAAAGAGATAAACTAGCAAGATTAACAGATTTTGAAATAGTTAAAAAGGTTAAATATCTAGGGGTATACATAGCAGCTTCAAATACAAAATTATACAAAAACAATTATGAGGTACTTTGGCAGAAGGTACAGAAGGATATGGAAAATTGGAAAAAATTACAGTTGTCTTTATTGGGAAGAATTGCAGCAATTAAAATGAATGTTTTACCTAGATTTTTATTTTTGTTCCAAATGATACCTGTGCTTAAGAAAGATGAAAATCTGAGAGAATGGCAGAAAGGTGTTAATACTTTTATTTGGGCTGGGAAAAAACCCAGAATAAAAATGAAAATTATACAAGATACACGTGAAAGAGGGGGTCTTAAAATGCCTAATTTAGAGACTTCCTGCGGTGACGTCAGCGTGTAAGGAGCGAGGGGAACGAGGCTCCGTCCCCGAAGCTTCAATTTTCTTGATTGGAAGCCGTTTTTGGCACTATCGACCACGGAGAGGTCGACAGAAAAAGGAGGACTCTCTAGGACCTCGGGGGCGACAGCAATCACCCTGAAGGTTCAGAGGAAACCCTCCTAATTCCAGCCAGGAAAAAAACCAGCCATTTTGGCTGGCCGGAGCGCTGTCAACCGATAAGTGTGGAAGCGAAGATTCAAGAGAAACATCGGTAAAGACTAAGTAGATTGAGATATAAAGGTATAATCATAAGGACCTAAATACATTGGCGAGAATAGTACTCCAAAAAGCGGCGGCAAGATCGTCAAGCAAGCGGCGAGAGACAGTGATCGGAGTGAAGCTCAATACACACAATGACAACGCAGATCTGACAGGCGAAAGGAACGAGTGACAGACAAAGAGGATTATAAGTAAGCGGTGGATTATAACCTTAAAATAACACAATTTGACTTAACAGAGGAAAAAAGGATTATTTAAGAGAAAGATTGTAGAAAGTAAACCTAAAGAACTGAGACTTTTTTAAGATCGTTGTGAGCGGAAGGAAACCAACTGAACAGTAGCGAATGGCGGACTGAGGATTTGGAGAAGGAAACTTTCACTTTGTATCCAGCGACAATAGTAAATTCAACTACAGACATGAGACGTGTAGTGAGACATTAGATACATTGACGCTGTTGCCAAAGGAGATACAACCTGCTACACAGGAATATTGGAACAATTGATTTACTTGATTTACTTATGGATTTAATAGAGGATATTGAAACAGAACTGGGACAGCTGAGTGAAAAGAGGGCGAACTGAAGAACGAAGGAAGAAGGAAAGGAGAAGGAAGCAACCCCAATTGGTTTGAGAGTGATATACTTGAGAACTTTAAATATTAAACTACTAAATTTCATCTATTTTAAAACTTACTTAACTTTGCTTAAAGAATATTAATATCCAATTTGAAATTATTATAATACATAATAAGGAATTGATTTAACATTACTATTATTATTATTATTATTTTTTTCTCTTATTGTCTTACTATTTCCTACCCTATTGAAACAACTATATAGATTGCAAAATAATATATTGATTAAGTGGAATTATATTGCATATTGACTAGAAAGTTAGATATTAATATAGACATTGCATAGAGATTGTTATAGATATCATTAAGGAATAATAATTGTAATAATTAATATAGGTAGCATATATTGGTAACGGTGATACAACTCAATAGAATACTTTAGATGATTTATAGAGAACTTTAATCCCATTGATCTATTATAGAAAGGTTATATAGAGATTGTTTAATTTTAAAGTGAATTTAAGTATTGTGATTATTTAGTATTTAAGTATTAATTGCATTATACTGTTTAGGGATAAGAATAGAAGAATGAATTGTTAAAATATTGTTTTTTCTCCCTAACCCCTTCGAATTAATTATCCTGATCCTTATATAACGATATTTCACCCACCCCCAATCAATTAGTATATGAAAATTTGGGGAAAATTAATACAAAAGACAACGATGGCAACATCTTCACTAACAATAACTAAATCAGGGAAAAAATTAACAACAAACCCAATACCTACACAATCTTCACCCGCACAACAAAAAACTATAGACACGATGTTAACGACAGACAAAGAAAAAGCTGCTAGTGCACACAGCATACAGAATATACAGTCTATACTAGCTATGATTCAGGAGGGGATGAACAAAACCCAAGAAACAATTGCAAATAACCACGAAGAAACAAAAAAGAACCATGAGGAATTGAAATCAGAAGTAGGACAAATAAATGATAATATTAAAAAAATGGACGATAAGATTGAGAGAATACAACAAAACATAGTTAAAAACGAAGAACGAATCCAAAACATGGAAGCCAAAATGATTCTAACGGAGAAAAAGATGGACAATATCGAACAAAATCAAATGGAGTCAACTAGAGAACTCGAAGAGTCAATTACCCATTTAGAATTAGAAAAAGCATCATTCTTCTTACGATTTCAAAATATTGCAGAAACAAAAGGAGAAGATCTAAGAGACCTGATGACAGATATATTAGTAGAGGCTACCCAAAAGGAAAAAACCGAAATTAGTAGGGAAATTGACGAAATATATAGAGTCCATACGAACTATGCTCGTAGGAACAAACTACCTAAAGAAATACATGTTAGATTCGCACGTAAAACCGTAAAAGAAGAGATCTACATGTCCATGAGAGAGGGAAAACCCTGCTACCAAGGGAAAGAAATAATAACCTTAAAACAAGTTCCAAGAAGAATAAGAGAATACAGAAAAAATTACAACTTTTTGACAACCCTACTGATTCAACACAAAATAATGTTCCGCTGGCTGGTACCAGAGGGAATCTTAATATCCTGGGACGACAAAAAATATAAAATCGATACGATAGAGAAGGCACAAGAATTCTTTGATACTCACTTTATAACAGAAGAGGAACAGGAAACTAGACGTGATTCAGATAATGTAAACCAGGAATACCCCACGGGGGAAACAAAAAAAGGGAAGGAAGAGAAGGAGCCTAGGGAAAGGGAGAAGATGGAGAGAGAAGGGGCTAGGGAGAAAACGCATATGGTAACAAGAAACACAAGTAAACTTAAACTAATAAAGAAAAACTAAAGGAAATGGGACGAGAGTTGAAATTAATCTCAATTAATATAAACGGCCTTAATCTACCAACCAAAAGAACACACACTTTCAGAAAACTTCAAAAATTAGACATAGATATTATCAACCTACAAGAAGTACATATCAAAAAACAACATCAACAGTTACTAGAAAACAGAAAACTTGGAACACTATTCACCTCACTATCAGATCAAAAAAAAAGAGGTACCGCAGTATACATTAAAAGCCACATCCAGGCAAAACAAATCTACACAGATGAAGATGGCAGGATACTATGATAGATATTAAGATGGAGACCCGAAATATGTTATTGATATCAATATATGCCCCGAATGGGAGCCAAAAAGAATACTTTAAAAAGATACACGATAAAATTAAAGAATTAGACTACGAACATCTATGTATAATAGGGGACTATAATGCAATCGTTGATATGGAATATGACTACCAAAGTAATAAAAAAAATAACTCTAGGAAAAAGACACTACCTGATTCTTTTAAGGACACGACTCAAGAGTTACAATTGAAAGATGCCTGGAGAGAACTGAATAAAACTAAAAAACAGTATACTTATTATTCAAATCCCCATCAGTCCTGGTCCAGACTAGACATGGCCTGGATGACCGCAGAATTAAGAGAAAATATAAAAGAAATTGAAATCACACCGAATATATGGGCGGACCATAGTCCTATAACAATAGTCTGGAAAGGCCAACCAAAAAGGGGACGATGGATGATGGATAGAGAGATCATTAAAGATAAAGAATACATAGAGATGATAAAGAAAGAGATGGAGATATTTTTCCAAATAAATAACAGGGAACAAACATCATTGCAAGTCCTATGGGACACTACAAAGGCATATATAAGAGGATTAACAATCTCATTTAAGGCGAAGAAAAACAGAGAGAAACAGCAAAGAAGAAACGATTTATTGACGGAGCTCAGAAAACAGGAAGCAGAATTACAGAACAGACCTGACAAGAAAGAGATCAAGGGGAAAATAAATCTCATCAAACATGAAATAAATTTAATAACAACAACAGAAATAGCTAGGAAAATCAAAATGGCAAAACAAAACCAATTTGAATTCGCAAATAAAACAGGACGTTGGTTGGCTTATAAACTAAAGAAAGAAAAGGAAAAAAAAATAATACACCAACTACAAGACGAACAAGGGCAATTACAGCACATGGACGAAGAAAAAAAGCGAATCGTAAGAAATTTTTATCAGGAACTATATGCACAGGAAGAAATTCAATTGGAAAAAGTGAAAGAATATATAAATAAATCAAACATTCAAGAAATAAAGGAAACTCAAAGAGAACTCTTGAACAAACCAATATCGATGTCAGAATTAATGGAAGCAAAGAAGCTGAACAACAATAAAACACCAGGTCCAGACGGCATCCCAACGGAATTTTACAAAATTGAATACCAGCCAATAGATGATATTTTATTACAAGTCCTAAATGAAGCAATCTTAGAAGCCAAAATTCCCAAATCATGGATTGAAACAATCATCACTCTGATACCCAAAGAAGACTCAGATCTCACCCAAACCAAAAACTACAGACCTATATCACTTCTAAACGTAGACTATAAACTATTTACATCAATCATGGCCCAGAGAATGAAGAAAATTATCGTGAATTACATCCATCCTGATCAAAATGGATTCATTCCAAACAGGCAAATTAATAAGAACACAAGAACAATAATAAATATACTGGAATATTATGAGCAAAAATCGAATGAAAAGATGGCTCTACTCTTCCTTGACGCACAAAAGGCGTTCGACAATCTTAACTGGGGATTCTTAATACTACAATTAGAAAAAATGGGAACCGGCGACAAATTTTTAAATATGATTAAAACAATATACTCAGACCAAATTGCAAAAATATGGATAAACGGAGAGACAACAGACCAATTTAAAATATCTAAGGGAGTGAGACAAGGATGTCCCCTCTCTCCTATATTATATATATTAGCATTGGAACCACTGTTGAATGAAATCAGGAACGACAATGAAATAAAAGGATTAAGAACAAAAAACCAGGAGTATAAATTACAAGCATTCGCAGACGATGTAGTATTCATTTTAGAACGACCAAAACAATCAGGACTGAATTTACTAAGGAAGATAGATCAATATGGCGAAGTGGCAGGATTGAGAATTAATAGGCAAAAAACAAAACTACTAACCAAAAATTTGACAAAAACCCAGGAGAAAGAATTGGAAGAGACATTAGGAATACAAACAACAACCAAAATAAAATATCTAGGAATCTGGCTCACCAATAAGATATCATCCCTCAAAGAAGACAATTACATCAAATTGGCCAAACAAATCCAGAAGGACTTAGAGGTATGGAGTAAGTTGAAATTATCACTACTAGGCAAAATTGCTTCAATTAAAATGACAATTCTACCAAAAATACTATATCTATTTAGAACAATACCGATAAACCCAGGAAAATCATACTTCAAAGACCTTGACAAAATGATATTAAAGTATTTATGGCATGGAAAAAGAGCCAGGATTAAACTGAAACACTTGCAGGACACTAAAGAAAGGGGTGGTCTGGGACTACCAGATTGGCAAACCTATTACATTGCAACAGCTTTAACTTGGATTAAGGATTGGATGACACTTAAAGATAAAAGAACACTAGCACTAGAAGGATTTGACCTGTCAAAAGGTTGGCACGCATTTCTATGGGAAGAAAAGCCCAGACAACATGAACACTTCAGGAGACATTATATCAGAGGAGCACTGGCAAAAATTTGGACTGAAATAAGGAGAAAACACTACGACAAAATCCCAAGATGGCTATCAACCATGGAGGCCCAAATCTACCCGAACACAATGGACACAGACAGGATGAAAACCTATGACGAATTGTTGAACACAGAGGGAGATATGAAAACAAGAGAGGAACTGAGACAACAAGGCACGGATATTGATTGGTGGCCGTATTTACAGATAAAATCAAGATATAAAAGTGATATGGAAAAATTTGGAATCCAAAAAGAAAGAAATGAATTAGATAAAATTATAATGCAATCAGATGACAAATTAATAACTAAAATATATAACTATCTATTAAAATACAAATTGGAAGAAGAAGTGGTGAAGGAAAATATGATTATTTGGGCCAAAAATTTTGGATATAATATTAACCTAGAGAATTGGGAAAAAATATGGAAAGTAAATACTAAGCTGACAATGTCCGTGCCCTACAAAGAAAATACGTACAAGATGTTTTATAGGTGGCATCTCCCCCCTGCACGGTTGGCAAGGATGTTTCCCAATACTAATCAGAACTGTTGGAAGTGTAAAATACAGAAGGGGACCTACTACCACATGTGGTGGTCATGCCCCAAAGTCAAAAAATTTTGGAAAACAATTCAAAGTCAGCTGGAAGAAATTACCGCCCAAAAAGTACCCCTCAGACCAGAAACTTATCTATTAGGTATACTGACAAAGGACTATAAAAAAGAGACACAATATTTGATAATACATATCCTAACTGCAGCTAGAATTGTCTTCGCACAAATGTGGAAATTGGAAAACACGCCACCAGAAGAAAAAATAATACAAAAAATTATGGAATGTGCAGAAATGGATAAATTGACCAAAGAAATACAAGGAAAAGAAGATACAGACTTTTACTTAATTTGGCAAGAATGGTACAAATGGTTAGATAAAAAAGACACGAAATAAGAGATTACCACCCAATACTACAAAAATAAGTAAATAACAGGAAATATCGTTATATAAACATTGATACAAGATGAAAGATAATATATATAGATATATTGATATATAATTACCGAAGTAGCTCTACTTTCAAAGTTCAAGTCATGCGACTTGATTTCATTGTATAGTTAGTTTATGTCTAGTTTGTTTTAATGTTTATGTCTATATGTGTATGTTTGTTTACAATAAATTTTTTTTAAAAAAAATAAAAAATAAAATGCCTAATTTAAGATTATATTATGAAGCAGCGGTTTTATCACAAATTAGTGATTGGTTTAATTTAACTGAGGGGAGAATTTTGAATTTAGAAGGTTATGATTTGTTATATGGATGGCATGCCTATTTGTTATATGACAAAAAAGTGGATAAAGTATTTAAGGTTCATATATTAAGAAATGCTTTGTTAAGGGTTTGGAAAAAATATCAATATAAGTTAAATTATAAGATACCTTTATGGGCAAATCCTAGACATGCAATAGAAAATATAAGTATAGAACAAAAACAGGAGGTGATTACCTATAAAGAGCTTCTTATTATGGAAAGGGGGGTAATGTATTTGAAATCTTTAGATATACTGAGAGAAGAAGGTATAATTTATACATGGTTTCAGTATGGTCAACTTCAAGCTAGATGGAAGGAAGATCAAAAAACTGGCTTTGTGCAAAATGAGGAGAATTTGGTAAAACAAATTAGAGATCAAAAACAAATGCATTTGTTAAGAAATTTTTTTTTAGGGGTGTTAGTTTAATGATTGGTTATGCAATTTAGTTTATTGTTAAAGGTCAATAGAAATACCTTGTGTTCTGCTCTGGGAAGTCGGGGAGGGGGAGGGGGGTTGGGAGGGGGGGTTGTGGGGAAATTGTGTTTGTTTTAAAACTTTTTCAATTAAAAAAAAAAAAGAAATACAAGATTATTAACCTTGGAGGGACATGATCTACAATTGGGATGGCACACCTTTTTTTTTTTTTTGAATTTTTTTAAATTTATTTTTAAACATAAAACACATCTTTTTAGAGCAAAGGTTTGATCCGGTATAAAATAAGTATAAATTCCAAATTTCATCCATTAACATCTTAAGAAGAAAAAAGAAAGAAAAAGAAAACAAATCTAAACCCAATTCTTATCATTTTGTTCTAGCATTTAACATTCTACTATATCTCACCCTAAATCTTAAATTCCAAATCTAAACAGCTTTTTATAATATTCATTTATCATTTTAACAATCAGTATTTCATATATTTTCCTTACATCAAAGACCCAAATCAAATCAGTGTTTCTTCAAAGTCACATCTAAATACCACCATAAAATATTTTACTCCTCTCTTAAGAACACTTCAAAATCCATTCACTTTAAAATTTATTCCACATTTCCACCTATAATTTATTATACCCAAAATATTTTATTTTTGCTAGTTAAAGCTTCTTCTCCATTACAAATAATTATAATGTTTAAGTGGTTCATAACTTATATAGCTATTCCCCAGCAATATTTTCCTCCACTTCTATCAATTTGGCTTTAACTATTCTTCAAAAATATCTCCTTCACTCCTCCTAGGTTTATTTTTGGCTGGATTACAGCTTAATTAGCTAGTTTCCAGGGATGCTTTCCTCCACTCCTAACCTTATTTGTTGGCTGGATCACAGTTTGGTTTTAACTGCTCTCCAACATTTTCTCCTCCATTCCTCCTAGTTTTATTTTTGGCTGGATAACGGCTTAGTCAGCCGTTTTCCAGGGATGCTTCCCTCCGCTCCTAACCTATATTTAGCTGGTTTGCAGTTTAGCTTTAACTGCTCCCCAGCATTATCTCCTCCACTCCTCCTAAATTTATTTTTAGCTGATTCACAGCTTAGTTAGCTGTTTTCCAGGGATGCTTTCCTCCACTCCTAATCTTATATTTGACTGATTCACAATTTAACTTTAATCATCTAATGCATTTTATTATATATCTTCTCTCCTACTCTCTCCTGAACTATTAATTTTCTTTAAATTTCTCCCCTTTCCTATTTATTTCTTATTTTTCTATGAGAAACAATATTTTAAATCATTTTGAAAACCAATTTACCATAATTATAAAATCTATAAACAAGTCTTATTAGTGTTTAAAAATTCATTTCCATTCTCTTATTTACTATGAAAAAACAACATTTTAATTCACTTTAAAATCAATTTTCTGCAACCATGAAAGCTCTTATTAATATTTAAAAAAATTCTTTCAGAGTCTTCACATTTTTTGTACTTTTCTATAATAACTTTTCTCGCTTTAAAAATAATCATAAAATCTATAGACAATTCTTGTTACTATTCAAAGCTTCATTCACATTTTCTTATTTTCTTTACAGCAATTTTCTGTAATCATTAAGTCTATCAACAATTCTTATTAGTAATCAAAAATTCATTCATAATCTTCATGTTTCTTATAGTTTTTCTACAATCACATTTTCCCCCACTTTGAAAATCGCTTCTCTCAATAATAATAATGAAAAGTAAAAAAGGAAAGAGAAAGAGAGAAGAAGAAAAAAGATAAAAGTAAGACAAAAGAGATCAAAAAGAAAAATTCAGAAAGAGAAAGAGGAAGAAAAAAAAGAGGAATAAAATAAAAAAATAATAGGGAAAAAAGGAAAAAAATAGAAAAGAGAGAAAAAGAAGAAGGAGGAAATCTCCTCCTCACATTATTTAGACATTAATTACATAAAGAGCATTTACATCCATTTTAATCAGTCTGTAATATTTTTTCTTGTCTTGCTACTCAATATATTCCAGTTTTTTCCCTTTCTCCAATCTGTCCATCTTTTTTTCTTTCTTTCCTTTCAATTCCAATATCAGTAAGGTTATAAAGACTAAAGGATTTAGTTCTTTGTATTCCATATATGGTGTCATCATGTCTTCTTCCATTGCTACGCCCTTCCCTTTTTTTTTTTGAAAAAAAGTTTTATTTTAGATTAAAAATAAAATAAAAAAATAATTAAAAAAACACAACAACAATAACATAAAAATATCATCCTTACAAACAATTATAGACAACATCTCAATCGGTTAAAATCATTTCGTGCTTACAATTCTCCAAATCTCCTCATATAACAATTATTCTTTACTTAAACTAAAAATACATATTTAAACATTTCATATATGCTATCTCATCTCCATACTTTTTTATCAAACCATTGATAAAATATCTCCCATATCAAATAGTATTGTTTATCTTCCTGTTCTCTTATTTCAAATGTCAATCTACTCATTTCAGCACAGTCCAACATTTTCATAATAATTTCTTCATTGGTAATTATCTTCTCTCCTTTCCAGTTTTTGGCAAATACAATTCTGGCCGCTGTTAAAATGTTCACAATTAAGTATCGTAATTCTTTATTAAATGTCTCTGGTAAAATTCCTAGTAAAAATATTTCTGGTTTAAAGTCAAAGACTTTAAGTCTCTTTGTCATTTTTTCTAACCACGTATGTATTTTAGTCCAAAATCTCCTTGCTTCCACGCATGTCCACCACATATGGTAATACGATCCTGGAGTTTGATGACACTTCCAACATTTCTCTGATTTATTCTTAAACATCCTGGCTATTCTCGTCGGGGGTAGATGCCACCTGTAAAACATCTTATACAAATTCTCTTTATATGCTGTTGACATTGTCATTTTATAATTATGTGACCACAATTTTTGCCATTTCTCTAAATCTATACTATAACCAAAAAATTTTCCCCATGCTATCATTGATTCTTTAACTTGTTCTTCCAGTTTTGCTTCAAGTAAATATCCATATAGCTTTTTAATTATATGGTCATCTGAACCCATTAATATCTTGTCTAAAGCAGTCGAAACACTATAAATACCTTCTTGTTTAAAGTCTTCTCGATATCTGGAAAGTATTTGCATGTATGAAAACCAATCTATCTTTAATTCCCTGATCTTCTAAGTTTTGTTTCAATTTAAGTTCACCCTTTTCATCCAATAATTCATTATATCTAACAATTTGTTCCCCTTCAAATACCACTGGATATGAAAAAGCTTCAATTGTAGATACCCAGACTGGAATCTTCAGATAATGGTACTTTTTGATCTTCTCCCATGTCAAAAACAAAGCTTCACGTATCTGGTGCCTTCTAAAATACCCCTGAATTTTAGTTCCTTTATACCATAAGAAAGCATGCCATCCCATCAACAAATCATGTCCCTCCAAATTTAATAATCTAGTATTTTTCAATATCACCCATTCTTTAATCCACATTAAACAAACCGCTTGATAGTATAATTCAAAATCCGGTAATCCAAAACCACCCCTCATCTTTGCATCTTGTAACAGTTTAAGTTTTATCCTTGCCTTCTTTCCCTGCCAAACATATTTCAAAACCATTTTATTTAAATCTGTAAAAAATTCCTTACCCAGCTTTACAGGAATTGTCTGAAAAAGATACAAAATTCTAGGTAAAATATTCATCTTAATAGTTGCAATTCTACCAATCAAAGATAACTGCAAGTTTCCCCATTTCCTCAAATCCTGTCCTATCTGTTGCTTAAGCTTATTATAATTATTTTCTTTAAGAGAACTACATCTTGCTGTTAATTGAATCCCCAAGTATTTTACCTTATTTGTGACCTGCATCTTGGAGATCTCCCTCAATTCTTCTTTTTGTTTTTTTAACATATTTTTAGTCATTATCTTCGTCTTCTCTTTATTAATTTTCAAACCAGCAACCTCCCCGAATTCACCTATTTCTTCTATCAATTTATTTATTGATATTAGTGGTTCTTCAATAATAAAAACCAGGTCATCAGCAAAGGCTTGTAATTTATATTCTTCCTTTCTAATTTTCATTCCCTTTATCTCTTTTTCTTCTCTAACTTTTCTATTCAACACTTCCAATGTCAATATAAATAACAATGGGGATAAGGGACATCCTTGTCGAGTACCTTTTTCTATTTCAATAGCATCGGTCAATTCTCCATTAATCATTACCTTTGCTGTCTGTTTCGTATATATAGCTTCAATTGCCTGAATAAATTTCCTTCCAAAGCCCATCTCTTCCATTTGCAACATCATAAATCGCCAGTTCACATTATCAAATGCTTTTTGTGCATCTAAAAATACCAAAGCCATTTGTTTTTCAGGGTGCGCTTCATAATATTCTAGAGTATTCAAAATTATTCTTATATTATCTCTAATTTGTCTTTTTGGAAGAAATCCATTTTGATCTGAATGAATAAAGTTATTCAAGTATCTCTTAAGTCTTTCTGCCAGTATTGAGGCAAAGATTTTATAATCCGAATTCAGCAGGGATATAGGCCTATAGTTTTTAACTTGCTGTGAGTCTGTGTCTTCTTTATGAATCAGTGTAATATAAGCCTCAGTCCATGATTGGGGTATTGTTTTATTTGTCATTACTTCATTCATGACGTCCAAAAGTGGAAGGCATAAGGATTTTTTTTTAATTTTTTTTTATTATTGAATTTCTATACCGCCCTACTCCCGAAGGACTCAGGGCGGTGCACAGCCATGAAATAAAACACATAGATATACAAAATTTAAAATCGAATAAAATGAATTAAATAAATTTGGCTGAATTAATACCCATAATTTAAAATACCCATATTTTAAAATCCATTAAAATTTAGAATTTACACTTAAAAGGGAGAAGATTTAGGCGAGGCCAGCTTGATGAAATAAAAGCGTCTTCAACTCGCGGTGGAAGGTGCGCAGATCCGGGATCCTCCGTATCTCTGGGGGGAGCTCATTCCAGATCGTCGGTGCCCCCACAGAGAAGGCTCTCCCCCTAGGGGCCGACAGCCGACATTGTTGTAATGTCTTATAATATTCAACAGGCAATCCATCTGGTCCTGGTGTCTTTCCATTTTTTTGTTTCTTAATTGCTTCTGTTAGTTCCATCATTGTTATATGCCCGTTTAGCATTTCTTCAATGTTCTTAGGGATCACAGGTAGTTTTGCGTTCTGTAAGTATTTTTTAACTTTCCCCTCTTCAACCTGCTCTCTTTTATAAAGTTGCCTATAGTATTCTTGTATTATTTTTCCCATCTCTTTATTTCCAAATTTACTTTGTCCTTGGTCATCAATCAGTTGCGTTATTTTTTTTTATTCCCTTTTTTTTTTCAATTTATATGCTAGCCACCTTCCCGGTTTATTTGCATTTTCAAAATAGTTCTGTTTAACACTTCTTATTTTTTGGGCTAGCTCTTCCTTCTCCAGTAAGTCCATTTTATGTTTTAACATATCCATTTTCATTTTTACATCTTTCTTATGTGGATCTTTCTGGAGTTCCTTTTCAAATCTCTTATGCTCATTCTTTAATATTGTAAAAGTTTGTCTTTTTTTCACATTCCTTTTCTTTATATAATCTATTATTATACCTCTAGCATAGGCCTTCATTGTATCCCAACGGTTTTGTATCGATGTATCTTCTTTTTTATTCTCCTTAAAGAAAAACTCCAACTCTCTTTGCATTTTCTGTACAAATTCTTTTTCTTTTAAAATTGTATTATTCAAAGTCCATCTGGCTTTCCTTTTTTGACCTTTCCAAGTTACTATCACTGGGTTATGGTCAGCCCATAAGTTAGTGTCTATTTCCACCTGTTCAATTTTCAGAATTAAGTCCATTGTTGTCCATATCATATCTAACCTGGACCAAGATAAGTGCCTGTTTGAATAGAAAGTGTATTGTCTATTCTTCCCATTTCTAATTCTCCATATATCTTTCAAATTTATTTCCTCTGTCATTTTAAAGAAAGAGTTTGGCAGTGTCTTTCTATTATGCTTTCCTGTTTTTGTTGTTTTATAGTCCAATTTTTCATCTGCTATTCCATTAAAGTCTCCCATCATGCATATATTATCATAGTCCATTTCGATTATTTTCATATGTAAATTTCGATAGAAGTCGCTCTGGTTGTTATTTGGCGCGTATATTGCAACTAGAAGTATCTTCATGTTATTATCAATTATCTCCACTATCAAAACTCTACCCTCTGAATCTGCATATATTTGTTCCGCTTTTATTGAATTTTTAATATATAGAACAATGCCTCTCTTTTTGTGTTGCGATAGTGATGAAAATTTTTTCCCCAGTTTGGTTTGTGCCAATAATTTTTCGTGTTGCTTTTTAATGTGAACTTCTTGCAAACAAATTATATCAAAATTTAGCTTCTCTAATTTATGAAAGACTTTTCTTCTTTTCACAGCCGAATTGAGTCCATTTATATTTATTGAAATTAATTTCGTTGTATCCATATTCATATTTTATATGTAGGTTTTATTGCTCTAGTTGTTCTTACTTCCCGTTGTTCTTTGGATTCCACAGTCCCGCCAACAGCACCTTCCGTTGATTCAATCATTAACATTTCCTCTTCTGTAGGTTTTGTCGACATCAGTGTAGGTTGTGTTTCTGTTTCCATTGCCACTTCCTTTTCCTTTAAAAAATCTTCATAAAAAGCTCTCGCTTTATCAATTGTATCTAGCCTGTATCTTTGCAGTTGCCATGTTAAAATCAATCCTTCTGGTATCAGCCATCTAAAATTAACACCCTTTTGAATTAGTATCTTAGTCAAAAATTTATACTCTTTTCTCGCATCTCTCACTTTCCTTGGTATTTGTTTCAAGACTTCTACTTCCTTCTCCTTGAATTTCAATGTTTTTTCTCTCGCCACTTGAAGAATTTGTGCTTTGATCTATTTCTTAGTAAATCTACGCCCTTCCCTTTTGTTGCCACGCCATTAATCAGCAGTTTAAATTGTTCCAATTAATTCCTTCTCTCCAACTGTCCATAAGTAGTCCAGAGACAGATTAAATACATCTAAAATCAGGCCTCCTTAGTGTTTCTTTAAAATAATCCAATTGGGGAAGCAAGAGTCAAAGTTTCTCCTTTAAATAGCAAGCAATCCACAGTTTACACTTTCACTTCTTCTTAACAGGCAACCATTTTAGCTTCCTCCGCTTGTTATTTCGCATAGCTTTAAAAAAAGCATTCTGTTTATTTCCTCTTCTCCTTCTCCCTCCTCAGAAATAATCCATTCTCATTAAAGACCAGGAAAATATCAAATTTTAAATCCATCCATAGAAACCTTAATTCCACTTTTATTGCCACGTCTGCTTAATCAGTTTAAATTGTTCCATCTTATTTCTTCTTTCTTTCCTTCCATAGTACCACCAATAAACAAACTAGAAATCCCCAAAGTCGGACCTCCTTGGTTGTTTTCAAAATAGACCAGCTTAGGTAACAAGATACATTGTGTCTGAGTTAAACCGAAAGCAATCCACAAGTTTAAACTTTCACTTCTCCACGACACGACTCCATTTTAGCCAATATGTAATTCTCCGCTTGGCTTTTCCGGTTGCTTCAAAAAGTTTCTGCTTATCACCTCCTCCCTCTTTGTCTCTCCAAAGGTAATCCATTCCAATATCAAAAGGTTTCAAAATTTTATAACTTCCAACTAACAGTCATTCCACAACAATCAGTAATAAAGGTAGTTCATAAATGGGTCTCTTCCTCCTGCAAGTAGCTTATCTAAATCTTCTTGCCCACACAGTCTGTAGCCGCTATTTAAGGCTAGGGGCTCTCTTGTCAAAATCAATTATTTGAGCGCTGTTCCCGCCTGGGTTAAATCACTCACTCACCCAGCTTCCAAACATTTTGCTCTATTTCTTCACTTCTTCCTCCTGCGCATCACTTTTCCTGGTTGTCACAGCCTCGAGGCAGCCTCCATGGCTGCCGCTCAGCCGACGCCGACGCAGAGGGCAATCCTCCGGCCCCGAGGAACCTGCCTGTTCCTCTCGGCCGACCGAGGGGTCCCTCTCTTACCCCCTGTCCCTCCAGGACAGGGTAGGTCCGTAGACCTGCCGGCGGCGGCTTAGCAGACGAGGTTTTCGCGGGGCTCCTTAGAGCCACGCTATTTCGCCCGTCTGGGTCGCCACGACGCCAACCAGAAGTCGGGATGGCACGCCTTTTTATGGTATGGCAAAAATAAGATGCACAGCTATTTTCAAAGACATTATGTAAGAAATGCTTTATTAGTGTGGGACAAAGTGAGAGATAAATATTATTTGAAAATACCAACATGGTTATCAACAATGGAAGCATTAATACATCCAAATATTATTAATATGGGAAATATTGTTAGATATAAAGATATATTATCAGAAAAGGGGGAATTGAAAACAAAACAAGAAATAGAAGAACAAGGGATTTAAATGGAGTGGTATATACAATTGCAAATACAAACAAGATATGAAAAAGATGCTAAACTATATGGTTTTTATTTGGAGATGACAGAACTGGATGAGATACTCACAGGAACAGATAAGAGAATGATTAAAAAGCTGTATAACTATTTACTTAGTATTAAGTTAGAAGAAGAACAGGTAAAAGAAACAATGATAGCCTGGGCTAAAAATTTTGGATATACAATTGAGTTAGATAAATGGCAGCAATTATGGGAAAGAAACTATAAATTTATTTATTTTATTTTATTTTATTTTATTTATTTTATTTTATTTTATTTTATTATTTTATTTTATTTTATTTTATTTTATTTTATTTTATTTTATTATTTTATTTTATTTTATTTTATTTTATTTTATTTTATTTTATTTTATTTTATTTTATTTTATTTTATTTTATTTTATTTTATTTTATATTTTATTTTATTTTATTTTATTTATATGCCGCCCTATCTCCAACAGACTCAGGGCGTCTGTACCACAGTACAAAGTTAAAATACCTAATTAAACCAGATAGAAGTTAAAAACCCATATAAACCCCATCAGTCCAGTCCGGGGGACTTGAATAACCAAGTTTTTAATTTGTGGCGGAAAGTGCAGAGGTCAGGGGCCAACCGGAGCCCCAAGGGGAGTTGATTCCAGAGGGTGGGCGTGCCCACAGAGAAGGCTCTACCCCTGGGGGCCACCAGCTGACATTGTCTAGACGACAGCACCCTATGGGTGCGAACCGGGCGATGGGAAGTTGTTGCTGGCTGCAGGTGATCCGCCAAATATCCTGGGCCTAAGCCATATAGGGCTTTATAGGTCATCACCAGCACCTTGAATCTCACCCGGAGGGCAACCGGCAACCAATGCAAGTCATGCAGGAGAGGTGTTACATGGGAGTATCAGGATTCTCCCATCACAACCCGCACGGCTGCATTTTGTACCAGCTGAAGCCTCCGAGTGGTCCTCAAGGGCAGCCCCATGTAGACAATGTTACAGTAGTCAATATGGGAGGTGACTAGCGCATGAGTAACTGTGCGTAGGGCATCTCGGTCCAAGTAGGGACGCAACTGGCGCACCAGACGGATCTGGGCATATGCCCCCCTGGTCACGGTCATTATATGGTCTTCTAAACTCAACCATGAGTCCAGGAGGACACCCAAGTTGCATGCCCTGTCTTCAGGGGGTAAAACTTCACCCCCTATAGCCAACGATGGAACCTCTCCTTCGGACCGAGATGCCAGTACCCACAGCCACTCAGTCTTGGCAGGGTTGAGCCGAAGCCTGATCCTTCCTATCCAGACCCGTACCGCTTCCAGGCATTGGGCCATCACGTCGAGGGCATCACTGGGTTGGTTTGGGGTGGATATAAAGAGCTGAGTATCGTCAGCGTACTGGTGGTACCTCACCCCGAAACCACGGATGATCTCCCCCAGCGGTTTCATATAGATGTTGAACAGAAGGGGTGAGAGAACTGACCCCTGGGGCACCCCACAAGTGAGGGGCCTCAAGGTCGATATCTGCCCCCCTGCCAACACTGCTTGCATTCGACCTGAGAGGTAGGAGGAGAACCACCGTAAAACGGTGCCTCCCACTCCCAGCCCCTCAAGGCAAGATGTTGTGACTCCGACCCCCGAGCCTGTCTTATCGGAGGGAGAAGACTCCGAAGGTGAAGGAGAGGAGTTGGCCAGGCCTCCCTCTCCAGGACCCTCCTCTCTGGCAATGCCTCAGGTGTCTCCCGAGGGAGAAGAGATTGGCCAGGAGCCAGGTATCTCCGAGCAGTCGCAGTTGGACTGTGACGGAGATAAGTCTTGGCTGGATCCACGCCAGCATCGGAGAGACAAGCGCACGCAGCAGAAAAGGAGGCGTGCCAGAGATTAAGCTGAGTCACTGGACCACACCCCACAGGGGATAAAAGGGGGTGTGGTGGCCATTCAGGCTCTGTGACAGACAAAACTAAACAACTAGCGAGTCGCATTGTATCTCTGAAACTATGTTATCTGCCTGCCTTGGATTTAATACAGACTGGACTTGACAATTCTTTGACTTTGTGTATTTGTTTTGGTTTATCTGATGGAGGAGGAACACCTCCCTCTGTGAGTAAAGTTCTTGGCAAGCAGCTACTGGGTTGCTGCCAATCCTGTTATCAAAGGAATTTATTGTCTGCAAGTTTTATTTAACTCCTGGCTGACTGTTTGTGTGCGTGTGTGAGACGGGGACAGAACACAAGATATTGTGGTTGACGGTATTGAAAGCCGCCGAAAGATCTAATAGGACCAGAACAGAGGAATAACCTCTGTCCCGAGCCCTCCAGAGATCATCCACCAGCACGACCAATGCCGTCTCCGTGCTGTACCCGGGCCTGAAACCCAATTGGTATGGGTCGAGGTAATCCGCTTCATCCAGGGCCAGCGGGAGCTGACGTGCCACCACACTCTCGACAGCCTTCGCTAGAAAGTGGAGGTTGGAGACCGGACAAAAATGACTCAAGACAGCTGGATCCAAGGCCAGCTTCCTGAGGAGGGCCTCACTACCGCCTCCTTCAAGGAGGCCGGAAAGCTTCCCAACCCCAAGGAAGCTGCTATCACCGCCTGGATCCAGCCGCGTGTCACCTCCTGAGCTGAGTAAACCAGCCAGGAGGGGCACGGGTCCAGCACACAAGTGGCCGCACTCAGCTTCCCCATGATCCTGTCCACTTCCTCTGGGGTAACAGGATCAAACTCTTCCCAAAGCACAGGACCCACTGCCTCCTCACCGTCTGACTCTGTCCAGTCAGAGTCCAAGCTGTCCCGAATCTGAGTGATCTTGTCCAACAGGTGCTGGCTAAACTCCTCGGCTCGCCCTCGCAGAGGGTCTTCCCTCACCCTCTGATTCAAGAGGGAGCGGGACACCCTGAACAGGGCAGCTGGGCGATTCTCTGCGGATGCGATGACATCGGCGAAGTAGTGACGCTTTGCCATCACCAACTCCACCAGGTAGGCCCGTGTGGCTGACCTTAGCTGGGACCGGTCAGATTCGGAACAACTGGCTCTCCAACTGCTCTCTAGGCCTCGCCTATGTCGCTTCATCCCCCGGAGCTCCTCGGTAAACCAAGGTGCCAACCGGGATCTGTGTCGTGTCAGAGGCCGCAAAGGAACAACCTGGTCAAGAGCTCCAGCAGCAGCCTCATCCCAGGCATCCACCAGGGTCGTGACCGGGGCGTGGGAGAGAGAGAGAGGCATCATCCCGAGCTCCATCTGGAACCTCTCCGGGTCCATCAGGCGCCTGGGGCGGAACCAGATGGTTGGCTCTGCCTCCCAGCGAGGAGGGGTGGTGTACTGGAAACCCAGCTGGAGGAGATAGTGATCGGTCCATGACAGGGATAAATGGAAGACAATCCCCCACCGAACTCCACCCGCCACTGCTCCGAGATAAAAAAAAAATTGTTGAGGAGTGGAGTGGAGATATCAAGACTCCAAAACATAAGGCAGAAATACTGCCAAATAAACGCGGCGACTAGGAGGAAGAGGAGCGGAAGAAACAATTTGACAAGCAGTGACTGTACAAAAGGCGAGGTATTAGATGAAAAGAGGAAAGAAAACTCCAGCTGGATACATCTTGAGGATTGAGTGAAGTGGTGACTATAAATTAAATATATTCATTCCATTATTGTTATTGTTAATAGTACTGTGAAATTCACAGAAGACTTTAAAGAATGAAAAAGACTTAATTAAAGGCAGAAATTGAGTGGTGATTCGAGACGAGGAGGATTTAATGGAGGTGTAGATGGAATAGAACTGGAAAATAATAAGATTGGGGATTTCTAATTAAGGCTGTTGAAACTGGATATTTTGGACATTTTTGGAGACTATTGTGCAAAGTAGATCGGTAAGCGGTAATGCTATATGGGCGAACGCCGGGATAAATTGTCGGTAAAAACTGGCAAAACCGAGGAAACTTTGTAGTTGTTTCCTCGTCCCCGGAGCCCGCCATTCTAACACTGTAGACACTTTTTTGGGGTCCATCTTTAGACCTGTTTTGGAGATCCAATACCCCAGATAATCTAGTTCAGTTCAATGAAATTCACACTTCGACACTTTGACAAATAGTTTGGCTGCTAAGAGTTTTTTGAGGACCTGACGAACTAGCCGTGTGTCAGAATAGATGACGATATCGTCCAAGTACAACAACACCCCCCTATATAGGTGCTCATGCAATACTTCATTAATTAACTGCGTGAAGACCGCCGGGGCTCCCTGCAAACCAAACGGCATGACTTGGAACTTATAATTGCCAAGTGGGCAATTAAAGGTGGTCTTTCATTTGTCACCTGGTTTTATATGAATGCGGTAGTATGCCTCCCTCAAATCTAATTTGGTGAAAATGCGACTTGTCGACAAAGTAGCTAAGAGGTCTTTTATCAGGGGTAAGGGAGACAACGGTTCTACACTTACAGCATTCAGATCGTGAAAATCAACACAGAGATGCAGACCCCCGTCCTTTTTCTCCCTGAATAATACCAGGGCAGCCATATGCGCTCTACCCTGGCTAGGTTCTTGTCTATGTATCTGCAGAGTTCCTCTAGCTCCTTCAGGGTCATCAAATACATTCAGGGTTTAGGTAGTCTAACTCCGGGTAGTAATTCGATGGCACAATCCGTTGTCCAGTGTGGTGGTAATGAGTCACATTCTACTTCGCTGAAAACTGCTGTCAAGTCTGCATATACCTCTGGGATCCCCACAGGGTTAATGACTGGTGAAGGAGGTATGGGTTGACTTTCGTTGATCCGTTTACTGGATTCCTCCCCCATTGGATTAGGCCCAAGCTCAAGACGCAATTTCTGGTATCCTTCCTCCCACCAAATTGTGGGTTTCCACTTATCTAACCAGGCTAAGCCCAGAATGATAGGGTCTATTATTACATCAACTACCACAAACCGGAGGTATTCCCAATGCTCTCCTATTTCTAGGTGTATGGGTTCTGTTACACACGTAGCCGGTTGTCCCCCCAAAAGGGACCTATCCATTTGCTCGAATCGGATAGGCTCCTTCAACCGCGTCAACTGTAGGCCCAGTTGGGTCGCCAAGGAAGTCCGCATTAAACAACGAGTGCACCCAGAATCAATCAAGGCCCCCTGTCGTACCTCCTTAGCGGTTCGTGGGTTTCGAAGGGTAACCGGGATGATGAAAGGGCGTATGGGCACACTCACCATTGGATCATGGACAACTTCCTCATCACTGTCACCAAGTATCCCAGGTAAGACTTCAGGTCCTGTCGTGCCAGCAGGGTCTTTGGTAGGCGTGCTACTCTCTGCAGGCAAGGTTTGTGATGCCACACTGGACCTTTCTGGGGTCATATGGGCACGCTCCTTTCCACTTCCACTACTGGTTGGAGTGTGGCTCATAGCAGGTTGCGGTGGAGGGAATGGACAGTCCAGAGCCCTATGTCCAACTTGGTTACATCTGAAACAGTGGAAGGGGCCCCTCCACGTGGCCCCTGAGGTCCCCATGTGAAAACCCGCTCGTAGCACCAATTTTCTCTCAGCTCCTTCTCTCGAATTAGCCGGAAACAACAGCAAAACACAGCAGGCATGTAGTCAGGAGGCATTGCTGGTTTAATGCCATTTGTAACATCGAAGAAACACTGAGCCTAAACATTTCAAAATTGGTGCTACAAGCGGCTGCCTTGTAGCGCCCTTTATTATCCTGCCCCTGCCCAGCTCCGTGTGATTGGGGAGGCGCCCATCATCTGGAGGGCGTTTGCTGTGGCTCCACCTCCCCAGGGCATTGGTCCCTCAGCGTTCTGTACTGACAGCGGCAGCGTCTCCGGATTCCATCTTCGCGCCCCCATTTTCATCTCTTGCCAGCAGCAGTCATTGCCAAATGGTCTCTTCCCAGCAGCAGTCATTGCCCAAGCCCTAATCCCAACCCCCAGCAGCCCCGAAATCAACCGCCTATCTACAGTGCCACCACCACTGGTCTCGTGAATAGGTGCGTCCCCTAACACACTCTGTTGGTCAGTATCCTCCACCACTCCTCCATCCCGTCCCTGCATTGTTGAGCAGGGTTTCAGGCTCGACAAATAAAGGACAAAATCTATTTAAAAATGAGAGAGGAATCATCTACAAAGGAAAGGAAATAATAACCCTCAAATCCCAAGACGAGTGAGAAACCAGAGAAGAGATTACAACTTCCTTACATCACAATTGAATAAATATAAAGTTATGTTCCGATGGTTGATACCGGAAGGCATCTTAATCTCCTGGCAAGATAAAAAAATTAAGATAGACACACTGGATAAGAGAGCCGAGGTGGCGCAGTGGTTAGGGTGCAGTACTATGGCTACTTCAGCTGACTGCTAGTTCAGCAGATCAGCGGATCAAATCTCACCAGCTCAAGGTTGACTCAGCCTTCCATCCTTCTGAGGTGGGAAAAATGAGGACCCAGATTGTTAGGGGGCAATATGCTATTTAGTATACTGTCTTTGGTGTAAGCTGCCCAGAGTCCTTGGAGAGTGGGCAGCATAGAAATATCAATAATAATAATAATAATAATAATAATAATAATAATAATAATAATAATAATAATAATAAGGCTCAGGAGTTTTTTGATCACCATTTTGCCCTCGAGGACGATCAAGAGAGTAGGGAAGAAGCTGAGAGTAAAAGCCAGGTAGAATATCTAATGGAAGAAAACAAAGGAGAACAGGAAGTAAAAAGAAGACTGGAAAAAGAACGAACAGAGAGACAAGGAGCAAGGGAAAAAACACAAAGAGAAACAAGAAACACAAGAAGATTGGGGCTTCCGGTTGGCGTCACGGATGGTCTTCTTGGACCGCCAGCCCCGCGATTCCGTTGGAGCCATTCTGACAGCGCTAATCAGCTGTCAGACGGCTTAAAAACCTCTCCTTCAGGAGAAGAAGGAGAGGAGAGCCGGTGGGCGAGGGTAGAGCTCCCCGGGAGCCCCTGGATTAATTCCAGGGGCTTGGAGGGTGAGAGCTCCCCATTCAGCCCACTGAAGCTCCGGATCCGTGGCGACTCCATTTAAACGGAGCCAGATGCCGGCGACCGACTCTGCTTTCAAGAAGAAGATTAATTGATTTCAAAAAGCAGACAGAACGGAAGCAGGAGAACAAGCTTTTGCAAGTATATGCTTAACTCCTGGGATACATTGTTTCTATTTGATTTTGCTGAGCTGGAGCTGGAAATGGCGTCTTTTGTTGTGGGTGTGAAAGTGAAAGCAGGAAATGAAAGTGCTTGGTTTTTGTTTTTTGTTTTTTTAATTTTGATTTATATGCCGCCCTTCTCCGGAGACTCAGGGCGGCTTACAATGCGTTAAGCAATAGCCTTCACACTTTTGTATATTTATACAAAGTCAGCTTATTGCCCCCACAAACTGGGTCCTCATTTCACCTACCTTAGAAAGGATGGAAGGCTGAGTCAACCTTGAGCCTTGGAGAGATTCGAACCAGCAGTAAATTGCAGGCAGCTGTGTTAATAACAGGGTGCTTAGACCACTGTACTATCAAGGCTCTTTTGTTAATAGACTTGTGCTCAGAGACTGGATTTTAACTGCTGGATTTGAGAGCTGGGTCTAGAAAAAACTATCTTGCTTGATAAACTACAAATAAATCTGACAAAGCTGCTTGAGAGACTTTATGGCTGTGAAAAGAAAACTTCTTTTAAAATAATATGGCTTCCAAGGAAGGAATTTCTGAAAGTGGAGGCTCTTTAATGGCGTTAGAAATGACACAGAGAACTGAAACACAGAGCCAGGAGGATTTTTTTAGAGACCTTGCAGAATTTATAAAGGAAGCCATGAATAACCAGATTGAAATTATTAATAATTTTACAGCAATCATGGAACAAAAATTTACAGAATTGGTGGAGGATAAAAAAGCAACTGAGGATGTTTTTGAAGGAAAGCATAATGACAATGTAGGAGACATTTTGATCAAGACAGAGAAGCTGGAACTGGCTGATCCTCAAGAATCTTCAAACCCTCTTCCTGCCCTTTTGGAATTAACTGACAGAACTTTTCAAAAATATAATTTGGAGCAGAAAGAAGAAGGAACTGATCAGCTCTACGAGGTTTCGGATAAAGATGATTTGGCAGAGGCTTTCACACAATTAATTGAAATGCAGCAACTGGATTTTTCTTTGCAAACTGAGCGAGTTAATTCTTTGTTCTATGAACTGACTGTCTATACAAGCAAGAAGAGTCGTTATGGGGGCTCTAAATCAGAGGAAATGGTTCCGAGAAAGGGACAAGTCTTAAAGATACATCAACCCCCACTTAAAATTCAAAACCTCCTCAAAATAAAAGAAGGAGGGAGGAAGAAAGATTGGAAAAAATACAGAAAGAAAGGAAGAAGGGAAGATTAATTTTTTCTGGTCTAACTATTGATGTATTAATGATTAACTACAATGATTAACTAAATGAATTGAGAGTTTAATTAATGATTAATTAAGGTTTAGTTATTGTTAAAAATATTTGAATATTGAGCACAAAAGCAGGAGGAATAGCCAAATGATTAAGTATGTATTATCTACTAGTGTTTGTTATTGGTTTTTTTTAAAAAAAAAATTCTTAGGGCTAAAGGATTATATGTTATTTTGTGTTTAAAGGGAGGTTGATGAATAATCTGTAGAAGGGGAGTTAAGGGGTCTAGGGAGTTTTAATGTCTTGCATTAACTTAGCATATTTTAGCGTATGTTTGGTAAAATCTATACCCTGTTTTTCTTCTGGGAAGTCGGGGGAGGGGGAGGGAAGGGGGGGTTGTACAAATGTTTAAATAGATAAGTGATTTGTTTGATTTGTTTGAATTTTAAAAACAATAAAAAAAATTTGTTCAAAAAAAAAAAGAAACACGAGAAGATTAAGAACAATGAACAAATAAGAATGAATATGGAGGAAGAAATTAAAAAGATCTCAATAAATATAAATGGTCTAAACTCACCAGCCAAACGATCACAGACATTCATGAAACTACAAAGATTAGATATGGACATTATAAATTTGCAGTAAGTACATATTAAGAAACAGCATGGAAAACTACTAGAACACCCAAGATTAGGCGAACTGTATACATCATTAGCAGAACAAAAAAAATGAGGAATAGCAATATACATTAAAAAACAACTAGAATCAAAACAAATATACACAGATGAGGAGGGAAGAATTTTAATGATTGAAATAAAAACAGAACAAAAAACAATATTATTGATCTCAATTTACGCACCAAATAACAACCAAAATGAATTTTATAGAAAGATACACAATAAAGCAAAAGAATTAGAATATGAAAACATATGCCTAATTGGAGACTTCAATGCGATTATGGATGTGAAAAAAGACTATCGAAGCAATAAGAAAAATAAAACAAAGAAAAAGACACTACCTGACACATTTCACAAGATGACACACAAATTATGTCTACAAGATACATGGAGGGAAATAAAAAAAGAAAAAAAAATACATTCTATTCTAGTCCACATCAATCATGGTCTAGGATAGATATGGTATGGATGACGACAGAACTCAGAAAGGAAATAGAAGAAGTGGAAATAATGACTAATATCTGGGCGGATCATAATCCATTAAGAGTAACATGGAAAGGCCAGAAGAAAAGAAAAAGGTGGATGTTGAACAAAGAAATATTAAAAGATAAAGAATATATTCAAATGATTGAAAAAGAAATGAATATATTTTTAGGATAAATACAAAAGAAGAAACATTCCCTCCAAAACCTATGGGACACCGCAAAAGCATATATAAGAGGTCTAACAATTGCTTACACAGTGAAGAAAAACAAAAATAAAAAACAAGAACGAGATGATTTGTTAAAAGAACTTAAAAAATGGGAGCTAAATTTACAGAAGGAACCCCAGAAGAAAAGAATTAAGGAAAAAATAGATTTGATAAAACACAAGATCAATCTGATCACACAAGCAGAGATGGTACGGAAAATTAAATCAGCAAAGCAAAACTACTTTGAACATGCCAACAGAACGGGACAATGGCTTGCATACAAATTGAAAAAACAAAAAGAGAAAAAAATGATACACCAGTTACAAGATGAGAAAGGAGAGATTCACTACAGAAAAGAAGAAAAAAAACATAGCAAAAAACTTCTTCCAAAACCTATACACACAAGAGAATATACCTGAAGAAGATATTAAACAATATTTAGATAAGATGAATATAGTCAAATTGGAGGAGACACAGAGGGAGATATTAAATGGGACAATTAGTATGACAGAATTAATGGAGGCAAGGAAAAAACAGAAAAACAACAAAACACCAGGCCAAGACAGACTTCCAGCAGAATTATACAGTATAAGACATGTCAACAACCATTAGATGAAATACTGCTAGAAATTTTTAATGAAGCACTCCTGAAGGCCAGAATACCTAACTCATGGACGGAAGCCAATATAACACTTATCCCAAAAGAAGATACAGAACAACAACAAATCAAAAACTATAGACCCATTTCACTGTTAAATGCAGATTACAAACTATTTACATTGATAATTTTGGAAAGATTTAAAAAAGTAATAAATGAATATATCCACCCTGACCAGAACGACTTTCTGCCAAAAAGGCAAATAAAAAACAATATGAGAATTATAATAGATGTATTAGAATATTATGAAGCAAATCCAGACAAACAAATGGCATTAATATTTTTGGATGCACAAAAAGCCTTCGATAATTTAAATTGGAGATTCCTTATTTTGCAATTAGA
Source organism: Pituophis catenifer annectens (assembly GCF_029215685.1). NCBI lineage: Eukaryota > Metazoa > Chordata > Lepidosauria > Squamata > Colubridae > Pituophis > Pituophis catenifer. Next base: position 81,007,867 of record NW_027256885.1, read on the forward strand.
AAATATGAAATTCGGAGATAAATTTGTAAAGATGGTAGAAAAAATATTCTCAACCCAAATGGCAAAGATAGCAATAAATGGAGATACTACCGAACAATTCACAATAGCAAAAGGAGTGAGACAGGGATGTCCTCTATCCTCCTTATTATTTATCTTAACATTAGAGATATTGTTAAATAAAATCAGAAGTGAAAATGAAATAAAAGGACTGAAAATAAAAAAGGAGGAATATAAAGTCCAAGCCTTTGAAATGAAACCTGGTCTTCATTTTAGAACAACCAATACTGCAACGCTCTCTACATGGGGCTCCCCTTGAGGAGCACCCGGAGGCTCCAACTGGTCCAGAATGCAGCAGCGCGGGTAGTGACGGGAGCAGCCTGGCGCTCCCATGTAACACCGCTCCTGCGCGAGCTGCACTGGCTCCCGGTGGTCTTCCGGGTGCGCTTCAAGGTGTTGGTTATCACCTTTAAAGCGCTCCATGGCATAGGGCCTAGCTATCTTCGAGACCGCCTGCTGCCACCGACAATCTCCCATCGACCCGTGCGCTCCCACAGAGAGGGCCTCCTCGGGGTGCCATCAGCCAAACAGTGCAGGCTGGTGACCCCCAGGGGGAGGGCCTTCTCTGTGGGGGCACCTACCCTCTGGAATCAATTGCCTCCAGAGATAAGGAGAATCCAAGACCTCGATGCCTTCCGCCGTGCCCTTAAAACCTTCCTTTTTCAGCAAGCCGGGCTGGCCTAATTTTTTAAGTGTTTTTAAGTGTTTTGTTTATTGTTTTTAATTAATGGGGCCAAATTTATATATGTATATTTTAACTGTATTTTAATATTTGTACTTGATGTTTTTACTTGGCTGTTCACCGCCCTGAGTCCTCAGGGAGAAGGGCGGTATACAAATTCAAAATAAAATAAAATAAAAATAAAAAATAAATACTGTCAGGACCCAAATTAATAACGCAAATAGAGGAATATGGAAAAGTAGCGGGACTTAAAATTAATAAACTCAAAAGAAAGGCATTAACGGAAAACCTCACCAAGCAGCAAGAGAAAGAATTAGAAGACAAAATGGGTATCCAAACGACAAAAAATTTAAAATATTTAGGAATATGGTTAACAAATAAAGGTTCATCGATCAAAGAAGACAACTATAATAAAATAATACTACATATAAAGAAAGACTTGGAAATGTGGAACAAATTGCAACTATCCTTTTTAGGAAAAATAGCATCAATTAAAATGAACATGTTACCACAAATACTATTCTTATTCCAAGTAGTACCCATAAAATTAGGAAAAAACTTTTCTAAAGACTTAAATAAATTAATAGTGAACTATATTTGGCAGGGGAAAAAATCAAGAATCAAAATACAATCACTGCAAGATAGTAGAGAAAGAGAAGGATTTGGACTCCCAGATTGGGAAATTTACTATAAAGCAACATCACTTATATGGATCAAAGACTGGATGGAATTACGAAACAAAAGAATTTTAACATTAGAAGGATACGATTTACAGATGGTGGCGTGCCTTTTTATGGGAGGGAAAAAATAGACAACATAACTATTTTCAATGACATTTAATCAGAGATGCACTACTACAAACATGGCAAGGGATAAAAAAGAATCACTATGATAAAGTTCCAGAATGGTTATCCACAATGGAGGCACAAATTTACCCAAATGCATTAGACATTGACAAAATGAAAAGATATAAAGATTTGTTAAATAGTGAAAGGGAATTGAAAACAAGGCAGGAATTAAAAGAACAGGGTACAGACATTGATTGGTGGCCTTACATGTAAATAAAATCTAAATACAGTATAAGACAGATTTGATACAATATACCTCCCTACAAAATTTATGGGACACAACTAAGGCGTATGTGAGAGGTCTGACTATAGCTTACAATGCAAAACGGAAAAAAGAGAGGGAAAAAGAATATAATAAGGCACAAGAAGAAATTAAAAAATGGGAAAGAAAATTACAGGAAAACCCAGAAGATGAACAAATTAGAGTCAAATGGACAGCAGCGAAACATAATCTGACTATATTAGAACAGGGAAAATATGCAATGGCATTGAAATACATAAAGCAGAATTATTTTGAGCATGCAAATAAACCGGGGAGGTGGTTGGTGTATAGGTTGAGGAAAGAAAGGGAAAAAAGAACAATCCAAAAATTACAGGATAAAAAGGGCATAATTCAACAGAGTTTAGAGAAGAAAAAGGAGATAATAATTCAATACTATCAAGAGCTATACGAGAAAGATAAAGTAACAGCGGAGGAAATAGAACAATATTTAAGTGGGGAAAGGGATGTCAATATTGACAGAGGAAGAAAAAGAGCTACTTGATAAGGAAATTACCATAGAGGAGTTAAAAGAAGCATTGAAGAGGCAAAAAAATAATAAAACGCCGGGGACAGATGGTCTACCAATGGAGCTTTATAAAAGTTTAGGGGAATCACTAAATGGGATATTATTAGAAACATACAACGAGGCATTGATGGAGGCAAAGCTACCAAATACATGGAGGGAAGCATATATATCCCTGATACCGAAAGAAGGCGCAGATACCACAGTAATAAAAAATTATAGACCGATCTCCTTATTAAATACTGACTACAAAATTTTCATGAACATAATTGCAAATAGGATGAAAAAGATATTAAACAATAGAATACATCAGGATCAAAATGGTTTCTTGCCAACAAGGCAAATAAAAAACAATATAAGAATGGTAATTAATGTTTTAGAATACTACGAGATGCATCCAGAGAGACAGGCAGCACTGATATTTCTGGATGCACAAAAAGCATTTGATCAAGTTAATTGGCAGTTCATGATACATCAAATTAAAAATATGAAATTTGGAGAGAAATTTACAAGAATATCGTCAATATATAGGAATCAAAAGGCAAGTATTTTAGTAAATGGGGACCCAACAAAAATTTTTGGAATAAATAAAGGAGTACGGCAGGGTTGCCCGCTATCGCCTTTACTTTTTATTTTGACTTTGGAAAATTTATTAATTAGGATTAGGTCAAACAAAGAAATAAAAGGATTAAATGTAAAAAAAGAAGAATACAAGGTCCAAGCGTTTGCGGACGACCTTGTCTTCTTCATAGAAGACCCAATAAAAACAACACCAAAATTAATAAAAGAGATAGAGAAATTTGGAAAGGTAGCGGGCTTAAAAATTAATAAAGAAAAGACTAAAATGATAACGAAAAACATGATAGCAAAACATGTGGAGAAATTAGTAAAAGATTCAGGATTACAAGAAGTTAAAAAGGTGAAATACCTAGGGATACATTTGACAGCCAGAAGTGTAACAATAAAAGAAAATAATTATGACCCTTTGGTTCAAAAAATAAAAGAGAATTTGGTAAAATGGGGGAAATTAAAATTGTCATTGTGTCAGCGTTCCAAATTAGGCTCTTTTCCAGCGCTGACATGATTGAAATGAATGAAAGAGAAGAAGCGTTGATTTATTGCTGAGATGAACTTTTACCTAGTTTTCTGCATACAGCCGATAGTGTTACCTGGGTGACGGAGGGAGGGGGCAAATTCCTGTGAAAGAACATGCTTGGGACGAAGAGATGGATCTGCATGATGGCCAATGGGACATTGGGGTTGGAGAGCGGAAGGGGAGGGTGTTGGAAGGAGGGGCCAGTTTGGCTGCAACAGAGTTCAGAAATGTCGTTCTCTATTCTTAAAGAAAAAAGATTCATTAGAGACTTTGCGTTTGAAAATGAAGTTTATTTAAGATAGCAACAAAACCTGACAGACAGCCAAACTGCTCCAAAGCCAGGCTGGCTGAGTCTAAATCATCCCGTTCCCTCCCAGACGTCTGGTCGGATGGATTATGGCTGAAGCCAAGCTCTTGGAGGAAAGCCTGCTTCAAGCAACGGGAGGAGCAGAAGCGGTTGCGATCCCAGCCAACTTGGAAAATACAAAGGTTCAACTTTCTCCGCCTTCCCCCCCGTCAGAACTTCAAGCAAAGAAACGTGAGCCAGATAAGTACCCGGGGACTGTGCCAAAAGCCTCCGAGGCTGAATTTCCCTTTCCAAATGTAAAAGATAAAGAAAAACCCCTAAGTGAATTGGGAAGGGCGAACTGGGGATGGGAATGGCAGCAAGCCAGAAAACAAACTAAGCACCAAGAAATGCTAAGGAAACCACTCGAAAGTCCCATAGATGAGTTGAAAGAGGAATTTGACCGTGCCACTTTTCAGGGGGAGGGGCCACCTTGCAGTCCCAAAGAAAAGAGAGAACCAGCCTGGGCTGTTGATCCAAGAGGCCATAGGCCAAGGCGCAGCCCTTCCCCCCTGCACAGCAGGAGGAGGAGGAGCCCAACGATGCATCCATGGGTCCCCCCCCTTCCAGCAAACAGCGAAGCCCAGACAAGGCAGCACCTCCCTACCCCAGGATGAGAGACGAGGCAGAGGACTATCAACACCAAGGCCGGCCCTACAGAGCTCAGCACAGAGAGGAGAGGGCAGAGAGGGAGGAGCCACCCCAGTTCAGAGGGAAGTTCGATGGTGACCCAGACAACCTCGCCCAATTCCTCGATTCAGCTGAGATATACATAGAGCAGTTCGGACACCTCTACCCTTTCCCCAGAGCCCTAGTGAATGCTATCTCGGAAGGGCTGGAGGGAGAAGCAAAGAGGTGGTCAGCATCACTCTACAAAAACAGGGCCCCCCAGCTGCAAGATGCTGATGGGTTCTTGCAACTATTGAGAGCCCGTTATGAGGAGGAGGAGGAGGACCCCTATGTGGAAGACGAGCTCAGAAACCTAATGCAGAAGGGGAAGCCTATCAGAGAGCATATCCGTGAATTCAGGAGAGTCATTGGGACACTGCCTCCCCTACCAGAGCGATTGCTGGTGTATTTTTTTAGAACAAGCCTAGATAAGAGAATTTCCCAAGTGACTGCCTATCGTGACATCCCAAACCAGCTCTCTGAATGGTTCCGGGTAGCGATAAAAGTCGACAGAGGGCTGCGGGCGAGTGACATGTCAAAACCACCAGAGGGAAAGGAGAGAAACCGACCAGACCAGGGGCCACTCAACAGATGAGAAACCCCAACATCACAGCCCTCCTACAGACCAACTGCCCCACGGAGCCCACTGAAATGCTACAGATGTGGGGGGAGCGGCCACATAGCAGCAAGATGTGGAACGCCTAGACCGGGACCAGCTCCACCGCCCAAAGCACGACCGGAACGAGGGCCCAAGCGCGTCACCCACGTACCATGGGAAGCTCCCCAAATCCCGGAGTTTTTCGCTCATCTGACCGAAACCAGAGGAATCCCAGATGAGGGAGATCAGTCCCCCGAACCCTATGACACGGAGGACGAAGGCGAGGACGACCCGATGGTGAGTGGACCCGTCCATCCTTTTCTTTTCCCCATACGCCTAACAGCCCCCAAAACAGGGGCCCAAGAGACTTTCCAAGCCCTAATAGACTCGGGTAACACACGGTGCCTAATCAAACTACCCACAGTTCTAAAATTGGGAATCAGAGCTAAACAGCTCAAACAACCAATTCGCTTTGAGCAAGTTGATGGGTCCCTAGTGGAGGGAGCGTACGCCACACACTTGACTGAACCCGTGAGACTGGAACTAGCAGATCACTGGGAAACGATCCGCTTCATAATAGCCCCCAAGATGACAGACCCAGTCATATTGGGACTCTCGTGGCTGGACAAATGGGGCCCAATCATTTGGTGGCAAGAGGGGACCCGCAGGCTGAGAATAGCAAAGGGGCCCCAACCCCTGCCGCCCCTACCAGAAGAATTCCCTCCCACGCTGAGACCCCAAAGCAGCCCTCCACTACAGAAGAAAACACCACCAACACAAGGGTCCCTCCCAGAAGGTACAGCAAAGCAATTGGCAGCCGCACCCACCACCGCTTGTAATGCAAACCAGATCCCAGGGGAGTACCAAGACCTTGCAGAGGTATTCAGCGAGGCTGAGTGTGACATTCTGCCCCCCCACCGCGAGACCGATTGTGCCATCGAGATTATCCCGGGAGTGAAACTACCCAAACCTAAAATGTATGCCATGACGCCCCGAGAAATGCAGGAAATGCGGGACTACATAGACAAAAACTTACAAAGGGGATTTATTGAGCCAGTAAAACCAAGGGTAGCAGCGCCGGTCATGTTTAAAGAGAAAAAGGACAGCTCCATGAGACTGGTGGTCGACTTTCGAAATATCAACGCCGTTTGCGTACACAACTTGTACCCCCTCCCCCTCATGAAGGACATGCTAACCCACCTAGCTAAAGGGAAGGTTTTTACCAAACTAGACCTTCGAGAAGCTTATTACCGAGTACGCATAAAGGCAGGAGATGAATGGAAAACAGCATTCAACTGCCCCCTGGGTAGTTTCCAGTTCAAAGTAATGCCCTTTGGATTGCAAGGAGCCCCGGCAGTGTTCATGCAGTTAATAAATGAAGTCTTACATGAACACCTTTACAAAGGGGTCCTCATCTACCTGGACGATATTCTCATCTACATGGAGACCGTAGACGAACATATATCCCTCCTCCACCAAGTACTTGAGACTTAGACTCCCGAGCAAGAAATTGGGCCCGAAATTTATAGGACCATTTCCTATAATAAAAATAATCAACCCCGTTACAGTGCAATTGCAGTTGCCACGGCTTTTGGGGAAAATTCACCCCGTTTTTCACAGTAGCCTTCTAAAACCTGTAGTGGGGTCTACTTTAAGGCTGACGCCATGTGAACCCCCTGGGCCCCTGGTTGTTGGGGGCCAAACTCATTACGAAGTGCAGCAAATTCTTGATTCAAGATGGCACAGGGGGCGCCTCCAATACTTAATTAAATGGAAGGGCTACCCATTCTCAGAGGCTTCCTGGGTGAAGAGCTCAAACATCCAAGCTGACCGCCTTATAGCAAAATTCCATGCACACCACCCGGGAAAGCCGGGAGGGGGGGGTTCGCAGCCAAGGGGGGCTAATGATGCTTATCTTGTTGTGGTTTTTCCTATGGGGCAGGTTACGTCGCAGAAGTGAAGGGAGAGGGGCCGGATGTCAGCGTTCCAAATTAGGCTCTTTTCCAGTGCTGACATGATTGAAATGAATGAAAGAGAAGAAGCGTTGATTTATTGCTGAGATGAACTTTTACCTAGTTTTCTGCATACAGCCGATAGTGTTACCTGGGTGACGGAGGGAGGGGGCAAATTCCTGTGAAAGAACGTGCTTGGGATGAAGAGATGGATCTGCATGATGGCCAATGGGACATTGGGGTTGGAGAGCGGAAGGGGAGGGTGTTGGAAGGAGGGGCCAGTTTGGCTGCAACAGAGTTCAGAAATGTCGTTCTCTATTCTTAAATAAAGAAAAAAGATTCATTAGAGACTTTGCGTTTGAAAATGAAGTTTATTTAAGATAGCAACGAAACCTGACACATTGCTGGGAAGAATTGCAGCAATAAAATCGAATATACTGCCAAGACTCCTTTATTTATTCCAAACAATTCCAATAAAATTAGACAAGAAATTCTTTATTAATTTGGATAAAATAACTACTAATTTCATGTGGGAGGAGAAAAAAATCAAGAATTAAATTAAGTATATTACAAGATGATAAAATTAGAGGTGGATTCGGACTTCCGGCATGGGAGAAATATTATAAAGCTTCAAGCTTAACATGGATTAGAGAATGGGTAACATTGGGAAACCAAAGATTATTACAATTAGAAGGCCATGATTTAATGAAGGGATGGCATGCCTTTTTATGGAGCCCTAGAAATAAAATATATAAAAATTTCAATAATCATGTAATTAGGAAATCATTAATTAGTACATGGCAAGAAACCAAAAGTAAACATTATATGAAAGTACCCGGTTGGTTATCAACAATAGAAGCAATAACATACCCCAACACACTATCCAAACAAAAATTGTTAAGATATAGAGAGATACTAGACCCACAAGGAATATTGAAAACAAGAGAGGAATTAAAAGAGCAAGGAATATTAATAGATTGGTGGCCCTACTCACAAATTAAAACAAGATATAGGAAAGACCAGGAGGAGGGAGGAATAGACCCAAAACCAAATCGATTAGACAAATTATTAGAATCCAAAGAAGAAAAATCAATTTCAAAAAACTACAAATACATACTAGAATTCGATTTGGCAGAAGAATTGGTTAAAGGACAGATGATAGCTTGGGCAAGGAACATTGGGCACAGTATACAGCTAGAAGAATGGGAAAGGGCATGGGAAAACAATTACAGTATGACAAAATCAATGGCATATAAGGAGAATCATTATAAAATGTGGTACAGATGGTATCTAGCTCCTTCGAGGTTAGCGAAAATGTATCCGAATGTAAATTCGGCTTGTTGGAAATGTAAGCAAGCTCAGGGTACTTTCTTCCATTCATGGTGGCTTTGCCCAGAAATCAAGAAATATTGGAAGAAAATAAAAACATGGATAGTAGAAATAACAGATCAAGAAATTGAATTAGAACCAGAAATCTTTTTATTAGGTATGATCAAAAGGAACATTAGACAGGACATAAAATACTTAACATTACACATAATTACGGCGGCAAGATTGGTACTAGCACAATTATGGAAAACAGATCGTTTGCCAACAGATCAGGAGATAATTCAAAAAATTTACGCATGTGCAGAAATGGACAAATTAACCTTAAAATTAAAAGACAAGGAAGACTCAAAATATTTTGAACTATGGAATAGATGGTATAAGTGGATAAATCAAAAGAAAAAAGGGTAAAGACTAAATTTAAGAAAACTCAAATGTAACAAATAAGCACCGTAAGGTAGATAGAATAAGAAATAAATTACTGTTTATATATGTATGTATATATGTACACACAGGTACATATATTTAGCTTGTCGGTGGGGTTTTGTATTGTATATGCAATTTTACGATTGAGAAAAATTTGTATAATTTTGTATTTTAAAATTTTTAAATTCAATAAAGTTTGTTTTTTAAAAGTAAAAAAAAGATACAATATTTATTTATTTATTTATTTATTTTATTGAATTTCTATACCGCCCTACTCCCGAAGGACTCAGGGCGGTGAACAGCCACGAAATAAAACACATACATATAAAAATTTAAAATTGAATAAAATGAATTAAATAAATTTGGCTGAATTAATACCCATGATTTAAAATACCCATATTTTAAAACACATTAAAATTTAAAATTTGCACTTTAAAGGGAGAAGATTTAGACGAGGCCAGCTTGATGAAATAAAAGAGTCTTCAGCTCGCGGCGGAAGGTGCGCAGATCCGGAATACTCCGTATCTCTGGGGGGAGCTTGTTCCAGATCGTTGGTGCCCCCACAGAGAAGGCTCTCCCCCTACGGGCCGACAGCCGACATTGTTTGGCCGACGGCACCTGGAGGAGCCCCTCTCTGTGGGAGTGTACTGGTCGGTGGGAGGCTATTGATGGTAGTAGGCGGTCCCGTAAGTAACCAGGTCCTAAGCCATGGAGCGCTTTAAAGGTGGTAACCAGAACCTTGGAGCGCACCCGGAAGACCACCGGGAGCCAGTGCAGCTCGCGCAGGAGAGGTGTTACATGGGAGCTCCATGCCGCTCCCATAACCACCTGCACGGCCGCACTCTGCACCAGTTGGAGCCTCCGAGTGCACCTCAAGGGGAGCCCCATGTAGAGAGCTTTACAATAGTCCAGACGAGAGGTGACGAGGGCATGAGTGACTGTGCGTAGCGAGTCCCAATCTAGAAAGGGACACAACTGGCGAATCAGGCAAACCTGATGAAAAATCCTCCCGGTCACGGCCGTCAAGTGCTCTTCTAAAGACAGCCATGAATCCAGGAGGACGCCCAAGTTACGAGCCCTTTCCGTGGGGGCCAATGATTTGCCCCCAATAGCCAGCGATGGCGCCAGCTGACTATATCGGGATGTCGGAAACCACAGCCACTCGGTCTTGGATGGGTTGAGCCTGAGCCCGTTTCTCCCCATCCAGATCCGTACGGCCTCCAGGCACTGGGACATCACTTCAAGGGCATCGTTGGGGTGGTCCGGGGTGGAGATGTACAGCTGGGTGTCGTCAGCGTACTGATGGTACTTCACCCCGAAACCACAGATGATCTCGCCCAGCGGCTTTACATAAATGTTGAACAAAAGGGGCGAGAGAACCGATCCCTGCGGCACCCCACATATAAGGGGCCTCGGGGTCGATCTCTGCCCCCCTGTCAACACAGACTGCGACCGGTCAGAGAGAAAGGAGGAGAACCACCGTAAAACGGTGCCTCCCACCCCCAACCCTTCCAGCCGGTGCAGCATGATACCATGGTCGATGGTATCAAAAGCCGCTGAGAGATCTAACAGGACCAGGACAGAGGAACAACCCCTGTCCCGAGCCCTCCAGAGATCATCAACCAACGCGACCAATGCTGTTTCCGTGCTGTACCCAGGCCTGAAGCCCGACTGGAACGGATCCAGATACGACGCTTCATCCAGGTACTGGGGAAGCTGTCGTGCAACCACACTCTCAACAACCTTCGCAACGAAGCAAAGGTTGGAGACTGGACGATAATTAGCCAATCACGCCTCGTCTGGGATAGGGCGGCTGCTGGAGCCCTGGACCGAGTCGTGCCTTTGCGGCCTCTGACCCGGCGCCGATCTCGCCTGGCTCCTTGGTTTACCGAGGAGCTGAGGGAGATGAAGCGCCGGAAAAGACGCCTAGAGAGTAGTTGGAGGGCCAGTCGCACTGAATCTGACCGGACACTGGTAAGATCTCATATTAAGAATTACCTAGTGGCGATAAAAGCAGCGAAACGTACTCATCTTGCTGCTCTTATTGCGTCATCAGATAACCGCCCGGCCGCCCTGTTTAGGGTGACCCGCTCCCTGCTCCACCAGGAAGCGAGGGAGGACCCCTTGGAGGGAAGAGCCGAGGACTTTGTTCAGTATCTGTATGACAAAATCACTCAGATTCGGGAAGATCTGGACTCCGACTGGGTAGATCCAGTGGGGGTGACGGAGGCAGGTCCTGAGAATGTTATCTGGGATGAGTTTGACTCTGTGACCCCTGAGGACGTGGACAGGATTCTGGGTAGACTGAATGCGACCACATGTTTGTTGGACCCGTGCCCCTCCTGGTTAGTGCTGGCTTCCCGGGAGGTGACGCGAGGCTGGCTCCAGGGGATTATAAATGCTTCATTGAGTGAGGGTGTCTTTCCCGCCGCCTTGAAAGAGGCGGTGGTGAGACCTCTCCTCAAGAAGCCTTCCCTGGATCCGGCAATATTGGCTAATTATCGTCCAGTCTCCAACCTTCGCTTTGTTGCGAAGGTTGTCGAGAGTGTGGTGGCACGACAGTTTCCCCGGTACCTGGATGAAACGACGTATCTAGATCCGTTCCAGTCGGGCTTCAGGCCTGGGTACAGCACGGAAACGGCATTGGTCGCGTTGGTGGATGATCTCTGGAGGGCTCGGGACAGAGGTTGTTCCTCTGTCCTGGTCCTATTAGATCTCTCAGCGGCTTTTGATACCATCGACCATGGTATCATGCTGCACCGGTTGGAAGGGTTGGGGGTGGGAGGCACCGTACTACGGTGGTTCTCCTCCTTTCTCTCTGACCGGTCGCAGTCTGTGTTGACAGGGGGGCAGAGGTCGACCCCGAGGCCCCTTATATGTGGGGTGCCACAAGGATCGGTCCTCTCGCCCCTTTTGTTCAACATTTATGTGAAGCCGCTGGGCGAGATCATCCGTGGTTTCGGGGTGGAGTACCATCAGTACGCTGACGACACCCAGCTGTACATCTCCACCCCAGACCACCCCAACGATGCCCTTGAAGTGATGTCCCGGTGCCTGGAGGCCGTACGGATCTGGATGGGGAGAAACAGGCTCAGACTCAACCCATCCAAGACCGAGTGGCTGTGGTTTCCGACGTCCCGATATAGTCAGCTGGTGCCATCGCTGACTATTGGGGGCGAAGCATTGGCCCCCACGGAGAGGGCTCGCAACTTGGGTGTCCTCCTGGATTCACGGCTGTCTTTAGAAGAGCACTTGACGGCCGTGACCGGGAGGATTTTTCATCAGGTTCGCCTGATCCGCCAGTTGCGTCCCTTTCTGGATCGGGACTCGTTACGCACGGTCACTCATGCCCTCGTCACCTCCCGTCTGGACTACTGTAACACTCTCTACATGGGGCTCCCCTTGAGGAGCACTCGGAGGCTCCAACTGGTGCAGAGTGCAGCTGCGCGGGTGGTGATGGGAGCGACGTGGCGCTCCCATGTAACGCCCCTCCTGCGTGAGCTGCACTAGCTCCCGGTGGTCTTCCGAGTGCGCTTCAAGGTTTTGATTATCACCTTTAGAGCGCTCCATGGCTTAGGACCTGGTTATCTACGGGACCGCCTGCTACCACCAATAGCCTCCCACCGACCAGTACGCTCCCATAGAGAGGGGCTCCTCCGGGTGCCGTCGGCCAAACAATGTTGACTGGCGGCCCCCAGGGGGAGAGCCTTCTCTGTGGGGGCACCTACTATCTGGAACGAGCTCCCCCCCGAGATACGGAGGATTCCGGATCTGCGTACCTTCCGTCGCACGCTTAAGACGTTCCTATTCCAGCAAGCCGGCCTGACCTAAACTTCTCCGCTTTTAAATGGGAATTTTAAATTTGGTTTTAAATTATTGGGGTTTTAAATATGGTTCAGCCAAATTTATTTAATTTGTTTTATCTCTATTTTAAATTTTGTATTTCCATGTTTTATTTTTATGGCTGTTCACCGCCCTGAGTCCTTCGGGAGTAGGGCGGTATACAAATTCAATAAATACAAATACAAATACAAATACAAATACCAGTGTTCGGTCGGATTCAGAAAGACTAGCCCTCCAACAGCTCTCTAGGCGTCTTTTCTGGCGCTTCATCTCCCTCAGCTCCTCGGTAAACCAAGGAGCCAGGCGAGATCGGCGCCGGGTCAGAGGCCGCAAAGGCACGACTCGGTCCAGGGCTCCAGCAGCCGCCCTATCCCAGACGAGGCGTGAGCCAGAACCTCCGGGATTGGCCCAAGCTCCATCTGGAACCTATCAGGTTCCATCAGGCGCCTGGGGCGGTACCATCTTATCGGTTCCGCCTCCCTGCAGCGGGGTGCTGCGGTTCGAAGGTCAAGGCGAAGGAGCGAGTGATCTGACCATGACAAGGGCTCGATGACTATATCCCCTATCTCAAGATCACTCAACCACTGTCCAGAGACAAAAACCAAGTCCAGTGTGTTTCCCCCAGTGTGTGTAGGGCCATGAATTAGTTGGGTCAGGTCCATGGCAGTCATGGAAGCCATGAACTCCCGAGCCACCTCAGACGCCTCACCCACGGATGGCAGGTTGAAATCCCCCATGACCATAAGTCTGGGGGTATCAACCGCCACCGCGGCAATAACGTTGAGTAGCTCAGGCAGGGCTGCCGCCACGTGGCAGGGAGCCAGGTACGTGATCAGCAAACCCGTCTGAACCCCGTGGCCCCACTTCACAAGGAGGGACTCACAACCGGCCGTCTGAGGAACAGTGGTCTCCCTCGGCCTAAGGCCTTCTCTAATAATAACCGCTACTCCCCCGCCCCTCCCCTGTGACCTCGACTGATGGAATGCGTGGAAACCTGGTGGGCACATTTCTACCAGGGGGACCCCTCCCTCCGGGCCCAGCCAGGTCTCCGTAATACCCGCCAGGTCCGCTCCCCCCTCATAAACAAGATCACAGATGAGGGGGGCTTTGTTTACTACGGACCTGGCGTTGCACAGCATCAGACGAAGGCCCGGGCCCTGAAGGTCTGTACTACCTGGAGAACGAGTGGAGCCTTGGGGACTGGAGCACCCTACCGCTTGAAGACAGCGGGTGCGCGCTCCCTTAACATGATATGGCCTCCTGCTCCCACCATATCTACCCCTCCCACACACAGTACCGATGGTAAAAACACAGTCTGGACCAGCTCGACCCCCTCCGGATCCCCCCCCGCCGGACGTCCTGGCCAAGCCCGACTCTCCCCTTGGTGGGTTATCCCCCAAACCCACAGCCCTAATTCCAATCCCACCCCCCTCCCCCCTCCCCGGACCCCTTAAAAGTTTAGACAAGGACAATTTTAAAAAACCCCGCAGCCCCCTCTTTGCGGCATGCCACCACTCGGGGTTCCAAAGCCCGTCATCGAGGTAGGCCCTCGATAGAATGGAGGGCCAAACCTGCGAGAGGGGGAAGTCTCGCAGACCAAGAAGCTCCGCTGCTGAGTACATTGACCATAACGGGTAACACGACCATATCCTGAGGTCCAGTGACATTCACATCACATGGCCCAATCAATCCCCTGTCTCAGCTGCCACCAAAATTTGTTCACTCCCCTCCAGGTGCCAGCAGCCCGACCTTGATCTCATGTGAAAGAATGTTGTTATGATTTACTCCCTTCTCTACTCTCCTGTTCCCACTGTGGCAGCCCTGTGAAGTCTGACCAAAGATGGATCCAGGGCTGACAGGCTGCCTCCCCTCAAGCGATGAGAACGTCTTGAAAAGAGACAAGTGACAGGAGGTTAGGGACCAGGGTTTAAACTCTGTCTAACCACCTCTTCCCCCCCAGGGGGCCCCTTTGGTTTATCAGGGAATTTTTAGTGAAACTGCTTCACCAATCTATCCACTTTCACATCCCAAATTTTCACCCAAGTCGCCTCAGACAAAGGGTACCCCTTCCAATGGATTAAATATTGTAACCGACCCCTGTGCATTCTAGAGTCCAATATTTATTTCACTTCATAATGTGTTTCCCCTTGTACTACAATTGGCCTGGGAGCTGGTTGATCTCTTGGTCTTATCTGCGAGCTAGTTGCTAGTTTCAGCAAGCTGCTATGAAACACCGGGTGCACCTTCTGTAACAAGCAGGGAAGGTTAAGCTGTACAGTTACTGGATTTATTACTTTCACTATAGGGAACAGTCCTAGGAAATTTGGACCCACTTTCTTGGTAGGTAATATTAGCCTAAGGTACTTAGTGGACAGATAAACCCTGTCTCCCACTTTAAAGGGGGCTTGAAGAGATTGGTGTTTGTCTGCCTGCTGTTTGTATTTCTCTGCAGCTTGGGTGAGGGCTCATTTGGTATTTTCCCACCCCTGTTTTAACGAGTCCATCCATTCGGTTAGGGTCATTGAGGATGGAGGCTCTCTGGGTAACTCAGGCATGGGCATGAAGTCCATTCCACTAGTGATTTGGAAAGGGGTTATCCTGGTGCTGCTGTGGACCGCGTTGTTGTACGCTACTTCTGCGAATGGTAGCAAATCTGCCCAATTGTCTTGTTGATAATCCACATAGCATCTCAGGTACTGCTCCACCATTGCATTTGCTCGTTCCACAGCTCTATTCATGCTCGGATGAAAAGCCGAGCTCAGTCCTTGAGAGGATCCAATGGATCGTAGGAACTCCTTCCAGAATTTTGCTGTGAATTGGACTCCCCGGTCAGAAATGACTTGGCAAGGCACTCCATGCAATCTATAGATATGCGTGATGAACATTCGTGCCAGTTTTTTAGCCGAGGGTAATCTGGAACAAGCAATGAAATGAACTTGCTTAGCGAATAGATCTATCACTGTCCAAATGACAGTGTTCCCTCCGCTCTTGGGGTGTTCAACTATAAAATACATGGCGATCTCCTCCCATGGTCGGCTGGGGTCGGCTACCGGTTGGAGTAAACCAGGGGTTTTTCCTGGTCTCGTTTTCATGGCCGCACAAGTGGAGCAGCTTTTTACATAGTCCTCCATGTCTGCTTTCATTTTTGGCCACCAAAATTGTCTCCTTGCCAAGTGAAGGGTTTTCAAAAACCCAAAGTGACCAGCCAACTGGGAGTTGTGACTGCGCTGTAGTGCCTGTAGCCTTAGGCTGGCTGGGACATACAGTTTAGATCCCTTCCAAACTAACCCATCCTGCAGGGTTAGGGTGCCTTGGTTGTCCTTAATCCATGGGTCAGTGTTCTGTTCCCCTTCCCCACACAGGCAAACACACAACCAGGCACACCTGCCAAGATTTTATTAAGCAATCAGACTAGAAACCCTTGCAGATAAGAGTTTTGGCAGTAAACTGCGAAATGCCTGCCAAGTCAGTTTTCACTCACAGTCAGCAAGAGAGAGTTTATCCTCAGTCCGGTTCAGTAGCAAAAAGTAATCCACAAAGCAAGAGTTAGCCAAGGTCCAATCCAAATATGCACAAGCCAGATTTCAGGTAACGCGATGTGACTCTCAGGTTTTTAACTTTGACCGTCACAAAGCCTGAAAAGCAATCATACCCACTTTTATTCCTTGTGGGGTGTGGCTCAGTGACTCAGCTCAATCTCTGGCCCTCCCATGCCTCTTTCATTGCTGCGCACGCTTCTCCCTCCGATGCTGCCTGGGATCAAGCCAGGATTCATCATCCTCACTCCCTATCTGTTGTTGTTCCGATATGCTTTGCTCCTGGCATATCCCAGGCTGTTCCTCTTGGCCTTCGGATGGAACCTGAGGCATTGCCAGAGAGGAGGGTCCTGGAGAGGGAGGCCTTATCAGTTCCTCCCCATCACCTTCTGAGTCCTCTTCCTCTGTTAGGACAGGCTCGGGAGTTGGGGACACAACAGTCAGCATGGAGTGCGGACTTAAGGGCTGCGGTCATTGGGTCCCCTTTTGGGTCATCTCAATTCTGGGCTTGGCTTCTAATAGTGACTTGAGCTGCTGGTTGTGAAGGGAGTATGACTGCATGCACTATTTCCTGCCGTCAGCTGTTGAACTGGGGTTTTCTTGATAAAGCATCAGCTAGCTTGTTTTTTTCTCCTGGAATGTGTTTTAGCGCAAAGTAGAACCGTTTGAAGTATTGCGCCAGCAGACTTGTTTAGGGGACAACTTCCTAGGAGTCTTTAATGGCTCTAGGTTCTTGTGGTCAGTCCAGACCTCAAAGGGCATGCTGCTGCCTTCTAAAACGTGTTGCCAAGAGAGGAGAGCCTATCTGACTGCATAGGCCTCTTTCTCCCATATGTTCTGTGTCTGTGAGTTTTTTGGAAATGTAGGCGCAAGGCTTCAGTTGGCCCTGAGGATTCTCTTGTAGAAGCACTGCAGCGACTGCGACATCACTGGCATAGGCCTGAACCACAAATGACCGTTCGGGGTCAGAGTGTCATAGGATTGGTTCCTTGGAAAATAGCCCCTTTAACTTTTCAAATGCTCATTGACAGTCAAGGGTCCACTTTAAGTGTTGGTTGGGCCAGGGCTTTGGGATGATTCCCTTAGTCTTTAATAGCTCCATAAGCGGCAGATCTATCTCACTGAACCGGCCGGTACGCTCCCATAGAGAGGGGCTCCTCCGGGTGCTGTCGGCCAAACAATGACGACTGGTGGCCCCCAGGGGGAGAGCCTTCTCTGTGGGGGCACCTACTATCTGGAACGAGCTCCCCCCGGAGATACGGAGGATCCCGGATCTGCGCATTTTCCGCCGCGCTCTAAAGACCTTTTTATTTCACCAGGCGGGCCTGGCCTAATTTTCTCCCTCTTTTATAAAAGATTTTTAATTTTTAATATTTTTTAGTATTTTATATATTCAAATTTTAAAATTGGTTTTAAATTGATTGGGGTTTTAATTTGTCTGGGCCAAAACTATTTAATTTGATTTTAATTCCACTTTTTAAATTTTGTATGTATGTATTTTATTGTTTGGCTGTGCACCGCCCTGAGTCCTTCGGGAGTAGGGCGGTATAGAAATCAAATCAAATAAATAAATAAAAATAAATAAACATGGGAATGAACTGCCAGTAAAAATTTGTGAAGCCTAAGAAGCTTTGAAGTTGCTTGTGGGTGCAAGGGGGCTGCCAATCCAGTACTGCCTTAACTTTTCCTGGGTCCATTTCAGCCCCCTCGTTTGATATTTGGTAGCCCAGGTACTCTAGAGAGGTCTTGTGGAACTCGCATTTTGACATCTTAGCATAGAGCTTAGCGGCTAGGAGTTTTCTCAAAACTTGCCGTACTAGTTTGACATGTTCCTCCATAATTTTGCTAAAGATAAGAATATTGTCCAAATATACTAGAACTCCTTTGTATAGGTGCTCATGCAGCACCTTGTTAATGAGTTGCACGAACACTGCAGGGGCTTCCTGTAGCCCAAATGGCATGACTTTAAACTGAAAGCTGCCTAAAGGGCACTTGAATGCTGTTTTCCATTCATCACCCTCCTTGATCCGCACATGGTAGTAGGCTTCTCTGAGGCATAGCTTGGTAAACACCTTTCCCTTTGCCAGGTAGTTGAGCATGTCCTTCATGAGGGGGAGGGGGTAGGTGTTTTCCACGCACACCACGTTTATTCTGCAGAAATCAACGCAAAGCCTACCCCCCCTTCTCTTTAAAAAGTATGGGGGCCATGACCTTAGATTTAGCAGGCTGGATTAATCCTCTCGATAAGTTTGCATCAATGGATTTCCTCAATTCACCCATCTCCTTAGGGGTCATGGAATATATTTTTGGCTTAGGCAGCTTTGCCCCTGGCACAATTTCTATTGTGCAGTCCGTGGGTTGATGTGGGGGGAGCACATTGAATTCATCTTCGCTGAAAACTCCTGCTAAGTCTCTGTACTCTTTGGGTATTCTCAGGCAGCCAGGCAGAGCCTCCGTGACAGAGGCTACTCCTTCTCTTTGGCTAAGGTTGCCTATAGAGGGCCGGTTCTCAGTTTGCAGGAGGGGGGGCAGCAGTTCGATGCCCACTTTTAGCTTCTAATAGCCGTCTTCCCATGTGATGGTCAGGGCCCACTTGTCTAGCCAGGACAGACCGAGAATGAGTGACTCGGTCATTTTTGGGGAAACTACAAATTGTATGATTTCCCAGTGGCACCCCATTTCCAGTCTTATAGGTTCGGTGACTAAGGTTGTGGGTGTGCCACCCACTAGTGATCCATCCACCTGCTCAAACCGGATGGGGTGGCTCAAAGTTCTCATCTCTATCCCTAGATCCTGCACGGTTTGGGAGCTGATCAAGCACCTGGTGCAACCAGTGTCTAGAGAGGCGTGGCCAGCGTCGTGGTGATACGACAGACTCTTTGGGAGCTCCTAAAGATCCGTCAATATCTCCATTGTCCAGGGGTCCCAAGTGACCTAAGTCGTCCTGTAGGGATGACAAACAAGAGGAGCATGAACTGACCAGCAAGGGGGGATCGCAAACTCCCTGGTTGGTCAGGAGAAGCTCCTCAAACTGGGCACCAGAGAAAGTGACCATAGAAATCGCTAAGTAGCTGGGGCAGCCGCAACGGAAGAAAGAATAAGAAGACAGTGTGTGTCACCGAGGTGAGGAAAATTTTTATTTCTGAAAAAAAAGTTTCCCTTCATACCCACTTCCAAGAGAACAGAGTGGAAAAGAGGCTGTGAGTGAGGAGTGGGAGCGGGACTGTATTTGGCTCTCATATCCGGCATTGGGTGGCAAGGAAAGTGAAAGTCCAAGGCAAAAAGAAACTTTCTTTTTGGAGGAGAAAAGGAAGAATTTGGGAACTCTTTTAAAAATTAGGATTAACTAACTTGAGAAGTCTGAACTTTATTTTAATTTTTTGGTAAGGAGATGAAATAGTTGTAAATAATGGTGAACTAAAGTTTGAACAGAATTAATTAAAAACAGTAAAGATGTCAATGCTGCCAAAAGAATTTGGAACACTGAAAATGCTTTGCTTTATTGACTGAACTAGCTTGCAGTGCCATCTAGTGGCAGAAGAAAAAAGAAGGTGGAAAAAAGACTTTGAATTAACTTTAGTTTTAAAGCTGACCTTGATAATTCTGACTGGAAGGATAAGAAAGCAGATGTGCAAGAGAGAAGGACTGGATTGTTAACTTTGTTTTACTTTTCAAATTTTTATTTTCTTTGCCTATTCCCTTATTTATCTTTTTTGAACGCTTTTAAGTACTGTGTCTGGGTTTTGCTGTGGTGGATAAGTATTGGATATCTTTTTTGTCCCTGCTTTTTTTTCTTTACTTTATACTAGTTATTAAAGGGAATAAGGAGCGGATAATTTGAGGGTTTTTTTCCCTTCCCTTTCTTGCTTTTATATATATATATATATATATATGTATGTATGTAGGTCTTTGGTTATTTGAGTTTTCTCCCGCGTAAAATTGGAAGTGTCTTGGTGACGTTTCGACGAAGTCTCATTTGTCATCTTCAGGCTGGTGTTTTCGGCTTCATGCTTCTAGGAGCAATGTGTGTGATCGCAGCTGTTTCTTCCTTTTAACTGCCAGTGGGGGTGTGAACTGATTGGGTGGGAGCTTGGCTATGCTCTGATTGGCTGGGGGTGTGTTCTGTTTAGGTGGGGGCTTGTTTGTACTCGGGTTAGTCTGAGTAGCAGGGGGATTTGAGCTGGTGAGCTGCGTTGCTGTTGTTTGGCTTCGCGTTCGTGGTCGTGCCACATCTTCATGGTGGGTGTCAGTTTGCTTCATGTATGGATTGGAGGGCATTAAAGTGGCTAATGATGCAGCTGTGGTCTGGCTTCTGGTTTGTGGTCGTGCCTCATCGGTGTGGGTTTGCTTTTTGCGTGGATGTGTGGTGGTGACATCCTGTGTGGTTTTCGTGAGTGTGGGTCTGGTGTCATTCTTTGTGTTAGGGACTCGTTTGCCAATAAGGGTGGGTTTCCAAATGGCTGGTAGGCGGGAGGTATCATCTCGTTTATTCATGCTGTGTGGATGTTTTTCTATCTCGATGGCTTCTCTGATTATTCTGTTGTTAAAGTGTTCAGTTTTGGTGATAGTTCTGGTCTTTTTAAAGTCAATATCATGTCCTGTGGCTTTGAGGTGTTGGACCAGGGAAGAAGTTGGTTCCTCTTTTCTGATTGAGTTCTTGTGTTCTTCAATGCGTGCACTTATTCTTCTGTTGGTTTGTCCGATGTATGTGGTGGGGCAGGCGGTGCATGGGATTTCATATACTCCTTGATTTTCTAACTCAATTTTGTCTTTGGGGTTTCTTAGGATGGTGGATATTTTTCGGTTTGTGCAGAATGCTATCTTGATGTTGTGTTTGTGGAGGATCTTGCTGATTCTGTCTGTGGTGCCTTTTATGTATGGGAGGAGGGCTTTGCCATTTTCTTGTTCTCTGTCTTGGATTTTAGTGGGGGTTTCTTTTTGGATTAGGTTGGTAATCTTATTTCTTTGGAATCCGTTGGATGTTAGTACATTAGTGAGAGTGTGTAGTTCAGTTTTTAGGTGTTGTTCGTCAGCTAAGCATTTTGTTCTGGAGATGAGTGTCTTGGCTACGGAGTTGATCTGTGCTGGGTGGTGGTGTGAGAGTGCGTGCAGATAGCGGTTTGTGTGTGTTTTCTTCTGGTAGATGGTGTGTCCTAGGGAGCCATTGGATTTTTTGTAGACTAAGACATCCAGGAAGGGAAGTTGGTTGTTAGCTTCTGTTTCCATGGTGAACTGTATTTTGGGGTGTAGGCTGTTGAGGTGTGTGAAGAAGTTATCCAGTTTTTCTTTCCCATGTGGCCAGATTATGAAGGTGTTGTGTATGTATCTGAGCCAGAGTTTGGGTTTGTGATCAGATTTTTCTAGAGCTTGGGTTTCAAAGTGCTCCATGTAGAGGTTAGCAATGACAGGTGAGAGGGGTGATCCCATGGGTGCTCCTTCTATTTGTTTGTATTTTTGTCCGTTATAGATGAAGTATGTGTTGGATAGGCAGTGGTTGGTCAGATCTAGGATGTGCTTGCGGGGGTTATATTTGTTTTGGATAGCTGTCAAGGCTTCTTTGATTGGCACTTGGGTGAAGAGGGATATGACATCGAAGCTCATGAGTAGGTCACTGGGCTGTAAGTTTTGTTTCTTTATGATCTCTATGAACTGGAATGAGTTTTTTACATGTGAGTTGATGGATTCTGCATAGGGCTGTAGTTGTTTGGTGAGAAATTTGGCTAGGTTTTGTAGAGGTGAGCCTATGGAGCTGACTATGGGTCTAAGTGGGGTTCCTTCTTTGTGTATCTTGGGGAGACGAGACCATAGAGCTTAGGGCATCTGGATGATTTCTCTCTGGGAATGATTCTTTGCTGGATCTCTTCGCTGATGGGGGAGGCTTTTATTTTGGATCTAGTGGTTTTTTCCAGGTAGGTGGTGGGATCTGTGTTTAGGGGTTTGTATGTGGAGTCTTGGAGTAGGTTGGTTAATTTGGTTTGGTAGTCAGATGTGTTCATAACCACCGTGGCGTTTCCCTTGTCTGCTGGTAGGATTATTATGCTGGTGTCTTCTTTCAGGTTAAGTAGTGCAGTCTGTAACTCTTTGGGTAAGTTGCTTTTGGGTGGCTTGCTGGTACAGAGGCAGGATGTGATTACATATAAAGAGCTTCTTAACAAGGAAAGAGGTATACTACAATTAAAATCTTTGAATCAACTAAGAGAAGAAAGGACAATTCGAACATGGTTTCAATATGTACAGTTGCGGACTTCCGGTTTGCGAGCTTCGGCGACGGCGGTGATTTTCTAAAGACCGCCAGCCCCGCCGCCTGTAGAGCCGCCCCGCGAACGAGGAGCGGCTCGAAAACTCCGAAATCTTGAAGATTGCAGGAGCAGAGACAGCAGGGTACAGGTTGAGCCCCTGTAACCCCCCCAGGGAATCGCTTCTGGGGGTGAAAACAGGAGCGGCTCCCTTCCAACCTGCGGAGACTCCGGGCGGCGTGGGACGATTCTGCCTTCAGCAGAACAAGCCGATAGCAGCAAACTTTTAAAGTGAGAGGAACTAATTCTAACAAATAGCGGAAATATCAACTTGAATCCAGAAACCTGAAAATTGCAAGTATTAGTGCTTTATTGACTTTTTAAATCAAAGAGAAAGTGAGCGAGTGAAAGTGATTTGAAAAAATATGGCGTCCAGCACTTGAGTTAACGAGCTAGTGAAAGTGATTTGCGAAGCCTCTCTGCTTTGCTACAAAGTTGAAAAGTTGCTACAAAGTTGTTCTACCTAAAGGGAAAAATTTTTCTTGCTAAAATTTGACTTTGCTTTACTTCAGTTTTACTTGATTAAATCTGGGGGACTTTTTTAGAAGCTTCTGTGGAAGAGGGAAAGGAAAAAGAACTTCCCTCTTTAGAAAAACTAGCTTACGTGGCACGATGGCTTCAAAGAAGCAGGAAGGGAAGGCATCAGGGGGGGGATCCCCCACACACAAACATCAAACGCAACTTCCCCCTGCTCAACAGCTACAAACTCAGAAAAAAGAACTTGATGTGGGAGATTTAAAAGAATTTATTTCTAAAACTTTGGATGAAAAATTTCAAGAATCTCAACAGGAAATTGATCATAAACTTCAAAAATCACATGAGGAATTTTTGCAGGAAATTAATGAAGTTAAAGATATGGTGAAACAGAATCAAAATATGGTGACCAAAAAAATATCAGAAGTGGCGTCTGGCCTGGCAAATTTTATTGGGAAAGTTGATTTTAAAGTTGAAGAACTCAAATTAGAAGTTAATGTTAGGATGAAAGATAATGACTATAAAATTGAAGAAGCTGACAATAAAATGCAGAGAATTGAAGATGAGATTGTCATGATACAATTCCGGGCGATGGAATTTGCCATACGGCTTCGGGGAATTCGAGAGGAGGAGAGACAGGACTTGAGACAAGTTTGCTCTGAAGCCCTGGCTAAGATTTTACAAGTTAATCCTGATTTGGTATTTCATAAAATAGATAAAATTTACAGAGTGAACTCTTGGGTGGCCAGACAAAGACAACTGCCTAGAGATGTGGTCATATACTTTACTGAGAGAGAAATTAGAAATGAAATCCTCCAAAAATCTTTTCACACCTCTGTACAAGTGGGGGGCTCACGACTTGTAATTTTTAAAGAATTACCTCCTAAAATGCTGAAAGCTAGAAAAGAATTTGGTTTTCTTGTTAAGGAATTGAAAGATTTACAGGTACCCTTCCGGTGGGATGCACCAGCTGGGATAATTTTTAGATATAAGGGAGAAGGATATCGATTGAATACCGTGGAGAAGGCACAACATTTTTATAGTACTATTCTTAAGGAAAGAACACCATCTCCACGTACATCTACAGTTTTGGAGATTAAGGAGAGTGAAGAGAGGCAATTGGAAGAACAGTCTAAGCAGGAATTAGAAAATGTGCAAGGTGCAGAAGGAGGTTTTCTGAGTGAGCCCTTGCTGGATTCTTCTCCAATTTTGGATTTGATTCAGTTGACTGAAGTTAAAGATCAACGTATAACTAGAGCTCAATCCAAGCTACTTAAACAAAAGCAACAACAACAACAGGAAAGACAAGACAAGAAGGCAGCTAAGAGTACCCCACAAGAGAGTGGAGCTATGGGAGGAGCAAGATCGAAGCTTTTGGATGAACTTCAAATATTTTGCTCTGCGCTCCAGAAACAGGCTGATGACCCTTAAGTGTCTATCTTGGAATGTTAATGGGTTGAATTCAGCACAGAAAAGGAAGAAACTATTTACATATTTGAAACAATTTAATAATGATATAATATGTTTACAAGAAACGCATATTACAACTCAAGATCAGAAATATTTGATAAATTCAAAATTAGGAGTACATTATATATCTTCAACTTCGCAGAAAAAGAATGGTGTGGTTATTTATGTAAATAAAAAATTAACAGCAAAAGTTATAGAAGTAGATCAAGATGGTAGGTTTGTAGCAATTGAATTGCTCACAGCAAATGGTCAAATTCTTTTGATTGGAATTTATGCTCCCAACCAACAACAGGATTATTTTTACAAGATGTTACATACTAAAATATTGCAATGGGACTATAGATCTATTTTATTTATGGGAGATTGGAATGGAGTAATTGATTCTAAATTAGACAAAAAGAGCTTGGCAAAGTCTAGAATTAGACTACCGCAGACCTTTTTTGATATGAAAGAAGATATGGAACTAAAAGATGTTTGGAGAATACATAATCCAAATGAATTGGATTACACTTTCTTTTCCGATAGACATAGATCTTTTTCTAGGATTGATTTTATCCTGTTGTCAAATGATCTACTTGTTAAGACAAAAAGAACAAAGATTTTTCCAAGAACTTTGACTGACCATAGCCCTGTATGGATAGAAATTGAGATGGATAAGGTTGAGAGATGTTCTTGGAGATTAAATGAGAACTTGTTTAGATATGAAAAAAATACAATAGAACTTAAAAAGCATTTGAAAGAATTTTTTGAAATAAATTTGAATAAAGGTACCCCAATTGAAATTGTTTGGGACGCTAGTAAAGCTTATATGAGAGGGGTACTTATCTACATGAATTCTAAACATAGACTGTTCCGACAAAAGAAAAGATTTGAGTTGGAAATGGAAATAAAGAATAAAGAACAGTTACTTATTAAAAACCCAACAGATGAAAGAATACGAAGTGCTATAAAACTTTTGAAAGACCAATTTCAAATGCTTATGGCGGAACAAGTTGCAACAAGTTTACAATACGCGAAGCATAATACATTTTGCAATGCTAATAAACCGGGCAGATGGTTGGCTTACACACTGAGGAAAAAACAAAGTATACGGACTATTGATAGTATTGACATTGGAGGGAAAGAAATTTTTCAACAAAAATTAATTAAAGAAGCTTTTGTGGATTATTATACTAAATTATATGCCAAAGAAGAGGTGCAGAATGGACTTATAGAAAAATATTTAAAGGATAAGAGAGTTACAAAAATTACTGATCAACAAAAAGAAAGAATGAATTATCCTATAACAGAGGAGGAGATAATAGCAGCAATTAAGCAGCTAAAAACAGCCAAAGCTCCTGGCACGGATGGTTTGACTGCAGTGTATTACAAAACTTTACAAGCTGAAATGGTGGGACAACTTAGAGATTTATTTTGCAATATTCAACAAGGGGGTAAAATACCCCCATCTTGGACAACTGCTTATATATCTTTGATACCAAAGGAACAAGTTGGTCCTAAAAAACCAGAGAACTACAGACCAATATCTCTTTTGAACACAGATTATAAAATTTATGCGAAGGTATTAGCCAACAGGTTGATGCCAGTAATCCAAAAAGTGATTCATGAGGACCAAGCGGGATTTATTGAGGGCAGATACATGAAGGACAATGTAAGGCAAGTAATAGACTTATTGGAATATCTTGATAAGAATAAACAGATTTCTGCAGTGTTGGTTTTTTTGGATGCGGAGAAGGCCTTTGATAGAGTGGATTGGAACTTTCTACTAAAGACTTTAAAAAAGATGGGCTTTGGGGACCAATTTATACAGGCGATTTCAGCAATTTATCAAGAGCAAAAAGCACAGATTATTATTAATGGAAGTTTGACGACAGAGTTTAAAATTGAAAAAGGAACAAGACAGGGATGTCCGTTGTCCCCACTTTTATTTATTTTAACATTGGAAGTCTTGCTAAATACAATACGGGACTCAAAAATTTTGAAAGGTATAGTGATAAGGCAAGAGGATTACAGAATAAAGGCATTTGCAGATGATCTGGTTGTTACCCTATCACAACCAATGGAATCAACAATCCTGATGAACGACATTATACAAGACTATGGTAGAGTTTCAGGTTTTAAACTGAACTCAAAAAAGACTAAAATGATAGTTAAGAATATGACACAAGATCGTAAACATGAGCTTGAAAGGAGGGCAGGTTTTGAAATTGTACCTAAGGTAAAATATCTTGGAGTTCAGGTTGCAGAATCAAATATGAAATTGTTTCAAAATAATTATGAGGTGTTGTGGCGAGAGGTTCAGAAAGACATGGAGACTTGGAAAAAGCTGCAACTGTCTTTACTTGGAAGAATAGCAGCAGTTAAGATGAATATTTTGCCAAGATTTCTGTTTTTGTTTCAAATGATTCCGGTGCTTAAAAGTGATAAACAACTGAAAGTCTGGCAGTCTGGTGTGAATAAGTTTGTCTGGAACGAGAAAAAGCCGAGAGTGAAATTGAAAATTATGCAAGATGTTCCGGAAAGAGGAGGCCTTAAACTCCCAAACCTACAGTTATATTATGATGCAGCAGCTTTAACTTTAACAAGTGATTGGTTTGGAAATAAAAAGGCTGGAATATTGAATGCAGAAAGTTTTGATCTTGAATTTGGATGGCATGCTTACTTATTTTATGATGATAAAGTTGATAAAGTATTTAAAAGTCATATACTCAGAGATTCTTTGATGAGAGTTTGGAAGAAGCACCGACTCAAATGGGATTATAAAATACCGCTATGGCTGGATCTTGGTCATACCTTGTGGAATACAAATATAATGTCACTCGGGGGGTTTTTATACAAAGAGGTTCTTTTTACAGATGCGGGCAGATGGCAGCTGAAGACATTGCAGACACTGTTGGACGAAGGGATTAATTTAACCTGGTTACAATATAATCAATTACAAATGAGATGGAAAGAGGACCAAAAAACTGGTATTATACTGCATGAGGAAGAATTAGTTAGACATATAAGAGAGAAAGGTCCAATGCATATTAAAAGGCTTTATAATGTTTTGTTAGAAAGGGACTCAGAAACTGAATTAGTTAAAGATTGTATGATTAAGTGGGCACAAAATTTTGAAGAACCAGTGATGTTGGAAACATGGGAAAAAATTTGGGTTCAGAATGTTAAGTTCACACAGTCGCAGAATTTGAGGGAAAATTTTTATAAAATGTTTTATAGATGGCATTTGGATCCTAAAAAGTTGTCATGTATGTACCCTAATGTTCAGCCAAAATGTTGGAGATGCGAATGTTTGGATGCTACGTATTATCATGTATGGTGGACCTGTAGGAAAGTTAAGGCTTTTTGGATAAAAATTTGGTGGGTCATGCAGAATGTTTTGAAGAAAAAAATTCAATTTTCTCCACAATTGTTTTTATTGGGTATAGTTAAGGGTTTTACACGGGGTGAAATAAAACTAATATTGTATATGATAACAGCAGCAAGATTGTTGATAGGTAAATATTGGAAGAATGAAGCTTTGCCTACTATCGAGGAATGGACTTTGAAGATGGCTAGTTTTGCAGAGATGGCGAAGATTTCAGCGTATTTAAAAGATTGTTCACAAGAGACTTATGAATGGGAATGGAAAAGGTGGATAGAATATGTTCAGAACAAATACCAAACTAGAAAGTATCAAATAGCTTTTATTTGAAAATAATGTATTAGAAATATTTTAATGTAAAGAGACAAAGAGGAAAAATTATATAGGGGGAGGGATGGGTTCAGGTTTATATATTAGTGTTATTAGTTATGAGTATGTAATAGGGAAGTCTGGGGGGGGAGGGTTAGGGAGGGTTAGGGAGGATGGGAAGTTTGGGGAGGGAGGTGGGGGGGTGAAAAAAGGGGTGAAAATGTAATTGTAAAACTTTTGCAATAAAAAAAAAAATATGTACAGTTGCAAGCTAGATGGAGAGAAGATCAGAAAATTGGTTTTCTGCAAAATGAGGACAATCTGGTAAAACAGATTAGAGATCAAAGTCAAATGCACATAAAAAGGTTGTATAATGCGTTGGTAGAAATAGATTCAGAAACGGTGTCAACTTGCAAAGCTTTCAAGTTGCCATGAGTAGGAGGGAGGGAGAACTGATAGAGCTGATTGATTTCCCTAACTGAAGTGCATTCCATACATTCTTCCTGACTGCAATCAGAAGGAGGGTGTTGGATTTCACAGCCAGCCAAAGTGGTTAATTGGAGAATGTGATTTATGACATGGCCAGAGAGGAGGGGAGAGACAGGGTCATAGGGGAATGTAAATCTATGTGGGATTAGTTCTAACTGCATCCGAATATTGCCGAAATGGTGCTCCTAATAAATGACTGTATTTCTTTTGAAGTTCGGCTCATGGCTCATGAATTAATTAGGGCATCTTTCGGAAACTTCACAAACGGAGTTAGTTAAGGACTGTATGATAAAGTGGGCACAAAATATTGAAGAACCAATAATGATGGAAACATGGGGAAAATATGGGTTAGAAATGTGAAGTTCATGCAAGCCCAAAATTTAAGAGAGAATTTTTATAAAATGTTTTATAGATGGCATTTGGATCCTAAAAAGTTAGCCTGTATGTATCCAAGTGTGCAACCTAAGTGTTGGAGATGTGAATGTGATGATGTCACGTATTATCATATATGGTGGACATGTAAAAAAAATTAAGACATTTTGGATAAAAATATGGTGGATTATTCAAAATATTCTCAAAAAGAAGATAAAATTTACTCCACAGTTCTTTTTGTTAGGCATAATTACAGATTGTACTGTTATAGAGACTAAGTTGATTTTAAATTTAATAACAGCAGCCAGACTCTTGGTGGCACAGTACTGGAAGAAGGAAGACTTGCCTACTATTGAAGAATGGACACTAAAAGTAGTGAATTTAGCAGAGATGGCTAAAATTTCAGTGTATTTGAAGGACCATTCAAATGAAAGATATATATTGGAATGGAGAAGATGGATTGACTATATTCAAAACAAATATTGGACTAAAAAGTTTCAAATAGTTTATGAATGAAACCTATATTTTTCTTTTTTTGAATATGTTTAGTTAGTTGAAAGGGGAGTTAAAGAGCAAGAGGGAGTTTGGAGACCACAGAAAGTTAGCTTATTTTAGCTTATGTTTGTTATGCTATACCCTGTTTTTGCTCTGGGAAGTCCGGGGGGTGGGTGGTTGTGGGGAGGGGGGTTGGAGGGAGAGGGGGGAGGGGGGTGAGAGGGGGGAAAATTGTTGTAATGATTGTTAAAACTTTTTAAATAAAAAAAAGATGTGGCACAACCACGAACGCGAAGCCAGACAACAGCAACGCAGCTCACCAGCTCAAATCCCCCTGCAACTCAGACTAACCCGAGCACAACCAAGCCCCCACCTAAACAGAACACACCCCCATCCAATCAGAGCACAGCCATCCCCCCATCCAATCAGAGCACAGCCAAACCCCCAACCAATCAGAACACACCTCCACCCAATCAGAACACAGCCAAGCTCCCACCCAATCAGTTCACACCCCCACTGGCAGTTAAAAGGAAGAAACAGCTGTGATCACACATTGCTCCTAGAAGCACGAAGCTGAAAACACCAGCCTGAAGATGACGAATGAGACTTCGTCGAAACGTCGCCAAGACACTTCCAATTTTACGCGGGAGAAAACCCGAATAACCAAAGACCTACATATATATATGTGTGTGTGTGTGTAAAAAGTTAAAATCTCAGGTGTTTTCCCGTGTCATTAAAAGTCTGTTAATTGAAATACTTAAAATCCTGGCTAAAATCCCAGCTTAAAATCCTCTAAAATCCCAACAAAACACTTTGTAAGGTCTTTTGAGACTCCGGCTAAAATCCTAACCAACACTTTAAAAGTTTTCTTTTTGTCAACGTTTCAACAAGCTCTCTAACTTGTCATAATCGGGCCCCTACTTACAGTTTAGAAGCTGTGGGTATGTTGCAAGATCGGAGTTGTCACTTTTCTATGTTCGCTGCTGCTGACGTATGCTGGTTAGCCTGCAACTCTGTGTCCTGATTGGAGGGCAGCAATTTTTTCTCCTGCTTCATTATCCTAGCTGCAGCCTGACTGCGTGTTATTGCTTATTGCTTATTGCTTAATGCATTGTAAGCTGCCCTGAGTCTTCGGAGAAGGGCGGCATATAAATCAAATTTTAAAAAAAAAACGGCCCAGCTTTCTCTGGTTCCCTATTACTAACTGTCAATTGCAAAGAAGGAAGGATTCTGGTAGGCATCACAACACTGCTGATTGCCTGTTGAGATCTCAGCCTATCTTCTGGCTCGGTTCTCTCTCTCTCCCTATTGCTAGCTATCATCTGCAAAGAGGGAAGGACTCTGGCAGGCATTACAACACCACTGGTTGCCTGTTGGGATCTCTGCCAATTTTCTAGTACACTTGAATAACATGCACCCGAAGATACAGTTCACTATGGAAATGGAGATTGAAAATCAACTCCCATTCTTAGATGTATTAATATACAAGAAAACTGATGGCACCCTAGGACATAGTGTCTACCAAAAGAAGACACACACAAATCGATACCTAAACGCACACTCACACCATCATCCTTCGCAAATAAATTCAGTGGCAAAAACTTTAATTACTAGAACTAAACATCTAGCAGATGAGGCACATGTACAAACAGAGTTTCAGACTCTCACAGAGGTATTAATGGCAAATGGGTTCCACGAAAATAAAATTAGAAGTATAATCCGGCAAGGGACATCAGGACAGAGCGAAACCCAAGAAGAAGAACAGAATATGGGAAAAGCCATCCTGCCCTATATAAAAGGGACCACCGATAAAATTAGTAAGATATTACAGAAACACAAAATAAAAACAGTGTTCTGCACAGATAGAAAAATATCGATGATGTTAAGAAACCCCAAGGATAAAATTGAGCTGGAAAATCAAGGGGTATACGAAGTGCCATGTGCCTCCTGTCAGTCATCTTACATTGGACAGATTAATAGACGAACAGGTGTGCATTTAGAAGAACACAAAAATGCAGTGAAAAAAGAAGAGCGAACTTCTTCCTTGGTACAACACATGAAGGCCACGGGACATAAGATAAACTTCAACAATACTAGAACAGTGGTGAAAGAGGAACATCTTTGTTAGGATATGGTGTAAACCTAACAAGTTGTCCAGGCAATATATGTGTTCTATAACTTTAAATGTATTCTGTAACTTTAAGATGTAATGCTGAGTAATTGTACTGATGAGTCATTGTAACTGACTGCTGACTAACTGCTGACTGCAATTATCCTAATTGTACTGTTGAGTCATTGCACTGCTGACTTCACTTATCTTAAGTGGATAATTACTAGTGTAAACTGTATATAAGAAGGAAGCCAAGCTATAGTCATTGTTGGACCTGCTCTCATCATTGCTTGACTTCTTGCTTGACTTGTTGGTTGGAACTGTTACTGTCGTGTGTGAAGACATGGATGGATATGCTACCATCGTGATTTGTTACCAGCGTTGAATTGCTGTTTATTACCTACTGCTGTTTGTATGGTAAGAAGATATCTGTAACTTCGGACTGATTTGAATGGCTAAAGACTTGGATTGACTAAAAGACTATGCAATTGTTTTTCACTACAAAGTAAAAGCTTTGTTAAACCAGTTTGTATGTATTGTATTCATTGCTCTCAGTACCGTTTCTCTGTGCACTTACTCTGCTGGTTGGTAACACAACAATATCCTTAACAATCTTATTAAGAGAATAATTAGGGAGGCTATCGAAATTGAAAAGAGGCTGCAGAATATGAATAGACGAGATGACGCTTCTAGGTTATCAAGTATTTGGAGACCTGCACTGAGGGAAACTCGAGTTTTAACATCAGAGGATAGGCAGA
Organism: Pituophis catenifer annectens; assembly: GCF_029215685.1. Taxonomy (NCBI): domain Eukaryota; kingdom Metazoa; phylum Chordata; class Lepidosauria; order Squamata; family Colubridae; genus Pituophis; species Pituophis catenifer. Next base: position 81,040,168 of record NW_027256885.1, read on the forward strand.
GATCCCAACAGGCAACCAGTGGTGTTGTAATGCCTGCCAGAGTCCTTCCCTCTTTGCAGATGATAGCTAGCAATAGGGAGAGAGAGAGAACCGAGCCAGAAGATAGGCTGAGATCTCAACAGGCAATCAGCAGTGTTGTGATGCCTACCAGAATCCTTCCTTCTTTGCAATTGACAGTTAGTAATAGGGAACCAGAGAAAGCTGGGCCTTTTTTTTAAAAAAAAAATTGATTTATATGCCGCCCTTCTCCGAAGACTCAGGGCACCTTACAATGCATTAAGCAATAAGCAATAACACGCAGTCAGGCTGCAGCTAGGATAATGAAGCAGGAGAAAAAACTGCTGCCCTCCAATCAGGACACAGAGTTGCAGGCTAACCAGCATACGTCAGCAGCAGCGAACATAGAAAAGTGACAACTCCGATCTTGCAACATACCCACAGCTTCTAAACCGAAAGTAGGGGCCCGATTATGACAAGTTAGAGAGCTTGTTGAAACGTTGCCAAAAAGAAAACTTTTAAAGTATTGGTTAGGATTTTAGCTGGAGTCTCAAAAGACCTTACAAAGTGTCTTGTTGGGATTTTGGAGGATTTTAAGGTGGGATTTTAGCCAGGATTTTAAGTATTTCAATTAACAGACTTTTAATGATGCGGGAAAACACCTGAGATTTTAACTTTTTACATACACACACCTGCGAAAACTTGAGAAGATTGTATATGTATATGTATATGTATATGTATATGTATATGTATATGTATATGTATATGTATATGTATATGTATATGTATATGTATATGTATATGTATATGTATATGTATATGTATATGTATATGTATATGTATATGTATATGTATGTATATGTTCTTTTTCTCTCTCTTGTTACTGGATTTGAAAAGAGGTAGACTAAGAAGGTGGATTAAGGCAAGAAGAGCCTGAAGAAAATTTTTTGTTTGGATTAAATTTTTGTTTTCATTTTTTCTCTTGGTCTTTACTTTTTTCTTTTTTGGTGGCTTTTTTTCTCTTCTTTTTTTATTGCTGGAATATTTCTCACATTTTATTTGGGGGGGTCATTGAGTTTTTTTCCTTTTTTTTCTAATCCAACCATCAGGGAGGATTAGACATCTGGATTACAAATAAATTATAAGTGGATTACAAACTTATCCTAGATAGCATCAAAATGAAGAAACTTACAGCACATCTACATCCAGCAGCAAGCCCCTCATCGACAGAAACTCAAAAAAACTTCAGAGACAATGGAGTTAAAATCTCATACAGTCTCTTCATGGTGATTTAAAACAGGATTCAAAAGAAATGAAAGAGCTGATTGGGGAAAATGAAGAAAGAATTCAAAAAGTAGAGGAAAAAGCAGAAATGACAGAAAAAAAGTCGAGAATTAGAAGAAAAGCTAATATCAGTTGATAAAAACCAAGAAAAAATAATAATTTCATTGGAAATGGACCGTTCTGATTATTATCTAAGATTTCAAAATATAGAGGAGGAAAAAGGAGAAAATTTACCAGAGGTGATTGCTGAGATGTTGGCAGAAGTTATGGAAGAATCCAAGAAGAATCTAAATGGGATTGATGAGGTTTTTAGAGTACATACAAGATATGCAATGAGAAACAAATTACTGAGAGAAGTACTACAAACAACAAGAAGTGCAGCATTGAAGTACAAAGACAAAGAAATAATACTACTGAGACAAATACCCAGAAGAGTTAGAGATTTGAGGAGAGAATATCAATTCTTAACAAAAATTTTAATAACAAAAGGAGTGAGTTTCAGATAGTTAATACCAGAAGGAATCTTGGTGACATGGCAAGAACAAAGACATAGATTAGATTCAATTGAAAAAGTGAAGCTATTTTATGAACAATTCTGCGGACCATTAGAGGATGAACTGGGAGTAGCAAGAGAGATTAAACATAAAGACAAAGAAAAAGGTAAAGAAGAAAATACAAAGGAACAGGAAGAAAGAGCACAAAGAGAAGGAGCAAGATCAAAAGATCCAAAGGAACAAAGAGAGATGAGAGCGATGAAATTAAAAACTAGTAATAAGTAAGGTAAAATATGGAAGAAGAAATAAAAGCAATATCAATAAATGTAAATGAATGTTCTGCCCCAGCTATGGACCCCAAAGAACACAGCACACACAAACTCTATACAAAGCTTATTTACTCAAAATAACTTAGTCTTTATCATTCAAAGGCTGTTAATGCACTGTCTTAACAGCCTACCAGAATTCTACGATAAGGTAATCACAGTCTTACTAGAGTTGGCAGAAAGCCCAGAAGCAGTTTTGCAGACACGAAAGAGAGTGAACTAAAGTTGTTCTCTACAGCTTGTTGCAAGCGGCGTTCCTTCTTAAATAGGCTAAGGGAGTGGCCAATTAGCCCCAAGCCTTACTCTCGAGAAGACCTCCTCCTGAGGAGCCACTCCTGCCTTTTGGCAGCTCTACACGCCCGTGCATTGAGAAGAGGCTCCTCCTCTTCGTCCTCTTCACTTAAAGGAGTTTCTGGAGGTTCTCTTTTTTTTTGGGGGGGGGGGGGTAAATTTTTTTAATTTATTTTTTTAAGCAAAAAAAACCCACATCTTTTCAAAATGAAGCTTTTGCTCCGGTCACAAATTAAAACAAATCATTAACAAATCTTATTTTCAATTAACACAACTCAATATTTTAAACAAATATTTCCCTCATATCTATCTATATAACTATGCCATTATCCCCAAAAACCTGTTACTTAAATCTTAAATCCTAAACAGTTATCAATTCATTTTTCTCTTTCATTTGTTTAGATGGATATTTTAACAATATAAGTCTTACAATTATATTAGACAAATTAAACATTCATTAACTATTTAATTATTATTAAACCTAACTTATGCGTTTTATCTTAACTATCACTCTCAACATACACCTCCTCATTTTAGTTATCCCACCTCTTTTAATTATCTTTGATTTTAAACCACTCATTTCTATTTCTTGACTGTTAATCACAGCGTAACCCTTTGTTTTGGCTGTTGAATATAGCATATTTTTATTTTTTGGCCATTGCCCAGCATGCCCTTTGTTTGGCTGTTAAACACAGCATATTAATTTTGTTTTTTGGCGGTTACACGGCATCTTCAGGTTTGTTTGGCTGTTAAACACAGCATCTCTATTTTTGTTTTTTGGCCGTTACACGGCATATTAAGTTTCGTTTTGGCTGATACCCAGCATGACCATTTGTTTGGTTGTTCAATACCGAATATTATAGCTTTTTGGCTGTGAAATACAGCATGTTCATAGTTGGTTTAACAATCTCTACTTAAACCTTTCTTTGTTGTTTCCCTCCATCTATGCATTGCTTTTCATTTAATCAGATTTTTCTTTATCCTTTTTCATAGCATTCATTACATTTTAACCTTGAGATATGGTTCTTGCTTAAAACATATTTTTAAGTATATTTTTAAATTCCTTTTAACATTTTCAATTAATCATATTCACCCTTATTCTTTACCTTAACATGTTACCATTAAAACATAGTTCTTGCATCAAACATATCTTTACATGTATTAATTAGTTTCATTTAACATTTTTAATTTCTATAGAAGCCTCCCTTTAATTTATTACAATCATCTTTACTTTATTTTATTTTTAATCACATTATCTTCATTTCCTCATCTGCAAACATAAATTTCCTTCCATTTTCCAAGTTTTTAATTTTATTCTCCATAAGTCCAATTAAATCTCTTTTCATATTTTATTCCAGATATAGTGTATCAAATCTCTTTCTTTTAAGGCTGCGCTTAATCCTTCTTCTATTCCTGCGCCAACATTCAAATTATTATTTGTTCAACTGTAGGAGTTCCACTGTAAATTCCTTTTCTTCACCAAAGTCCAGCTGTTTGCAGTCAGGAAAGAAAAATCCTCCTCCACAGTTCAGCATATTTTTTTTTTTTGTAAAGCTCAAAGTTCTCATAACAAAGGGAGGTTACAAAGTTTCTCTTTACGCCAGATGGTGTCTCTCTATAGTCCACATTTCCCATTAGTCATGCAAGATTCCATTTTATTTCTTATTATATAACCATCCACTTTATTTTCTTCTTTTAGTTAAAAAAGTATCAAATCTTCTTTTTTTTCCCTTAGTCCAATTCAGATTTTTAAAGTGTTTAGTCCTTTTACCATATCTCTAAATTAAGTCTCTTAGTTCTTGTTCCAAAATTAGTTGTTTCTTGGGTCTTTGTTCTTTAAAGTTAGAGTTTAAAAAAAAAATTCCAAAGCCCCTTTGTTACTTAGCCGCTGTTTTAGGCTAGGGGTCTTCTAGTTACTAATGTAGCTCCAAACGTTGTTGCAAGCCTGGGGTGTTGTCACTCACCTGGCTTCAAAAGGCTCCGTTTTACTTCACTTTCCTCCAGCACTTTTCTTGCCCAGTTGTCACAGCTTCGTGGCAGCCGCCATGGCTGCCGCCCCCCGCCACTGACTCACAGAGGGCTCCCTCTGACTTCCGAGGAACTTGTCTGTTCCTCTCAGTCTTCCGAGGTGCCCCTCTTCTTCCTCCATCCCTACAGGACAGGTTCAGTCCACAGACCCATCGGCGGCGGTTCGGCAGCCAGGGTTTTCGTGGGACTCATCAGAGCCCGCTATTTCCCCGACTGTCTTGCCGCGACATCAACAGGAAGTCTGAGTTTCTGGAGGTTCTGAAGGCCCTGGCTGAATCCCTGCCTCTGGCACCACATCTTCTCCAGCCTCCTCACTGTCTGACTCAAACGCCAGCTGCACAGGCTGCTGGTGCAGCACCACACCAGCCTCCTCCTCGTCGGAATCAGCTACAATCCGCGCAGGCCGCTGGTGGGCCACAACACTATCCCTCACTGCAGGGCCCTTCCCCCGAGTCTGTCGATCCAGATGCGGTCGGGATGGAAACTGCTCGTGAAAGGCGCATACAAGTTCTGGAGCATGAACAAAGGCCGCATCCTCCCATGTGAAGTCCTCCAGCCCATACCCCTTCCACTCGATGAAGTATTGGAACTGACCCTTCAACCACCGGGAGTCTCGAATGCTAGCGACCTCGTACTTGAGTGATCCATCTCCGTCATGGGGCGCCGGCTGAGGACAGTCAAGTTGACAGAGCGGACAGGTAGGCCGTTCAGGAACCAGGAGAGATTGATGAAACACAGGGTGTATCCTCAAAGACCGAGGCAAGGTCAGGCGGTAGGCCACTGGATTGATGACTGCCTCTACAGGGAAAAGTCCAATGTACTGATGATCTAGTTTTCTCACTGGCCAGTCTGAAGGGAGATGCTTCATTGACAGCCACACGCGATCCCCAACAGCCAACGGTGGTGTTGCCTGCCGAGAGCGGTCTGCAACCCTTTTATAATCTTCTTTGGCCTTGTTGAGATATCGTTTCACCAGTTGATGAACGGCCTGTAACTCAGTCAAGAATTCATCCGCTGCTGGAACTGGGGAGTCAAGGGGCGTGAGCGGGAAGAAACGCAGGTGATAGCCCAGATTGGTTAAGAAAGGGGTGGTTTGAGTGGAGGTGTGCTGGGAATTATTAAAAGCAAACTCCGCGACTGCTAAGTATTCTGTCCAATTGTCCTGTTGTTGATTGACAAAGCAGCGCAGGTATTGCTCCAATATTCCAATGACATTTTCAGTCCCACCATCAGTTTCAGGATGATGAGCCGACGATAAGCAGATCTTGACATCTAAGGCTGTCATCACCCCTTTCCAAAACTGGGTGGTGAACTGGGTCCCTCTGTCCGACACGACCCTATCTGGTAGGCCATGTAGTTGAAAGACATGTTGGATGAACATGTGGGTGGTGGCGCGAGCTGTCAGCAATCCTCGACAGGGTATGAAATGCGCCATCTTCATCAACATGTCCACCACTACAAACACAGTCATGAAACCCGAAGACGGGGGCAAGTCCATTAGAAAGTCCATTGAGATGACACCCCAAGGTCTCTCTGGTGTCGGTAAAGGCTGAAGTAGTCCTGGGGGAGCGCCCACGGCTGACTTGGCCTCTTGACAACAGACGCAGGACATCACATATGTCTGGACATCATGATGGAGACGAGGCCATCAGAAGGTCCGCGACACGAGATTAAGGGTTTTAAACAGACCGAAATGTCCCGCCGCAGGGTTGTCGTGGCACTGGGACAAAATAAGACCCCTAAGCGGCCCCGATGGTACATAAAGTCTCTCCCAGTACCTCAAGAGATCGTCGGTAAACGTCCAGGGAGAGTCGGGCCCTACTTCCTGCTTCCGAAGGTCGACAAAGGCATCCTGCCTCTGTGCCTCCTGGATCTGAACCCGTATGATCTGTCCCCGTCTCCACACACACACACACAGCCAGCCGAGGGTTAAGAAAGCACTTGGCACGCACACAGGTCGTTATCTCAAACTTGGCAACAGTATAAGCACCGTCTGCCAAGAGCTTTATTTCAACAGATAACATAACATTACATACGCATTGTAAATAGTCCAGCAAAGCAATATCCCTTCGGCAGCTTCAGGCGTTGTTCAAGTGACTAGCCAAAGTTAGTTTTTGTTCGTCACAGAGATTTACCAGCCACCACCCTCTCTTATATAGTCTCTGGGGTGTGGTCCAGTGACTCAGTTCTAATCCCTAGCACGCCTCCTTAACTGCTGCAACCGTTTATCATGCCTTCGTTGGCGTGCATCCAGGAACGACGGCTCTCCTTCCTCGCTCTCATCAGAGACACCTGGCTCCTGGCTAATCTCCTCTCCCTCGGCCGGCACCTGAGACAGTGCCAGAGGGGAGGGGCCTGGAGAGGAAGGCCTGGCTGACTCCTCTCCCTCATGTTCGGAGCCTTCTTCCTCCAATGAGATAGGCTCAGAGGGCGGGGCCACAACACCGTAGGTCGACAGGATCCTGGATGGCAGCGAACGACTTGACTGGAAGAATTGTCTGAGGAGGAAGCGGGTCCTTGACTTCGGCATATTCGGGTTTCCTTGAAAGTGCATCTGCTCATTGATTGCACCCACTCGGAATGTACGATACCTTGAAGTTGAATCAGGTAAAAAAGAAGGACCACCGGATCTGTCATTGATTGAGTTCTGCAGTCTGCAGAAACTGCAGATTCTTGTGGTCCGTCTGGACTTCCACTTGAAGTCGGGCCCCCTCGAGGTGATGTCTCCAGGTCTTAAACGCGGTCTTAATGGCCAGTAGCTTTTTCCCAGATGGTATAATTGCGCTCGGAAGGATTCAATTTCCGGGAATAGTATGTGCAAGGGAAAAGAGTACCCCCAGCCATGTGAGCCTGGAGTAACACTGCTCCGACTGCGATATCTGACGCGTCCGTTTCCACCACAAATGGATGGTGAGGGTCAGGATGCTTAAGAATCGGCTCTGTCATGAAGGCCTGTCTCGGCTTGTCGTTCGTTCAGAACTGCGATAGGAAATAATCACCAGTAACACACAGAGAATCAGGGTTTACTTTGGCAATGATAAGCTTGCAGTCAAAAGTAAAGTACAAGTCGGTGTTTTGGTTCAAAGTCAGCGCTGGGTGTAATCACACCACAGCGCTATTTAACAAAAACTCAGCCCCTTAAACATACATCCGGTGATTATCAATCAAGCACCCCCCACTCCCTTAACAGTAACAGCTGCGAGCAGCGAGGACAGCAGAATCGGAGAGGCCCAGCAACGTCATCAATCATTGCCCTGAATGCTGCTATCCAGGAACTGTTTGTGTGTTCTCTGCGGCTGCTTATCTCCACTCCTTCATCTCCCACACCCCCCATCAATGGCGAGCTCCGGCAGGACTCGACAGGCGGCCCCCCCTACCAGGAGCTCACCTATGAATAGAGAGCATACAGATGTTAGTCACTGTTACGATCCTGCATTAGGCTTGTCTGGGTATTTCCGATGGAACCGTTGTATCAATCGGGCAGCGTGAACATCGGGTGCTGCCACCCACGAGGCCTGTGTTACAGGGTATCCTTTCCACCGCACAAGATATTGTAACATCCCCCTACGAACCCTGGAGTCCAATATTCGGTCTATCTCATATTGGTTGGTATGCACGGGACCCGGTGGAGTAGTTGAGGTACCTGGCCTTTCTATCGTCACCGGTTTCACCAAACTGCTATGGAATACGGGATGTATCCTACTGAACAGAGGGGGAAGTTTAAGAGCTACGGTTACAGGATTGATGACTTGTGTTATGGGAAATGGTCCTATATATTTAGGTCCTAATTTTTTACTGGGCAGTCGGAGTTTAAGGTATTTCGTAGATAAGTATACTTTGTCTCCTATCCGGAATGGTTTTGGATCAGCTCTTTTCTTGTCTGCATATTTTTTGTACTCGTCTGCTGCCTTTTGTAATGCTGTTTTTACACTTGGCCATACATTACTAATTTTATCGGCCCAACTGCGTGGCGTGTCACCGTCTGTCATAGGGGGATCTAACTCTGGAATGGCTGAAAACTCTCGGCCATATATTACTTGGAAAGGGGAGAACCCAGTACTGCGGTGGGGTATGTTGTTATATGCCACTTCGGCGAAAGGCAGGAGTCCTGACCAATTCGTCTGCTGGTATGAAACGTAGCATCTGATATATCTTTCGACCATGGCATTGGCCCGTTCAGCCGCCCCATTAGTGCTCGGGTGGAATGCTGAACTTAACCCTTGAGAGGACCCAATTAAACGGACAAATCGTCTCCAAAACTTAGAGGTGAATTGAACACCGCGGTCGGATATAATCCTCTTAGGTGCTCCATGGAGACGATAGATATGTTGCAAAAAGAGTTCGGTTAATTGTCGCGCGGATGGTATGCTTTTACATGGCACAAAGTGGGCCTGTTTCGAAAACAGATCTACCACCGTCCAAATTACAGTGTGGCCATGGCTAGGGGGGAGATCGACTATGAAATCCATAGCTATCTCTTCCCAAGGCCTGCTAGGATTCGCGACTGTCTGTAATAGTCCTAACGGTCGTCCAGACCAGGGTTTGGCGGTTGCACAGGTTGTGCAACCTTTTACGTATGTTTCTATGTCCTTACGCATTCGTGGCCACCAGAATTGCCTCCTCACAAGGTGTAGAGTTTTTAAATACCCAAAATGGCCTGCTGATTTGGCATCATGGCACCTGCATAACACTACGTTCCGTAAACGTTCTGGAACATATATTCTATTCTCCCTCCACGCTATTCCATCATACTCCTGCTCTTCCAAGGCCGTCCCTTCTGCCATATCCCCCTTTGCTGCAAAGCCACAGGGACTCCTCACCTCTTGCGAAAAGGAACCAAGCGCTGACTTTCTCTCGGCTTGTCGTTCGTTCAGAACTGCGATAGGAAATAATCACCAGTAACACACAGAGAATCAGGGTTTACTTTGGCAATGATAAGCTTGCAGTCAAAAGTAAAGTACAAGTCAGTGTTTTGGTTCAAAGTCAGCGCTGGGTGTAATCACACCACAGCGCTATTTAACAAAAACTCAGCCCCTTAAACATACATCCGGTGATTATCAATCAAGCACCCCCCACTCCCTTAACAGTAACAGCTGCGAGCAGCGAGGACAGCAGAATCGGAGAGGCCCAGCAACGTCATCAATCATTGCCCTGAATGCTGCTATCCAGGAACTGTTTGTGTGTTCTCTGCGGCTGCTTATCTCCACTCCTTCGTCTCCCACACCCCCCATCAATGGCGAGCTCCGGCAGGACTCGACAGCCTGCTTTAAGGCCAGGAACGCCTGCTGCTCGGGGGTGCCCCACAGGAATGGGACTTTCTTCTGCAGGAGTCGAGTGAGGGGCGTGGTCAAAGTGGCGAAACAGGGATGAATGTCTGGTAATAATTGGCAAACCTGAGGAGTCGCTGAACATCTTTCACCTGACGGGGAGGTTGCCAACTTCTCAACGCCTTGACCTTGCTCCGATCCATTGTGATGCCCTCGGGAGAAATGTGATGGCCCAAGAAGTCGATGGTCGTCTGGTAGAATTGGCACTTCTCCAGCTTGGCATATAACTGGTGTTCCCGAAGCCGTTGCAAGACCAGACAGAGATGTTGGAGATGACTTTTCCGGGATGTTGAGTAAATCAAGATGTCATCGAGATAAACCACAACAAACTGGTCCAAAAGATCCCAGAAAATATCGTTCATAAAATGCCGTAATGGCGTTCAGCTTACGGTAATCGCAGCACAGACGCAAGTCTCTGGTTTTCTTCTTGACAAAGAGGACCGGAGAGGACAAGGGCGATGACGAGGGCCGGATAAAACCCCAGGCCAGGTTTTTGTCCACAAATTTCCTTAATGCAACCAATTCAGGGTCCGACATAGAATACAACCTCCCTACAGGGAGCTGCCACTGCGTTTTTGTATTTACCAGCTGAGCTCATTATTTCTGGACTGTCAGACTTTCCGTAGCTTGCCAACTTTTGTTATCAGTAACTGATATTACGTGTATCCGCATTCCTTTCTTCGACTTCACTCTTCCCTTTGTTCTCTTGCCAGAAGTCCGACTGCTGAGAAGCAGCCGGCACAAACTTTTATTCAAAATGTAACTTATTAGATCAGTTAGGTGTTTTATTTTCTTTATAACAAATAAATATGAGTTTAATTAGAAGATGTATTCCGGTTTTATTTTTCAAAAGTATACACAAGGAAAATGCCACAATCCAGGCAATTACCCCAGGAAGGTAACGGGGCTGATTGCCTCTGACAAGGTGCGATTATCCCAAAGGCAGAATGGGATTAATCAGCACCCTGACATCTGGTAGCCAGAGGATGGTCGAAATTACGGCTTTTTCCTTGCTCGTTACTTTGATAAGACCTCTAGGCTAATTAATCAGATATTTTTTTTGCGACCGAGGAACGCTAACTAATTATCTGCTAAGATGCCAAAACAGAATAAAAAGGGAAAAATGAAACTCAGAGCCGTGGGAGGAGGAGAAACAGATGAAATGCTCTTACAAAGGGTTCAGAAGGAAGATAAAGGTGAAACACTACGACTGAGGTCAGTAACGCCCCCTTCCAATTATGCAGTTGCCCCAGAGACTTCTGATTTTGTAACGCTTGGTGCAGAGCCAGATTCTCCACAAACGGCAAAGCCTTTTTACTCCTAGGCAGACAGAGAAACATTTTATTATCCCTCTCAAACCTTCAGGGTCACTCCTAAAGAGCAAGCTATAAGAAACTATCGTGACCAGATAGAAATTTTTGAACAGAAGCTATCCCAGGCAAAAATGGATTTATCTATGCTTGAGCAAGAAAAGGGAGAATCTCGTGACTTCAAAATCTCTAAAAGCGCCATTTTGGCTTCTTCTTCGGAGCTAAAGACACTCCCCCTGGTGGATTTTGTGTCAGGCCAATCAGAACAGAGAGCTGTGCACACGTCACATGAAATTCTCACTGATGAGATTAAAAGTGCCACATCAGCAGAGAGATTATCTGAGCTGCCTAGAACTACAGGTGCAGCACCATCTGCTGGCAAAAGTAATTTACTAGAGAAAGCTGCAATGCCACAAGTGTCTCCACAGGCCCAAACTCAAGCACACCCTGGTGGTGCTGGTGTCCTTTTAGATGGAACACAACAAAGCTTAATGCAGCAAAGGCAAATGACTGCGTCTCCAGCAGGTCATGCTAATATTGCAGCTCAAGCACAAATGGCAGCTGGAACACAGCAGATTCCAGTGCAACAGCCTCAACCACAAATGCATGCACTCGTGCCTCCAGCTGTACAACTAGGGCCAGCTCCTGGTCCACCTCCAGTGCAACAAGTGCCTTTACTTCCACAGCCAGCACCTCAAATGCACATTCCTCACCAGGCATTTTCTGTTACTCCACTGGCTGGTGAGTCCAAATTAAAGATCTCAGGACAGAATTATAAGGCCTGGGTCAGTGAGATTGGATTGCTACTTCGTAGAGAAGGCACTCACTGTATGGTTTTTAACCCCCCTGCTCAGCCATGGTCCCCTGCAATAAGAGACTTAGAAATTAAAGCTTGCACAACATTATTGATGTCCATGGATACTGAACTGCAGGTTACTTTTTCGCCTGATGCAACGGCCCAACAAATTTGGGCCCAATTGGAAAATTGCTACAGGCCTGTTTCAATTGAATCTTCATGTTTGCTCATGTCTGAATTCCATGGTTTGAGATTGAAACCTGGTGAACAAATTGGAGGACATTTAACCAAACTGAAAGGACTGAGAAAAGAATTGAGAGAAAGAGGCTATAATATTGATGATATTCAAATGATCAGCATTATCATTAATTCTTTGAACTATGAATGGAAAGATGCCATTACAAAGATTAACCAAGTCCCTATTGCTCAACGCACAGTGGACAATGTATGCAGACTTTTAATTGAAGAAGAAGCACTCATGTTAGCCATGCCACACTTGAGAGGACCACCCGCATCAAGAGCTCCAGCTAGGCACCCCTTCTGAGGAAGGACCTACGCTCCAAGGATGCCAAGATGCTACATCTGTGATCGTGTGGGACATGCCACCCGGGATTGTCCCCAACGAGTTCCAACTCCCGTCTTGTACCAGCCCAGAGGAACAGATTCCAGAGGAGGCAGAGGCGGAAGACAAGGTCGTCATGGTCCCAGGCGTGATCCACAAGCTCCACTCGCCACATTGGCTTTAACCAATGATCCACAACCTCAACCAGAGTATGACAGACGACTCCTGTGGACTTTGGACAGTGGTGCAGCATTGCATGTTACCTACAGAAAGGAACTTTTCACAGAGATGCATGAGCCTGAACCTGAACTACATGAACTTTATTCTTTTTCAAATCATCCTTGTCAGGTCAAAGGAAAAGGAACTGTTTATGTTGAAGAGCTCGATGCATTTATTCCTGATGTTTATTACATACCAACAGCAACTAGTAATTTGCTTAGTCAGAGTCACTTGTCTAGAATGTTAAAGTTCCAGGTTCACCACCTTGAAAATGCAAGTTACATAGTTAAAGATGGAGATATTGTTGCTGGAACCATATTAATTGGTGGTGTTTATTACTTAAAGCCAAAGCCTAAACCGCAAACACAGGCAAGTATGCAAACTCCAAAAAGAGAGAGCACAGGCCCGGAGAGAGATGCTCCAGAGAGAGATCCTGTTGCTGCTCCAAAGGCTCCTAAAGCCAACAAAAAGAAAATTAGGAAACAGGTTGCTCAGAGCAAGCCTGAGGTTCCTCATAAAACTGTTAATGTTGAGAATTCACTAACTGGTAAACCTTTGCATTCTAGGTGTATCCATAAATGGCATAGAAGATTGGGGCATGCCAGTTTCCGTGTTCTTAGGAAGATGCCAGAGTTCGCAAAAGGTTTGGATCTAAAGGGGTGTAAGGTGTTTTTGGATTGTGCTGTATGCAAAAAGGCCAAATCCAAAGCAGCAGCCATTCCCAAATGTGCTACACGCCTGTCAACACGCATTTTTGATTTGGTTCACACTGACATAGTTGGTCCTTTTTCGCCATCATTTGGTGGTAGAAAATATTTTCTAACAATTGTTGATAATTACTCTAGATATGGATATGTGTATCCTATGAAAGAAAAATCTGAGACCTTTCAGATCTTTAAAGACTTTGCAGCCCTTGTTTCTACCCAACACCAAGTTCGCATCGCCAGAATCCAGAGTGATCGTGGTGCCGAATTCATGTCTCAGCGTTTCCAGGACTGGATGCGTAAGAATGGAATTCTTCATCAGACTTCGGCCCCTTACACACCGGCTCATAATGGGGTCATAGAACGAAGACAAGGGGTCCTGCAAACCATGATGCGTTGTCTCCTAGAAGACGCCAACCTTGATATGATATACTGGGGTGAAGCTATAAAATATGCAAATTACATTGTCAACCGTAGTTGGAGCAGTGTAATGAATCAGACTCCTTTCTTCATGTTGTATGGCTACAGGCCCGATCTTAAACATCCATATTTTTGGTTCATATGCTATGATGAACATTCCCTTAGCTCAAAGAAGAAAAGGAGCTCCAGCAGCAAAGAGACTGAGATTTATGGGTATTGATGATAACTCAAAATGGAGCAAATTTATTGACTCTAAACATGTAATTGTGATTTCCCAATCTGCTAATTTTGAGGAAGATATTGACTGGTCCAGGATTCATTCCAATGATCCTGGAGTTTATTTTCCTAGAGATGATACTGCTGATGCCACGCAGATTGATGATCAAGATTCCACTGATTCTTCTCAACCCGATGTTCCGTCTTCGCAAGCTGCGGATGCTGACGCTAGCGACGAAAGTGAGGACGAGGACGAAGAAGAAGACTGGACAGTTGTTCCGAGACGTTCCAAGAGGGCCACAAAAGGAATCCCTCCACAACGATATTCTTGGCAACTGACAAAAGCACCCTTGCCTTTGATTTGCAATGTTACACTTCCACCTGATAATTTTACACAAATCAAGCAGCTTCCTGATTCAGAGCAAGACAAATGGTATGATGCAATGCAGGTTGAAATGGACAGTCTAAAGAAACTTAAAGTGTTTACACCTGCAAAACCTCCATCAAACAAAAAGGTGATTGGCACTCGATGGGTCTACAGAATCAAAAAGAAGCCAAATGGTGAGTCACTGTACAAGGCCAGACTTGTAGCTCAGGGTTTCGCTCAACGTTATCCTGAGGACTACACAAATACCTACTCACCGACAGTCAAAACTGAAAGTGTAAAAATTGCTTTAGCAACTGCAACTATTCTTGGTTTAGAAGTTTTCCAGTTCGATGTTGACACAGCTTATCTACATGCAGACCTAGACGAAGAGATCTACGTGAGAAGTCCTCCAGGATTCCGACAGCAAGAAGGGGATACCTGGTTCCTAAACAAAAGTCTTTATGGTCTGAAACAGTCTGGTTTAATGTGGTATTTATGTCTTACTGACAAACTAAATTCAGTGGGCTTTATTAAGTCCGAAACTGATGAGTGCGTGTTCACAAAAAGATCTAACAATGCATATGAGATAGTTCTTGTTTATGTTGATGATATTGTTTATATTGGTCCAAATAAGCAAATGAGTGAAATTTTTGCCAAAGCTTTGCAGAGATACTTCACATTGAAATCATTGGGTCATATTAGCACTTATTTAGGTGTTCAGATTGAAAAGACACAGAAGGGGTTTAGTCTTTCACAAGAGGATAAAATTGAACAAATTTTGCATCATTGCAACATGAAAGATGCTAACACAACAAAGACACCCATGCAAACAGATTTTCACAACTTGACACAAGAAGCAAGTCCTGAGTTCGAGGATCAAACACTTTATCGTTCAGTCATTGGGTCACTGTTATACATTAGTAGTTGGACCAGACCCGACATTGCACTTAGTGTTAATCTCTTGTCTCGACACGTAGGTAAGGCAAAACAGTTTCATTGGACATGCATTAAGAAATTATTGAGATACCTAAAACACACTAAACACATGAAGTTATTGTTAGAACCAACACATACTGATTATGCAGAATTATGTTGTTATGCAGATTCTGATTGGGCAAGTGATAAGAAATCACGTAAAAGTACTTCAGGTTATATGATGTTCTTAAATGGATGTCCTGTTTATTGGCAAGTGCGTAAACAGAATTTTGTTTCTTGTTCATCTACTGAAGCTGAATATGCTTGTGTTTCAGATACATGTAATTCTCTAACTTGGTTTGATGCTTTAGTCACAGATATCTGGACACACCCGATCAGACCGATCACCGTGATGGAAGACAATGAATCGGTGGTTTATATTTCTGAATCACATTTCAGAGGTTCTAGGTCCAGACACATTGACATCCGTTATCAAAACATAAAACATTTAGTGAAAAAAGGTTTTGTTAAAATGCAGTATGTATCTACACATGATCAAATTGCTGATATGCTCAACAAACCACTTCCAGCAGCTCAACACAAGTATCTGCGTAAGAAGATGTGCCTTATTTGATGATGTACCTGATATTCACTCAACTGGCAAAAGAAGGGGATTGTCACTGCCTTTTTGTATTTACCAGCTGAGCTCATTATTTCTGGACTGTCAGACTTTCCGTAGCTTGCCAACTTTTGTTATCAGTAACTGATATTACATGTATCCGCATTCCTTTCTTCGACTTCACTCTTCCCTTTGTTCTCTTGCCAGAAGTCCGACTGCTGAGAAGCAGCCGGCACAAACTTTTATTCAAAATGTAACTTATTAGATCAGTTAGGTGTTTTATTTTCTTTATAACAAATGAATGAGTTTTCTTAGAATATATCTTCGGGTTTTGTTTTCTTAAAGTATACTTGCAAGGGAAGGTCTCGATCCGCCCCTCGTAATCAGGTGCGATTATCCCAAAAGCAGAATGGGATTAATCAATGCCCTGACACGATGCATCCAGGATTAAGTCAATGGGACAATCGTACGATCGGTGTGGGGGAAATTGGTCCACCTCTTTCTCGCTAAAAACGTCCACGAAGTCTGAGACATCGGCCGGCAAAGATACTGCAGGTGGACCTTGCACCTGGCTTGTGCAAACTTGGTGAGTATGTTCCACACATTGCAGGCTTGGGAACGACATGAAATTCTGGGACCAAAGGATGCGTGGATCATGAGTCCAAAGTCAAGCCAGCCCGAAAACTAAAGGAAAATGTAATCCGGACGTGACATAAAATTGGATGGCCTCCTCATGTTTACCAATGATCAGATGCATGGGTTGAGTGGCAGCCTTAATCGGCCCGGACAGAAGCACCCAACCATCAATGGTCTCCACGACCATAGGAGGATCCACTGGACACAGGGGAACGGCAAAGTGATTGGCAAACACCTCGTCCATGAAATTGGTCATCGCACCGGAGTCCACCAAAGCATGAGCTGGAATCCCTTGGGGGTTGTTGGCAATGAAAACTTTGGTATTCAAAATCAAATGACGAGGGGATCCAGAATCCACCTCTGCAGGGCGTGAGCTGGTGTTGATACGTGCCTGACCCAGGGTCTCCCCTAGATCGGGCTCCAGTCACTTTCCCAACAGGTTAGGCAGTGACTGTGGTACAGGACCAGGAGCTGACACCCCGCGTTGCTTCTTGGGGCAAGAGGCAGCGAAATGTCCAGGCTCCCCACAATATAAACACAACCCCCCTGCCCGTCATCTGTCCTTCTCAGCTATGGACAGGTGGGGTCTGGCTGCACCGATTTCCATGGGCTCCTCCCTTGGAGCCGGAGCCTCACGTACTACTGGGTTCACACGGGGTTCCTGATGGGCACGACGAGAGGGCCGGCGCTGTAACCTCGCATCAATTCTGAGGCACAGACGAAACAGCTCATTAAGAGTCGGAGGAATGTCCACTCTAGCCAACTCATCCTGTAACGCCTCTGACAAACCCTCCTGGAATACAACCAAAAGTGCTGCCTCATTCCAGGCTGAGTCCTGGCTTAACAAACAGAATTCGCTAATGTATTCCTGTAGGGGTAGCCGGCCTTGCTTCAAGGACTTCAACCGTCTGGTGGATGTTTGTGCTTTGATAGGGTCCTCATACATTTGCTGCAAGTGCTCACAAAACCCCCGAAAATCATTAAGCAATGGACTGTTCTGGACCAACAGGGGTGTGGCCCAACGAGCTGCAGAACTGGAGAGCAGGCTGATAATGAAGCTGACTTTATCTCAGTCATGGGGAAAATCTTCAGCTCGCAAACTCATAAACAAATGGCATTGTCCAAGGAAAGCCAGAAACATTTCCAAATTACCAGCAAACTTATCAGGCACAGCTACCGGGCAGTTTCTCCGAGGAGGAGGAGGAAGAGGAGGAAGAGATGAAGCCATTTGGGCTTGAAGCTGAGCCAGCTGACCAGCCATCACAGTTAACTGTTGCCGAAGCTGCACATTCTCTTCCCTCAGCTGCTCCATCTTAATCAAGGTTTGTGTGTGTGTGTTTTCGGATAGAGAACAAACTGTTTTGCCCCAGCTACAGACCCCAAAGAACGCAGCACACACAAACTCTATACAAAGCTTATTTACTCAAAATAACTTAGTCTTTATCATTCAAAGGCTGTTAATGCACTGTCTTAACAGCCTACCAGAATTCTACGATAAGGTAATCACAGTCTTACTAGAGTTGGCAGAAAGCCCAGAAGCAGTTTTGCAGACACGAAAGAGAGTGAACTAAAGTTGTTCTCTACAGCTTGTTGCAAGCGGCGTTCCTTCTTAAATAGGCTAAGGGAGTGGCCAATTAGCCCCAAGCCTTACTCTCGAGGAGACCTCCTCCTGAGGAGTCACTCCTTCCTTTTGGCAGCACTGCGCACCCGTGCATTGAGAAGAGGCTCCTCCTCTTCGTCCTCTTCACTTAAAGGAGTTTCTGGAGGTTCTGAAGGCCCTGGCTGAATCCCTGCCTCTGGCACCACATCTTCTCCAGCCTCCTCACTGTCCGACTCGAGCGCCAGCTGCACAGGCTGCTGGCGCAGCACCACACCAGCCTCCTCATCGTCGGAATCAGCTACAATCTGCGCAGGCCGCTGGCGGGCCACAACAATGAAGTGATTTCGGCGACAAAAAGGAACAGAATCTTAAATAAATTAAATATGCTAAAGATGGATATTACATGTTTACAAGAAGTAAATATTAGAAAGTAACATATAAAAGTATTAGAATATCCAAAATTAGGAGCCGTTTTTACTTCATTGATACAACAAAGCAAAAGGGGAGTAGTTTTATATATTAAAGAAAAATTAGAGCCCAAATTAATATTTGAGGATGAAGAAGGCAGGATTTTAATGGTAGAAATAAGAATGAACTCTAAACAAATACTTTTGATAGCACTATATGCACCAAATGATAAACAAGAAGAATTTTATGGGAAATTACACAGGAAAATTTTAGAATTGGACTATGAACAAATATGTGTAATGGGTGATTTTAATGCTGTAATGGATGTGGAGTTGGACTATAAAACAACAAAGATAAACAAGAAACCCAGAAAAACTCTTCCAAAATCTTTTTTTACAATGATTGAAGAATTAAGTATTCAAGATATTTTGAGACAAAGACATTTGAAAGAAAAACAATATACCTTTTATTCAAATAGACATTTGTCGTGGTCAAGGATAGATATGATATGGATTTCAACAGATCTTATAGATAACATACAAGAAGTAAATATTGAAACAAACATTTGGGCGGACCACAATCCAATAACAATAATATGGAAAGGACAGAGGAAAAAGACAAGATGGACATTGAATCAAACAATCTTAAATGAAAAAGAATTTCAACAGAATATGGAAAAGGAATTAGAGTTCTTTTTTAAAATAAATAAAAAGGAGGATACATCACTTCAGAATGTATGGGACACAATGAAAGCATATATTAGAGGCTTGGCAATAACATATTTGGGAAAGAAGAATAAAAAGAAAAGACTTTTAGTGCCTGATTCTAATGGTTCTTCCATGATTAATACCACATCATCTGCAAATGCCTGTGTCTTATATATCTCTTTTCTGATTGTCAAACCCTTTATTTCATTATTGTTCCTAATCTTTCTCAAGAGTACTTCTAGTGCTAAAATAAATAGAAGTGGGGATAGAGGGCACCCTTGTCGGACCCCTTTTCTAATTTGAAAAGCCTTAGTTAATTCTCCATTCAGTAATATGTTAGCCTTTTGTTTTTGATAAATTGTGGATATCGTATTGACAAAATTTGATCCGAATTCCATTTGGATAATTTGTTGTTTCATAAATTGCCAATTAAGATTGTCGAATGCCTTTTGGGCGTCGACAAAGACCAATGCCATTTCTTTGTTCGGGTGTTCCTCATAGTATTCCAATATGTCTATTATCATCCTTGTATTATTCCTGATTTGCCTCCCAGGGAGGAATCCATTTTGATCACTGTGTATTAATTTATTCAAAATTGGGCAAGTATGGGGAGGTAGCAGGCCTTAAATTAAATAAATCCAAAACTAAATTATTAACAAAAAATATGACGGAGGTAAGGGAAAAAGTACTGGAAGAATCAATGGAGATCCAAACCGCCAAGAAGGTAAAATACCTGGGGGTCTGGATTTCATCAAGGTGCTCGGCCCTCAGAGAGGATAATTATTTACCATTGATTAGAAATATTAAACAGGATCTGGAAAAGTGGGGAAGACTACAGATATCATTATTAGGCAGAATCGCGGCAAAAAAAATGAGCATATTACCCAAGTTATTGTATCTATTCCGAACGGTCCCTGTTAAATTAGATAAAAAAAATTTTTTGGAGCTCAATAGCATCATCAGGAAATTTATTTGGGAGGGAAAGAAACCAAGGATAGCAATTAGGAATTTACAGGATAAGAAGGAAAGAGGGGGTTTCGGATTACCTAAATGGGAGTTATATCAAAAAGCTGCAAACCTAGTATGGCTGAAAGAATGGGCAACCCTGAGAAATAAAAGACTGTTAACTTTAGAAGGGTATGATCTCCAGAAGGGTTGGCATGCATATCTCTGGGATACTGGGAAGAAGATAAAAACTTATTTCCATAGACATAAAATAAGGGAGATATTGATACAAATATGGGGAGAGATGAGACAGAAGCACTATAGGAAAATTCCGAGATGGCTTTCCACCATGGAGGCTATAATATATCCAAATATATTAGAAATGGGTAAAACGGTCAGATACAATGAATTATTAGATGGGGGAGGGAACCTTAAAACAAGGGAAGAATTGATGGAACAAGGTATTTCTATAGATTGGTGGCCATATAATCAAATTAAATCTAGATATAAAAAAGATAAGGAGGAATTTGGCATTGAAACGAGCATAAATGGATTTGACAAGATATGGATGGGTACGGACGACAAAATTCTAGCTAAATTATATAATTACTTATTGGAGTTCGATATGGCAGAGGAAGTAGTTAAAGAACCGATGTTAGCATGGGCCAAAAATATAAATATAAATATAATATAAATCTGAACGAATGGGATTCAATATGGAATAATAATCTTAAAATGACAAAGGCGACGGCTTACAAGGAAAACCAATACAAGCTGTTTTATAGATGGCATATGGCCCCAGCTAGGATAGCAAAGATCTACCCCAATTCGAGCCCTAAATGTTGGAAATGTGACCATCAGCAGGGTACTTTTTATCATTGCTGGTGGACATGTAATCAGGCACAAAAATTCTGGAGGATGATATGGATGTGGATTAGAGAAATAATAAAAGAAAATTTTGATTTTGACCCAAAAGCCTTTCTCCTGGGAATTTTGAAAACTGAATATGCAAAAAAGAAAAAGTATTTAATTATATATATTCTGACAGCCGCTAGAATTTCCTTTGCCCAGTATTGGAAAGAAAAACAAATACCACCTCAAGAACATGTTATTGGAAAAATATTGGAGTGCGCCAAAATGAACAAATTGACTTCAGAAATTAATGACAGAGAAGATTCGGAATTTTATAGCATGTGGGACATGTGGTACGAATGGATGGGGAAAAGAAATAAAGAAGGAAATAGAGATTAAATATTAACTAATTAACAAAATCTATATGAATAGTATTATATTTAGTCTTAGAGAGTTGAGCACTATTATCTTTAAGTGTTTTGAAATTAAATCTAGCTTTAAGAAACAATATCAAATAAAAGACAAGTAATAATGCATGTAGATGTAATATATGTATATAATTGCACCAATGAACCGAAAATGTACCGATTGTATCACTATATGTTATAATAAAAATCATTTAAAAAAAAAAAAGACAAATACAGAAGAAATTGGAAGAGGAGTATAAGAAATTAGAGAAAGAATTACAAAAGGATACACAAAGTAATAAAATTAAGAAACAAATGGAAATGAAAAAACACAAAATAAATTTGAATGAGCAAGAATTTTTGACGAATAAATTAAGAGCATCTAAACAGAACTTTTTTGAAAATGCGAATAAACCAGGAAGATGGTTAGCATATAAAATAAAAAGAGAGAAGGAGAACAAAGCAATAAAGTATCTACAAGATGAAAAGGGGAAAATACATTATAGAAGTGAAGAAAAGAAGAGAATAATTCAAAATTACTATGAAAAGCTTTATTATCAAGAGAAGATATCTGAGGAGAAGATAACAAAATTTTTAGAAGAATCAGACTTACCTAAAATACCTGAACAATATAAGGGGATGTTAGAAGAAAAAATAACAATGATGGAGTTAACAGAAGCAATTAAAAAACAAAAAAATGGGAAAACACCAGGTCCGGATGGACTACCAGCAGAATTATATAAGACATTTCAAGAGATGTTAAGCAATGTAATGCTGGAACTATTTAATGAACTTTTAGTGAAAGCAAAAATGCCAGACTTGTAGATGGAGGCCTATGTTACACTCATACCGAAAGAAGATTCAGATTTGCAATTAATAAAAAACTAAAGACCGATTTCATTATTAAATGTGGATTATAAAATTTTCACTTCAATAATGGCGAACAGACTAAAGAGATTATTAAATGAATTTATTCATATGGACCAAAATGGGTTTCTACCTAAAAGGCAAATTAGAAACAACATGAGGATAATTTTGAATACCTTGGAATATTATGAGACACACTCAGAAAAACAAATGGCGATGATGTTTCTAGATGCACAGAAAGCTTTTGACAATGTGAATTGGCAGTTTATGATAAAGCAATTACAGATAATGGACTTTGGGGAGAGATTTATGAACACTATAAAAACAATTGATAACAAACAATCAGCTAAGATAATGATGAATGGAGAGATGACAGAAAAAGTTAATATAACAAAAGGAACAAGGCAAGGATGTCCATTATCCCCATTGTTATTTGTGTTGACTTTAGAAGTGCTAAATAGAAATATAAGATGGAATGAAGAAATAAAAGGGATGAAAATAAAAAAAGAGGAATATAAACTACAAGCCTTTTCAGATGACCTAGTATTTATCTTGGAGGAACCTCAAAGGACAGGCCCTCAACTATTAGAAAAAATAGAGGAATATGGAGAGGTGGCAGGTTTAAAAATAAATAAAGAAAAAACAAAAATATTGGTAAAAAAACACTACAGAAAAATAGAAAAGAGAATTACAGTAAGGGAGAAATTAGATATATGAATTGTGAAAAAAGTGAAATACTTAGGAATACAACTGCCTGCAATTACTGCAAGTTCAAATCTCACCAGGCTCAAGGTTGACTCAGCCTTCCATCCTTTCTAAGGTAGGTAAAATGAGGACCCAGATTGTGTGGGCAATAAGCTGACTTTGTATAAATATACAAAAGTGTGAAGGCTATTGCTTAACGCATTGTAAGCCGCCCTGAGTCTTCGGAGAAAGGCGGCATATAAATCAAATAAAAAAAAAAAACTTCAAGATGTGTAACGATAAAAGAGGACAATTATTATAACTTAAAAAGACAAATTGAGAAAGACTTGGGAAAATGGAAAACTTTGCAGCTATCACTTATGGAAAAGATAGCAATAATTAAGATGAATATACTACCGAGATTATTGTTTTTATTCCAGACAATTCCAATAAAAATTGAAAAGACTTATTTTCAACACCTTAACAAAATAATGAGGAAGTTCATATGGCAGGGGGAAAAAGCAAGAATTAATATAAAGGTGCTACAAGATGAGAGAATACGGGGAGGATTTGGACTGCCGAACTGGGAATTATATTACCAGGCAGCAGCGTTGACTTGGATGAAAGAATGGATCGAATTAAGAAATATAAGACTACTAACTTTGGAAGGACATGATTTACAATTGGGATGGCATGCATTTTTATGGTATGGTAGAAGTAAGATGCATACATATTTTCATAGACACTATGTAAGAAATGCATTGTTATTAGTGTGGGAGAAGGTTAGAGACAAATACTACTTGAAAATTCCAATATGGTTATCAACAATGGAAACATTGATACACCCAGATATTGTTAATTTTAGAAATATTTTTAGATATAAAGATTTACTAACAGAGAAGGGGGAATTGAAAGGGAAACAAGAACTGGAAGAACAAGGGATTGTGATGGATTGGTATACTCATATGCAAATACAAACAAGATATGAAAAAGATACAAAATTATATGGTTTTTATTTAGAAATGACAGACTTGGATAGGATACTCACAGGAATAGAGGATAAAATAATTTTTTAAATGTATACCTTTCTGCTTAGTATTGAATTAGAAGAAGAGCAAGTAAAGGAAACAATGATAGCTTGGGCAAAAAAAATTGGATATTCAATTGAGCTTGACAGATGGCAACAGTTATGGGAAAGGAACTATAAACTAACAATGTCCACTGCATATAAAGAGAATCAATATAAAATGTTTTATAGATGGCATATGCCTCCGGAAAAATTGCCAAAAATGTTTAAAGATAAATCAGCTAAATGTTGGAAATGCCATCAAATACCAGGATCTTACTAGGAACCAGGAACATGTGGTGGACATGTTCAGAAGCTAGAGACTATTGGAGCAGAACTAAAACATGGTTAGAAGAAATGCTACAACAACATATAGATTTAAAACCTGAGCTGTTCCTATTGGGTATCCTACCAGAAAAAAATAGTAAAGAAAATATATACTTGATTATACTTGTAATAACTGCAGCGAGGATAGTATTTGCGCAAAGATGGAAAGCAGAGAAAATTCCTTTGGAAGGGGAAGTAATTAAAAAAATTCTAGATTGTGCAGAGATGAATAGATTAACTTTGATGATTAAAGAAAGAGAGGATATGGAATATTTTAAGATATCGGGGAAATTTTACGATTGGTTAGAAAAGAGATATAGATAAAGATATTAATAATTAAATATGAGAATGCTATATTAAATGTATTGTATTGTGGGGGAAATGTTGTAACAGAGAAATGGAAATTATTAAGGAAGAAATGAAGATAGGAGTAACAAAAAGAAGAGGAAGTAACTGAAGAAACACTGAGATGACACACAGAAGGATTGATGGACTATTATGTGTTTGTTTGTGTAAAAAAAAAATACCCCCCAAAAAAGCACCTGGTGCAACTAGTGTCTATTATGGCCTCTAGGTCCCCATGGGTGCCTGTCCTGGGTACTACTATGAGAGACTTTATGGTGAAGGGACGTATGGCTTCACTTACCATTGGGTCCTCCTCGCCACTTATGCTGGTGTTGGCGGCCTCTGGAGCCAGAGTTCCCCCCTCCTTGTACAGTGGAGGGGGGACCTCCACATCTTGCTGAACTAATTTGCCTTTGTCTTGCAGCTTTCTGGGAGTTCTCCTTGATTTTGCAGCCACTGGTGTTTGCGCCTGAGGAACCGGAGCTGGTGCGAGGCATTCGGAGGCTTGGTAGCCCAGTTGGCTGCATCTGAAGCACTTTATGACGGGCGTGGCTGCCGGTCTCGTCTCCACTGCCTGCTTAGTGGCAACTCGACGTCCCAATGTTAATTTGGGGACCTTTTCCAGCGTGGATCTTCGGTGGGGGTGAATCTCTAAGTCCATAGTCACTACCATCCAATACCAGTCTTGGATCTGGTTTGGTACTCCCCTGTAGGCACATGCTTGCCTAATTCAAAGGGCCTCTTTGAATTAGTGGATGAAGAGTCATTCAGGCCAGTCCTGTAGTTTGCCGGCTACTCTTCTAAACTCCCGCACAAACTTGTTGGGGGGCCAGCTGGTTCAATCCCTTGATTTCTGCTTCAGCTTCCTCTCGGTTGGCTTTATCCTCGAACCGGGCCCTTAGTGACTGCACAAACTCATCCGCATCTTCTAACTCGGGTGCTCCTTCGTAGTGGAGTTGGGCAATCCAGTCTGCTGCTTCCCCCTCCCTCATATTGTCTGCAATGGCCGAGATAATCTCCTGGTCTGATTGGTATCGAGCTTCATAACAATCGATGTAGGCCCAGATGCAGTTTAGAAAGTAAGCTAGCTTCCCCAGGGTGCCGTTGAAGGTAGCCAGGAATGGTGGTGGGGCCAGAGCCAGCATCCACTGGCATTGAATCCATCCCTGGCCTAGGTAGAAGGCCCATCCTGGAGGGATTTGCTCAACTGGCAGCAGTCTGGGGGGGTGCTGGTGGAAGAGGACAGGTGGGCCTCAGTAACCCCATCGTTGGCCAGCTGCTGCACCCTGCTGGGCTGCCGCGCCAATGGATCGGATTCGACAGGGAAGGCTGAATCTCGGTCCACTCAGGGCTGAGTGGAATGAAGCCGATGTCCCACTTTGAAGCGCCATGCTCCCTTGCCCTGGAAAGTGGAATGTAGGCTGGTGTTGTGGCCCTCCAGTGGCCAGAGGAGCTGGCAGCAGATTCGGACAGTGAGGAGGTTGGGAAGGAACATGGGTCACTCCTGGAGTCTTGGGAAGGCTCTGATGAGGGCTCTGCATCGGAGGCAGAGAGGGGGCCAGGGCCATATGCCAGTTATCAGCTGCCTTCAGAGTCAGACATCAGTGAGGCAGACGAACAGCTGGAGCCTGTTCCCAGTGTGCGCATGCGCAGAGTTGCCAGATGAAGGGAACAGCTAAAGTACAAGGGTCGACTTCGGAGTAAGGCCACAGGTGGATGATAAATGGCCCCTCCCAGAAGGAATAAAAGTGGAGCAAAAGGGGGGTGGAGTTTGCAGGAGACAATTAGTTCGCTTAATTGGTTCGTGACTCTCCGTGACTCCTTGCCAAGTTTTGAAGATATTGGCCTGGCAGCTCCCCAAGCCAGATAAGGTCTGTGACTGTAAATTCACCCTTGAAAGACCTTGCTGGATGTGAATGAGAAGAATTCACAGTAACTTAATAAAAAGGGGTTTTTGTCGGGACAAGAAGTCTGGTTTGTGGTTTGGGGAAGCCTAGGTCAGAACAGCTGGGCTAGGCTCCAACCTGGCTGGATCAAGTGTGGGGGAGCTTGGGCAGTGGGCCCCACACTCAACTGGCTGAATCTCTCGGGTAGCCCAGCAAGCAACTGGCTTCATGAAGATGGTTGGAGTCCCCATTCCCTGGACTTGCTGAGCTCCAGGGGCTTTGTTGTCCTCCACTCAAAGGCTGTTATGCATTCAGGATGGCCTAATGTCCCTGGAGGCACCAGGGTCATCGCTGCAGCTTCCAATCCTAGTGGGGCTGCTGATCCAGTTTCCTCACCCATCAAGACCAGGCCGGTCTGTGGGGACTGCCACAGCACTGGCTCCTTGGGCCGGGCACCCCTCTGGAGCTCGACCTTCACTGCTTCAGCTTCGGCGACTGACACCACTGATGGATAGCAGATGGCCCCACAAACATCCTCTGAAACTGACCCGGTGGCTCCCTCAGGGGTTGCCGTTCTTTGCTCCATCTTCCCTGAGTCTTTGCGCTCCCCAGTAGATCAGGTTGCGGCTGGGGCTCAGAACCCCAGACAGTGGCACCACTTTGCGGGAAGCCGCTGGAATTTTTTCTTTTTTAAGAAGAGATTTGGGTTAATTTCAGCATTCCAACTAACTCCTTATTGCAATTCAGAACTCTGAGACAAAGTCCATCAAAGTAAAATTTTATTAGAGAAGTCACATTGGCACTTCTGGGGAAAACCTGAATCTGAAATCCCGTGTTTTCCCCCACCCACACTAAAACTCACACCCTGCCCAGTGACATTCGCATCACATGGCCCAATCGCTCCCCTGTCTCAGCTGCCACCAAAATTCATTCACTCCCCTCCAGGTGCCAGCAGCCCGACCTTGATCTCATGTGAAAGAATGTTGTTATGATTTACTCCCTTCTCTACTCTCCCATTCCCATTGTGGCAGCCCTGTAAAGTCTGACCAAAGATGGATCCAGGGCTGACAGACTCATTACTGGTGACGTGTTTGACCCTTCCCTCAGGCTCAGCCTGTTCATCTCCTACAAAGAAGTCAGAAATCTTGTCTAAAAGACCCCTTCATAGAGCTAGATAAAAAGGAAACAAGTTGACTTCCAGTTTGGCGTCACGGCAAGACAGTCGGGGAATTAGTGGGCTCTGATGAGCGCCGCAAAAACCCTGGCTGCCGAACCACTGCCGATGGGTCTTCGGACCAGAACCGTCCTGTAGGGATGGGGAAGAAAGAGAGGCACCTTGGATGACTGAGAGGAACAGGCAAGTTCCTCGGAGGTCAGAGGGAACTCTCTGTGAGTCGGGGGTGGGGGGCAGTAGCCATGGCGGCTGCCACGAAGCTTGGGACAACTGGACTAAGTGTTGAGCTGGAGAGAAGAAAGAAATGGAACAGAGTCTTTTT
Source organism: Pituophis catenifer annectens (assembly GCF_029215685.1). NCBI lineage: Eukaryota > Metazoa > Chordata > Lepidosauria > Squamata > Colubridae > Pituophis > Pituophis catenifer. The sequence goes on from NW_027256885.1 coordinate 81,068,269, forward strand.
GAATCCGGGTGAGAGACAGCCAACTGAGGCTTGAATAACAACAAGAGAAACATTTTACAGTTATAAGACCCCTAATGTGTAATAGTGGCTAAGGAGCATGGGGGCAAAGAAGATTTTGAAATGTAACTTTGAAGAGATAAAAACCCAATTGAAAATTGATTTTTGAACAGACTATTTGGAAACTTTAAACAATTAGATATGGTCAAAGGATTGGAAAGAAATAAAGAGATCCCTTTTTTCCTTTCTTTTTTAAATTGCAAGAAAAACAAAAAGAATGGATAATAAGCTTTAAAAAGAGAAAAAAAAGTGATGTATAAATAAAAGGGGAAAAAAGGAAAAAAAAAGTGAGAAGAGCTACTTACATTTGGACTGGACTTTAAATATGATCTGATATTTTTAAACTGAAAAAGAAAAAGAAGCTAAGTAAGATCGTGATGTAATTGCAACAAAATGGATACTTGTTAAGCAATTGGAAATTGTGGATTGCAGAGAGAAGCCATCTGGAGTGAAAAGGAACATTGCAAGTCTCAGCGTCTCCGGAACCACCTGTGCTTCCTTGGATAATGCACCACACACACAAGAGGAACAGTGAACAAAACCCGGTTTAATCAAAGATACTCAGCAGTTTACAATAAATGCTGGAGCCACTAGGCTAGGCTAAAGTCGGAGTTGTTCCCTTGATCCGCCCTCTCGGTTTTATAAGGCGTGCGAGTGTGCCTTGTCAGCCGCCAGGTAATCATTCTCAGCTGCAGGGATGTTTGAACCCGCCGCTCGCTCGCCCTCCTCCAGTTGCGAACCGATGATGTCATCAGGGCTGTTCTGCTGATCACCAGCTGTCCGAAACCTCCCGTTACTGCGTCCTGTCTACACCCATCACCACCACTGTGCACATAAGAGCCTAGTCGTATCACCACCCTTCCCCGTGCCCATCGGCAACATCAATGCCGTGGTCTCATCCTGGAATTCTGCTGCTAATCCCCCCCGTCATGGCCTCTCACATATGGCGTTGTGTCGAGGGATACTTGACGCTCAACATGCGCCCCCCCACCAGGTATCCTCCTATAAGGGGCAAGAACACAATGGTTATCGTTATGTTATATGACACACTATGTTATATGAGACGGCCACACGGTTTGTGTGGGTATAGGTTATGGAAATGTTTGAGAAGTCGTGAGGCATTAAGATCCTCCATCCGTACCCATGATGCATCTGTATCGGGGTATCCCTTCCAGCGTACGAGATATCTGACTTTTCCATGGTACAGTTTTGAATCCAGTATCATTTCGACTTCGTATATGTCCCCTGATATGGGTCCTGGACGTGTCTCAGGGGCCCTCATGGTAGTGACTGGTTTCAGGAGGCTGCTATGAAACATCGGATGTATCTTTCCTAGCAAGGGTGGAAGTTTCAATGACACTGTTACAGGATTTATAACTTTGGTGATGGGGAAAGGGCCTATATATTTAGGACCCAGTTTCTTGCTGGGTATGCATAGTTTTATATATTTTGTAGAGAGGTATACTTTATCTCCTACCTTGAATGGTGGGGTATCGCTTCTCCTCTTGTTTGCCTGTTGTTTATACGCCATGGATGCTTTAGTTAACGCTTCTTTGATATGTGGCCAGATTCTATTGATTTTATCCATCCAGTCCATTGGTGTGTTTGGGATTTGCGTATGTATGTATGTCTAATTCTGGGATTGCAGGAAACTCTTTCCCTGATACCACCCGGAAAGGGGTATACCCTGTGCTGCTATGTACAGTATTGTTATAAGCTGTTTCTGCAAAAGGTAGTAGTTCATACCAATCATCCTGCTGATAGGAAACATAGGATCACAAATACCTCTCTACCATAGCATTGGCTCGTTCAGCCGCCCCATTAGTACTTGGGTGAAAGGTGGAACTGAGCCCCTGTTTGGTTCCTATACGGCGTATAAAGTTTCTCCAGAATTGGGCAGTAAATTGCACCCCCCTATCAGAGATTATTCATTTCAGTACACCATGTAGACGGTAAATGTGTTGGACGAATAACCTTGCTAAGCGTCGTGCGGAAGGCAACCCCTTACATGGGACGAAATGTGCCTGTTTTGAAAACCGGTCAAGTACAGTCCATATCACCGTATGTCCCTTGCTGTTAGGTAGTTCGACTATAAAGTCCATGGCTATGTCATCCCACGGGCTATTTGGTTCAGCTACCGACTGTAAGAGACCGAGTGGCTTGCCTGATAGTGGCTTGGCCACTGCACAGACCTGACATCCCCGTACATAGTTCTCTATAACGTTGCATATCCGAGGCCACCAGAATTGTCGTCGGACCAAATGTAAGGTCTTGACAAAGCCAAAGTGCCCCACTGTTTTTACATCATGACACTGTTTTAACACTCTATCTCTTAGTGGGGTAGGGATATACAGTTTCTCCCCTCTCCAGGCGAGTCCCCCCCCATGCGTAACTAAGGATCGATGACTTGCTAGCCATGGATCTGCTGACACTTCCTTTTGTAAGTCAGCTATCCAAGGGGGTTTTACTGGGGACTTGTCTCTTACTCGATGCCCGGTTTGTTGAGGGGGTATTAAAGCTTGAGTTACCTCATCACGTTTACTTTCGTATTGTGGCATACGTGATACAGCATCTGCCAAGAAGTTCTTTCAACCAGGTACAACCTTCAGGTTAAATGTGAATCTATGGAAAAATTGTGCCCATCTGACTTGTTTTGGTGATAACCTACGGGGTGTCTGGAGAGCTTCTAAGTTTCTATGGTCAGTCCACACCTCGGACTGTATGTTAGTGCCTTCCAATAGATGTCTCCAGGTTTGGAGGGCCCATTTAATAGCGTAGGCCTCTTTCTCCCATACAGTCCCGTTCCGTTCCGTGGGAGTAAGCTTCCTTGAGGTATAGGCACACGGTTGGAGTATACCCTGGGTGTTTCTCTGTAAAAGGACTGCTCCTACTGCTACGTCACTCGCAGCAGCCTGTATCACGAATGGTTTTGATGTATCAGGGTGTTTGAGAATCGGTTCTTGGGCAAACAATGACTTTAACTGTTTGAACGCCTGTTGACAGGGTTGTGTCTAATCCAAAACCTGCTTTGGTTTCGGTTTTCCTGTAGTGAAATGCCTCGTTCGTAGTAAATTGGTTAAGGGTAGGGCCACTCGGGCAAAGGAGGGAATAAACTGCCTGTAAAAATTTGCAAAGCCGAGGAAACTCTGTAGCTGTTTCCGAGTTCTCGGGGCTTGCCATTCTAGTACCATTTTGACCTTATTGGGGTCCATTTCTATTCCCTTCCCTGTGATCTGAAACCCTAAATAATCTATCTCTGACTTGTGAAACTCACATTTAGACAATTTCACGAACAATTTGGCATCTAACAGTTTTGTTAATACCTGCCATACTAAACAAACATGTTCCTCCATGGTTGTGGAATAAATCAGAATATCGTCTAAATACACGAGAACCTCCCGATACAGATGTTCATGGAGCACTCCGTTTATAAGTTGCATAAAAACAGCAGGAGCTCCCTGCAATCCGAACGGCATAACCTGGAATTTGTAACTGCCGAGGGGACAGTTGAAAGTGGTTTTCCATTCGTCTCCCTCGCGAATGCGGACTCTATAATACGCTTCCCGTAAGTCGAGCTTGGTAAATATTTTACTGGTTGCCAAGGTAGTCAATAAATCCATCATCAGTGACTTCTGGTGGCTCCGCGAATGCCGATGGACGTTCCTTTGGGAGCTCCAGCCCTGTGATTCCGTTAGCCGCTAGAACAGTGAAAATCAGCTGTCTAGCAACTCGAAACTCTCCCCCTGGGAAAAAGGGGGAGAGAAGAGCAGAAGGGTTTGGGTAGAGCTCCCCTAGACCCCCAGGTTTTTTTTTTAAGCCTGGGGTTTGCAGGGTGAGAGCTCCCTGAAAGCTCTTCAGTGCTCCGGATCCGGGACGAGTCTACTTTATGCAGAACGAGGCGTCGCGACCACACCAGCAATGCAATTCTAAGGATTATAAGAAACTTCGAATTTGGATGCTGGCAGAGCAAAATCAGGAGAACAAAAAATGCAAGTACTGAACTTTAACTCCGTTTAAAAGGGGAAAAATGGCGCTTGAGGGTGTGAAAACGAAATTTATCAGTGAAACTGCTTGTTAGCACTTGTAACATTGTTAAAGCTACTGGATTACACACTAAGAAAAAGATTTAAAGTGGAAGTGGAATGGGAAAGACTATGGCATTGACTTCAACTTTGACCTGATAGCTGAATAAATACAAAGTGAAAATGGAAATATGGCTGACATTAGGGCTGGAGGATCATTATCATATGAGTCAGCAAACTCACAAGTCGTGACTGCAAAGGTTTTACAAGAACTTTTAAATTTTTATACTTCTGTTATACTAGAATCAATTAAAAGAACTGTTCAAAATCAAAATTTGGAGAATAACAATGATTTGCTGGCTGGAAAAGACAAAGAAATTAACCAGACTAATGTGACTTTGGAGGATAAAAAAGAGGCTGTCAGGATTAAGATGGAGGTTAGCACACTGGAAACAGAGGTTTTGGCAGAGGCTTCCATGCAATCAATTGAAAAGCAGCAAGTAGACTCTCTACTGCAAACTGATAAATTTTATCATGACAATTCTTGGTTTTATAGACAGAATCAATATTTAAGAAATGAAGTGACTGATTATATAAGCAGGAAGAGTCGAAATGGGGGTTCCAAATTAAAGGAAATAATTCTAAGAAGAGAACGAATTCCAAAGATACTTCAACCTCAAATGAAAATTCAAAAATTTATGAAAATAAAAGCAGGGGGAGGAGCAATGCTGAAGAAGAAAGTATTACTGAAGAAGAAGGACTGGAAAAAATATAGAAAGAAAGGAAGATTAATTTCTTTTTGGGAGGATTTTAGTAATAAATCTGAAAAGTTTACTGAAATTATTATTTTTTAAGCTTATTTTAAGACAATGATATAAAGGAAGTGTTTCATTATATTTAGTTTTGGATATAATTTAAGGGATAGCCTTTTGAGGGTTATATTCTGAAGAATGTTTTATTGAAGTAAAAATGCTTAACTAAAAATGGATAGCTTTTTAAAAGTTATTGAAGTATTAAAATGGTTAATTGAAAATTTAATGGATAGCTTCTTGAAAGTTTTGAAACTTATATTTTGAAGAATATCTTATTGATGTATTAAGAGATTTTAAAATGTTTAATTTAAGATTTAGAAATAACTTAACCCAATGGATTAATAGTATCTTTAAGGTTATATCCTGAAGTATGTTTTATTGAAGTAAAAAGGTTTAACAAAAATTGGATAGCTTTTTAAAACTTACTGAAGTATTAAAATGGTTAATTTAAAATTTAATGGATAGCTTTTCGAAAGTTTTGAAACTTATATTTTGAAGAATGTTTTATTGATGTATTAAGAGATTTTAAAATGTTTAATTTAAGATTGGGAGTTGGGAGTGGGAGGCACTGTTTTACGGTGGTTCTCCTCCTATCTCTCCGACAGGTCGCAGTCTGTGTTGGCTGGAGGGCAGAGGTCGACCTCAAGGCACTTGGTTTGTGGGGTGCCACAAGGGTCGGTCCTCTCGCCTCTCCTGTTCAACATTTATGTGAAGCCGCTGGGCGAGATCATCCGTGGTTTCAGGGTGCAGTGCCATCTGTACGCTGATGACACTCAGCTGTACATCTCCACCCCAGACCACCCCAACGATGCCCTTGAAGTGATGTCCCGGTGCCTGGAGGCGGTGCGGGTCTGGATGGGGAGGAACAGGCTCCGACTCAATCCCTCCAAGACTGAGTGGCTGTGGCTGCCGGCGTCCCGATATAGTCAGCTGGTGCCATCGCTGACTATTGGGGGCGAGACATTGGCCCCCACGGAGAGGGCGCGTAACTTGGGTGTCCTCCTGGACGCACGGCTGTCCTTAGAAGAGCATTTGACGGCCGTGGCCAGGGGGGCTTTCTATCAGGTTCGCCTGATACGCCAGTTGCGCCCCTTTCTGGATCGGGACTCCCTATGCACGGTCACTCATGCCCTCGTTACTTCCCGCCTTGACTACTGTAATGCTCTCTACATGGGGCTCCCCTTGAGGAGCACTCGGAGGCTCCAACTGGTGCAGAATGCGGCCGCGCGGGTACTTATGGGGGCGGCATGGCGCTCCCACGTGACACCTCTCCTGCGCGAGCTGCATTGGCTTCCAGTGGTCTTCCGAGTGCGCTTCAAGGTGTTGGTTCTCATCTTCAAAGCGCTCCATGGCTTAGGACCCAGTTATTTACGAGACCACCTTCTGCCTCCGATAACCTCCCACCGGCCAACACGCTCCCACAGAGAGGGTCTCCTCAGGGTGCCGTCTGTCAGGCAATGTCGGCTGGCGACCCCCCGGGGAAGAGCCTTCTCTGTGGGGGCACCCGCCCTCTGGAATGAGCTGCCCCCAGGGATACGACTAATCCCGGACCTCCGGACCTTCCGCCGGGCCCTGAAGACTTTTTTATTTCAGCAAGCCGGGCTGGGTTAAAAAAAAAAAAAATTTTAATTGGTGAATTTTATGGGTAACGGGGTTTTAAATTGGAGAAGCCTAAGATAATTTAATTTTGTTTTAATGTATTTTAATATTTGTATTGTGTGTTTTTAATTTTGGCTGTTCACCGCCCCGAGTCCTTCGGGAGAGGGGGCGGTATAAAAATTTAATAAATAAATAAATAAATGAATAAGATTATAGTATTTTTAAAAGGTATATGTGATGAAATGTTTAAGTTAGAAATAACTTAACCCAATGGATTAATAGTATTTTTTAAAAAAAAAAGACATACTTTAAAGAAAGTTTTAAAATGCTTAATTTAGAACTTTACAAGGGAGTAATGTTGAACAATCAGAAATTTTCAAGCGGTTTATGAATGACTAAAGAGGATAAAAGAAATAATTACTTTAAAAGTTATATGTTTTGATATGTTTAAGTAAGAAATAACTTAATCCAATGGATAGTTTTTTTAAAAAAAGTAATATTGAAAAATTTATGGAACTATTAAGATGTTTAATTTAAGATTATAGTATTTTAAAAGACATACTTTAAAGAAAGTTTTTAAATGTTTAATTTAGAATTTTATTAGAGAGTAACGATGAAAAAGAAGGTATGGAAAGGATTTTAGTAACAAATGTGAAATGTGATAAGAGAATTTATATAAGGAATGTTGATGAATAATTTGTAAAAGGGGAGTTAAAGAGCGTGAGGGAGTTTTGAATCTTGTAGTAAGTTACCATATTTTAGCTTATGTTTGTCAAACGTTACACCCTGCTTTTGCTCTGGGAAGTTGGGGGTGGGTGGGGGGAGGAGAGGTTGAGGGTTGGGGGAGGAGGGGGGGTGGGGATAAAATTGTTGTAAAACTTTTAATAAAATAAATAAATAAATAAATAAATAAATAAATAAATAAATAAATCCGTCATCAGTGACTTCCAGTTTGGCGTCGCAGCGATGCAGTCGGGGAAATAGAGGGCTCTGATGAGCCCCGTGAAAACCCCAACTGACGAACTGCTGCCGATGGGTCTTCGGACTGAACCCGTCTTGCAGGGATGGGGGAAGAAGAGGGGTGCCTCGGACGGCTGAGAGGAACAGGCAAGTTCCTCGGAGGCCAGAGGGAACCCTCTGAGTCGGCAGCGGGGGTGGCAGCCATGGCGGGGGCAGCAGCCATGGCGGCAGCCATGGCGGCTGCCACAAAGCCGCAACAAACCGGGAAAAGAATTGGGCAGGAGGAAAGAAGAAAGAACAAGGTACTTCGAAGCCGGGTGAGTGACACCAGCCCTGGCAGAAACAACGCTTGAGTATGGACTTTTACCAATAAGACCCCCAGCTTTAAATAGCGGCTGTAGATTTGTGGGGCATGAAGATCTGGCAAAGTAATAAGAGGAGACAAAGACCCATTAAGGAATCTGCCTTAGTACAGGCTGACTTGGTAGAATTGATTATTAATATACTAGAAAATTGGGTTTTTCTTTAAATTGGAATTGATTTGATCCTTGGAAAAAGCAAAAAGCAAAAAGCGATAACTATGGATTTAACAGCTTTAAAAGTTAAAAGAAGAGAGACAAATGGATGGTTACATAATGGATACAAAATGGAGATTGCTGTGACTAAGCGAAAGTGTGGATTGTAGAGACTCGCCTTCTGCTTGAAAAAGAAATATTCTGACTTGCTACTTGTTTTGGATTATTTTGAAAATAACTATGGACTTTTGGATTTGGGAGATTCTTTTTTTTTTTTAATTGAAAAAGTTTTTCAAATACAATTTTTTTCCAGCTTTTTCCCCCCTCCTCCCTAACCCCCCTCCCCCTCCCCTCCCCCTGTGACTTCTTCATAATAAAACCCAAATACATAACAGATTATATAATACTTTACCATCCCCTTACTCCATCCCCATATGCTGACCCTTTCTTTCTAATAAGATTATCATCTCCCCCTTATACTATACATTTCAAAATGACATTCTACTATAACATTATATAATAACTCCTAATTTAGCATAATAGTAAATCAAATCTTTTATATATATTAATCTATCATTTCAAAACAACCTTCCGCTATAAAACTATATAATAAATCCTAATTTAACATTTATTCAGTTCATAATCTACCCATTTCCTTCACCCCATCATTATATCTCTTAACTCAAATCTTTTACATATATTCATACCTAAACATAATATCCCTTTTCTTAAACTAAACAATCAATAAACAAACCTGTCTCCACCCACTTTCCTACAAGACTACCATACTTAATAATTCTTAATATCTTTATTCTTCTGCCCAATCCACTAAAAAATATTCCCTTATGTAAATAAAATCCTCTTAAAAAGACTTTAAGTTTGTAATCCATATAATATCTTCTGTAATATCTTTCAACTGGATTATAAACTCCATCACCCATGTTAGGGTAACATCACATCCTAATTCCAATGTCAGGTTTCGGTTCTGTCTTAAATGAGTTCCATTATCAAGCGCAAAGTCTCTAATAAATCACTTTTTATTAAGAACAGAAATAGCCGACATTCCTAACTCTAATTGCTGCCAAACTGGCTCCTCCTCCCAACCCCCTCCTCTTCCGCTCTCCAGCCCGAATCCCATTGGCCATCATGCAGATCCATCTCTACGTCCCGGCACGTACTTCTCACAGGAATGTGGCCCCCACCCTCGTTCCCCAGGAAACCCTATCTGTTGCATGCAGAAAACTAGGTAAAAGTTCATCTCAGCAATAAATCAGCGCTTCTGGTCTTTGCTTCATGTCTTCATGTCAGAACTGGAAGAGAGCCTAATTTGGAACGCTGACATCCGGCCCCTCTCCCTTCACTTCTGTGACATCAACTATCCCATAGGGAAAAACACAAGAAGATTAATCCCATCAGCCCGTCCCCGGCTGTGCACCCCCCCCTCCCGGCTTTCCCGGGTGGTCTGCATGGAATTTTGCTATAAGGCGATCAGCTTGGATGTTTGCACTCTTCACCCAGGAAGCCTCTGAGAATGGGTAACCCTTCCATTTAATTAAGTACTGAAGGCGCCCCCTGTGCCATCTTGAATCAAGAATCCGCTGCACTTCGTAGTGCGTTTGGCCCCCAACAACCAGGGGTCCAGGGGGTTCACGTGGCGTTGGCCTTAAAGTAGACCCCACTACAGGCTTTAGAAGGCTACTGTGAAAAACGGGGTGAATTTTCCCCAAAAGCCGTGGCAACTGCAATTGCACTGTAATGGGGTTGATTATTTTTATTATAGGAAATGGTCCTATAAATTTTGGGCCCAATTTCCTGCTCGGGAGTCTAAGTCTCAAGTACTTGGTGGAGAGGTAAACTTTCTCTCCCAGCTGAAATGGTCTTTGTGTCAGCGTTCCAAATTAGGCTTTCTTCCAGCGCTGACATAACAAGTTGAAGCAGAAAGAGCGGAAGCTTGATTTATTGCTGAGATGAACTTTTACCTAGTTTTGTATATACAGATAGGGTTTCCTGGGAGACGAGGGTGGGGGCTGCATTCCTGTGAAAAGAACGTGCCGGGATGTAGAGATGGATCTGTATGATGGCCAATGGGACGTTGGGGCTGGAGAGCGGAAGAGGAGGGGGTTGGAAGGAGGGGCCAGTTTGGCTGCAATTTGAGTCAGAAATGTCGGATTCTGCTATGCTTAAAAATAAAATGTTTCATTAGACAGCTTGCGCTTGAGAATGAAGTTTATTCAAGATAGCACTGAAACCTGACAGACAGCCAAACTCTCCTCCAAATCCAGGCTGGCTGAGTTTAAATCATCCCGTTCCCTCCCAGACATCTGGTCGGACGGACTATGGCTGAAGCCAAGCTCTCGGAGGAAAGCCTGCTTCAAGAAACGGGAGGAGCAGAAGCGGCCGTGATTCCAGCCAACTTGGAAAATACAAAGGTAAAAGATAAAGAAAAACCCCTAAGTGAATTGGGAAGGGCGAGCTGGGGATGGGAATGGCAGCGAAGCCCAGACAAGGCAGCACCTCCCCACCCCAGGATGAGAGACGAGGCAGAGGACTACCAACACCAAGGCTGGCCCTCCAGAGCTCAGCACAGAGAGGAGAGGGCAGAGAGGGAGGAACCACCCCAGTTCAGAGGGAAATTCGATGGTGACCCAGACAACCTCGCCCAATTCCTCGATTCAGCTGAGATATACATAGAGCGGTTCGGACACCTCTACCCTTTCCCCAGAGCCCTAGTGAATGCTATCTCGGAAGGGCTGGAGGGAGAAGCAAAGAGGTGGTCAGCATCACTCTACAAATACAGGGCCCCCCAGCTACAAAATGCGGATGGGTTCTTGCAACTATTGAGAGCCCGTTATGAGGAGGAGGAGGAGGACCCCTATGTGGAAGACGAGCTCAGAAACCTAATGCAGAGGGGGAAGCCTATCAGAGAGCATATCCGTGAATTCAGGAGAGTCATTGGGACACTGCCTCCCCTACCAGAGCGATTGCTGGTGTATTTTTTTAGAACAAGCCTAGATAAAAGAATTTCCCAAGTGACTGCCTATCGTGACATCCCAAACCGACTCGCTGAATGGTTCCGGGTAGCGATAAAAGTCGACAGAGGGCTGCGGGCGAGTGACACGTCAAAACCACCAGAGGAAAAGGAGAGAGGCCGACCAGACCAGGGGCCACTCAACAGACGAGAAACCCCAACATCACAGCCCTCCTACAGACCAACTGCCCCACGGAGCCCACTGAAATGCTACAGATGTGGAGGAAGCGGCCACATAGCAGCAAGATGTGGAACGCCTAGACCGGGACCAGCTCCACCGCCCAAAGCACGACCGGAACGAGGGCCCAAGCGCGTCACCCACGTACCACGGGAAGCTCCCCAAATCCCTGAGTTTTTCGCTCATCTGACCGAAACCAGAGGAATCCCAGTGGAGGGAGATCAGTCCCCCGAACCCTATGACACGGAAGACGAAGGCGAGGATGACCCGATGGTGAGTGGACCCGTCCATCCTTTTCTTTTCCCCATACGCCTAACAGCCCCCAAAACAGGGGCCCAAGAGACTTTCCAAGCCCTAATAGACTCGGGTAGCACACGGTGCCTAATCAACCTACCCACAGTTCTAAAATTGGGAATCCGAGCTAAACAGCTCAAACAACCAATTCGCTTCGAGCAAGTTGATGGGTCCCTAGTGGGAGGAACGTACGCCACACACTTGACTGAACCCGTGAGACTAGAACTCGCAGATCACTGGGAGACGATCCGCTTCATAATAGCCCCCAAGATGACAGAACCAGTCATATTGGGACTCTCATGGCTCGACAAATGGGGCCCAATCATTTGGTGGCAAGAGGGAACCCGCAGGCTGAGAATAGCAAAGGGGCCCCAACCCCTGCCGCCCCGACCAGAAGAATTCCCTCCCACGCTGAAACCCCAAAGCAGCCCTCCACTACAGAATAAAACACCACCAACACAAGGGTCCCTCCCAGAAGGTGCAGCAAAGCAATTGGCAGCCGCACCCACCACCGCTTGTAACACAAACCAGATCCCAAGGGAGTACCAAGACCTTGCGGGGGTATTCAGCGAAGCCGAGTGTGACATTCTGCCCCCCCACCGCGAGACCAATTGTGCCATCGAGATTATCCCAGGAGCGAAACTACCCAAACCTAAAATGTATGCCATGACGCCCCGAGAAATGCAGGAAATGCGGGACTACATAGACAAAAACTTACAAAGGGGATTTATTGAGCCAGTGAAACCAAGGGTAGCGGCGCCGGTCATGTTTAAAGAGAAAAAGGACGGCTCCATGAGACTGGTAGTCGACTTTCGAAGTATCAACACTGTTTGCGTACACAACTTGTACCCCCTCCCCCTCATGAAAGACATGTTAGCCCACCTAGCTAAAGGGAAGGTTTTCACCAAACTAGACCTTCGAGAAGCTTATTACCGAGTACGCATAAAGGCAGGAGATGAATGGAAAACAGCATTCAACTGCCCCCTGGGTAGTTTCCAGTTTAAAGTAATGCCTTTTGGATTGCAAGGAGCCCCAGCAGTATTCATGCAGTTAATAAACGAAGTCTTACATGAACACCTTTACAAAGGGGTCCTCGTCTACCTGGACGATATTCTTATCTACACGGAGACCATAGACGAACATATACCCCTCGTCCGCCAAGTGCTGAAAAAACTGCTACTGGCAAACCTATATGTCAAACTGCCAAAATGCGATTTCCACCAATCACGGCTAGACTACCTGGGCTACCGAGTATCAAATGAGGGGATAGAGATGGACCCAGCCAAGGTCCAATCAGTTCTACAATGGCAGCCCCCTCGCACCCGCAGACAACTGCAAAGTTTTCTAGGCTTTGCGAATTTCTACAGACAATTCATCCCCTCGTTCGCGAAGATTGCCAAACCTTTGACAGATCTCCTAAAGACAGGAAGCCCAGCGATGAAACCTCGCCCGGGACAACCCCTACAGTGGGACCTGACCTGCCAACAGGCATTTGAGACGCTAAAAGGACTGTTCGCGAAAGAACCTGTCTTAAAACACCCGGATCCAGAACAGCCTTTTGTCATCCAAGCAGATGCAAGTGATGTGGCAGTAGGAGCCGTGTTACTCCAAAAGAACAACCAAGGTGATCTACAACCCTGCGCCTACACCTCCCGCAAACTCACCGATACGGAGAGGCGATGGGCGGCGTGGGAGAAGGAAGCGTTTGCAGTAAGGTGGGCCTTGTTGACCTGGCGGCACCTTCTAGAGGGAGGCCAGAAACCATTTGAAGTCTGGACTGATCATAAAAACCTAGAGGCCCTAAAAACCCCACGAAAACTGTCGCCCAGGCAAGTGCGGTGGGCACAATACTTCAATCGTTTCAATTTCGAGCTTAAGCACATCCCAGGTGGGAGAAATTTCCTGGCTGATGCCCTCTCCCGAATGCCCCAATACAACAGTGAGCGGGAGCAGGTAGTGAATGCCATCATCCCCTCCACCCAAGCTGCGGCCCAAGTGGTAACCAGACGGCAACGACGTGACCAGCAAGGCCAACTTGCAAGTGACTTAACTGCGAAATTAAAAAATGAAATGCTGACAGACCCCTGGTATCGGGACAATCAACATCTCTTGACAAAAAGAGATGAACTAGCATGGAGGGGGACAAAGCTCTATGTCCCACAGAGTTTACGCATCCTGATTCTCAAGAGGAGCCACGATGTTAAACCAGCAGGACACTTCGGGTTCCTAAAGACTCTGCACCTAGTACGAAGGCAGTTCTGGTGGCCACATATGAGAAAGGACGTAGACAGTTATGTAAAAAGCTGCACCATTTGTGCCACGATGAAGACAAGGCCAGGGTGCCCGCCTGGATTGTTGCAACCAGTAGCTGAGCCAACAAGACCATGGGAGGAGATTGCAATGGACTTTATAGTAGACCTACCGAGGAGCAGTGGAAATACAGTGATCTGGACTGTAATAGACTTATTCTCCAAACAGGCACACTTCATTCCTTGTAGTGGACTGCCTTCAGCCCGTCAGTTATCCAAACTGTTCCTGAAACACATTTACCGCCTACATGGAGTCCCCAGGAGAATCATTTCCGACAGAGGGGTCCAGTTCACAGCAAAGTTCTGGAGGGAGTTTCTACGGTCCATAGGTTCATCCCAAGGGCTCAGCTCAGCATTTCACCCGAGCACCAATGGGGGGGCAGAAAGACTGAACGCTATGATAGAACAGTATTTAAGATGCTACGTCGACTACCAGCAGTCCAATTGGGCAGACCTCCTATCTTTTGCGGAGGTTGCATATAATAATGCTGTCCACAGCAGCACGGGGCTAACCCCGTTCAAAATAGTGAGTGGCATGGATTTTGTTCCCATGCCAGAATACCCGAGGGAGCCCCCTTCCTCAGTCAGCTTGACCGACTGGATGGCAATGTTGAGACAAACGTGGGAAAATGTTAAGAGGGCGCTGGCAAAGGCGGCTCAATCTTATAAGGAACAAGCAGACAAGCATCGAACTCCCCAAAGACCATTTCAGCTAGGAGAGAAAGTTTACCTCTCCACCAAGTACTTGAGACTTAGACTCCCGAGCAGGAAATTGGGCCCAAAATTTATAGGACCATTTCCTATAATAAAAATAATCAACCCCGTTACAGTGCAATTGCAGTTGCCACGGCTTTTGGGGAAAATTCACCCCGTTTTTCACAGTAGCCTTCTAAAACCTGTAGTGGGGTCTACTTTAAGGCCAACGCCACGTGAACCCCCTGGGCCCCTGGTTGTTGGGGGCCAAACGCACTACGAAGTGCAGCGGATTCTTGATTCAAGATGGCACAGGGGGCGCCTTCAGTACTTAATTAAATGGAAGGGTTACCCATTGTCAGAGGCTTCCTGGGTGAAGAGCGCAAACATCCAAGCTGATCGCCTTATAGCAAAATTCCATGCAGACCACCCGGGAAAGCCGGGAGGGGGGGGGTGCACAGCCAGGGAGGGGCTGATGAGACTAATCTTGTTGTGTTTTCCCTATGGGATAGGTGATGTCGCAGAAGTGAAGGGAGAGGGGCCGGATGTCAGCGTTCCAAATTAGGCTTTCTTCCAGCGCTGACATAACAAGTTGAAGCAGAAAGAGCGGAAGCTTGATTTATTGCTGAGATGAACTTTTACCTAGTTTTGTATATACAGATAGGGTTTCCTGGGAGACGAGGGTGGGGGCTGCATTCCTGTGAAAAGAACGTGCCGGGATGTAGAGATGGATCTGTATGATGGCCAATGGGACGTTGGGGCTGGAGAGCGGAAGAGGAGGGGGTTGGAAGGAGGGGCCAGTTTGGCTGCAATTTGAGTCAGAAATGTCGGATTCTGCTATGCTTAAAAATAAAATTAGACAGCTTGCGCTTGAGAATGAAGTTTATTCAAGATAGCACCGAAACCTGACACTTTGGGGAGTTTGGTGCTTGTCTGCTTGGTCCTTATAGGATTGAGCCGCCTTTGCCAGCGCCTTCTTAACATTTTCCCAAGTTTGTCTCAACATTGCCATCCAGTCGGTCAAACTGACTGAGGAAGGGGGCTCCCTCGGGTATTCTGGCATGGGAACAAAATCCATGCCACTCACTATTTTGAACGGGGTTAGCCCCGTGCTGCTGTGGACAGCATTATTATATGCAACCTCCGCAAAAGATAGGAGGTCTGCCCAATTGGACTGCTGGTAGTCGACGTAGCATCTTAAATACTGTTCTATCATAGCGTTCAGTCTTTCTGCCTCGTCTCTCATCCTGGGGTGGGGAGGTGCTGCCTTGTCTGGGCTTCGCTGCCATTCCCATCCCCAGCTCGCCCTTCCCAATTCACTTAGGGGTTTTTCTTTATCTTTTACCTTTGTATTTTCCAAGTTGGCTGGAATCACGACCGCTTCTGCTCCTCCCGTTTCTTGAAGCAGGCTTTCCTCCGAGAGCTTGGCTTCAGCCATAATCCGTCCGACCAGATGTCTGGGAGGGAACGGGATGATTTAAACTCAGCCAGCCTGGATTTGGAGGAGAGTTTGGCAGTCTGTCAGGTTTCGGTTCTGTCTTAAATGAGTTCCATTATCAAGCGCAAAGTCTCTAATAAATCACTTTTTATTAAGAACAGAAATAGCCGACATTCCTAACTCTAATTGCTGCCAAACTGGCTCCTCCTCCCAACCCCCTCCTCTTCCGCTCTCCAGCCCGAATCCCATTGGCCATCATGCAGATCCATCTCTACGTCCCGGCACGTACTTCTCACAGGAATGTGGCCCCCACCCTCGTTCCCCAGGAAACCCTATCTGTTGCATGCAGAAAACTAGGTAAAAGTTCATCTCAGCAATAAATCAGCGCTTCTGGTCTTTGCTTCATGTCTTCATGTCAGAACTGGAAGAGAGCCTAATTTGGAACGCTGACATCCAACAGTATGTTCGGTATCTTCAATTACCATCTGCCCCCATCAATAGCAAATATCTTCATAATAAAACAACAACAACAACAACCACCCGAGTGACTTTGTATTTGTATTCCATATAGTGTCTGTAGAGGTGTCTTTTATCCAAATTATTAATTCCAACCACCGTAATAGGGTAACAACCAGATCTTCTGCGTGCCCAATCCCATAACTCTCTTGCCTTGTAACTCAGCATAAACGTAGTATATTTATCAAAGAATCCAAAAAAAAGATAGTTCCAATCCATTCAGTTTAAGGCCCTTTTCACATCCCAAAAGTACAGCACTGCAGAGGTCTGTCACTCTCCTCAGGATAGTATAAACCAATACTTTGCCAATTATCTTTTCATATATTCAATCATCTCTTAAATAACTGGCATTACACTGTTGTTTAGTTTAAAAATTTTTGCTTTTGTGAGACCTGCTTCTTCTTTTCTTGATTTTTTGTGGGTTGGATCTCCATCCTGAATTCCTTTCTGTAAATTGTATATCGACTATTTGGTTTTCATGCTGATCTATAACTTGATCTTGTTGGTTTTGGTTTTGTGGCTTACATCTCCATTCTGGTTCTATAAATTGTATATCAACTGATTGATTTCCATGCTGGTTTGTAACTTGATAAGTAGTTACATTAGAATCCGGAGCCGCCTCTCTTGTATTAAATAGTCCAGCTGAGACCTCTGAAAGAGAATCCAAAAGCGGCTCATCTGTAGAGACCTCTGTAACTTGTTGTTTCTTCATTACTTCCACCTCCTTCTGCTTTTCTTGAATTTCTATCTCTTGTTGATTTTGCTTTTTGAGGACCTTGTAGTAAAATTCTTCCGCTTTTTCAACAGTATTTAGCTGATATCTTTCTCCTTGATATCTCAATATTATACCAACTGGAACATCCCACCTGAATGAAATATTTTGTTTTTTTAGCTCAGTCACCAAAAGTCCAAATTTCTTTCTATCTTTTAACATCTTAGGCGGCAATTCTTTATATATCCAGATCTTTCTTCCATACAATTGTGGAGTAGAATTAAAAGATTTTTGCACAATATCATTTCTTATTTCTTTATCTGTGAAGTATATCACCACATCTCTAGGCAGTTGCCTTTGCTTTGCAATCCAAGAATTTACTCTATAGGCCTTGTCAATCTTACAAGATACCTCCTCAGGATGAACCTTTAAAATCCCAGCCAGAACTTGAGCAGATATTTTTCTTAGATCATCTCTATTATTTTCCTGTAATCCTCTCATTCTGACCGCAAATTCTGTGAGCCTGTATTGCATCATTATAACTTCTTTTTCAATCCCTTGCTTTATATCTTCTGCATTGTAAGTCTCGTGACCAGCTTCCTTTTTAGGCTTTACTTCTAAACTATTATCTTGAATATTAATCAAATCATTTTCAATTCTTTGTATTTTATTGTCCAAGTTATAAATCTTATCATCAACTTCCTCCATGTTAGACTCTAATAATTTAATATTTGTATCCATCTTTATAACAACCTCTGAAAAAGCATTAGTTACTGTTACAATCTTTCGTTGCAGATTATCATACTTTAGTTGTATCATTTCTTTAATTTCTTGCCTTAATTTTTCAAATTTCTGGTTCACAATCTCATGATATTTTGCCATTTCCTCCTGAAGAAATTCTTTTAAATTAAAACCATTCTGCAAAGACTGTAGGCTCAGAGCTTGTTCAGATAATTGTGGATGGGGGAGCACCCCCCCCCCACTGCTTGTTTGTCAGGCATCCTGCCACACAAAAAAGCTCTCTCTCTTTTTTTTTTAAAGCAAACTTTTCCCCAAACAAGATCAAATACAGATCTCCAAGAAAAGAGAAAATTAAAATGGATATTTTCCTTCTAGTCTAGCCGGCACGGTGTATATTTTGCTACTGTGTAGCTTATTACGGAAGGACTTTCACTTTCGGCTTTCTTCTCAAGCCTCAGCAGTCGCCATTTTAAATTTATTTTTTCCGTTCAGTTAGAAACACTTGTAAAATCATTAAAAATACTTGCGGTTTAGGGTCCCAGGTACAAATCTCACTCTCTTTAACTAAACCATCTGTTGTTTTATTAGTTGGACCGGTCCCAGTGCCTAGCTCTGCAAAAAGGCAGAGTCCTCCCGAAGCCCGGAGCAGCGGCGAGCGAAAATAGGGAGCCCTACTCTGCTCGTCCCCAAGAGTAAAAAAAAAAACTCTGGGGACTTCGCAGAGGGCTCTACCTGCCCTCGCCTGCTCTGGCTCGCATTTCCATCAGGAAATGGAGTTTTTCGAGCCGCCTTTCAGATGTAAAGGCGGCTCTTTACAGGCAACGGGGCTGGCGGTCACGGAGGACCGTCTGGTGGCGACGGAAGCCAGACCGGAAGTGATTTGGGAGATTCTTATTCTGTCTATGGGTGATTTGATAAAGAAAGAAGAAATATAATGGAACTATTAAAATCAAAACTAACTGGCGCAGGAACAAAAGATGTGGCGCAGGAACAAAAGAAGGGAAGCTGATGGATTTTATATGGAACAGATGTTACAAAAGAATTAAAATGACATATAGAGTTTCAAACATGGAAACACGGATTTTGAAGTGGAATGCTTATGGACAGATAGGGAAATGAAAAAATAAAATAGATAAAATTAAAATGTAATGTTTAAATCTTCAAATGTTTTAATGACTTTTAATTATAAACAGGAGGTGCTTATAGAATAATAAAAATGGAAAATAAAAGAAGGTAATTAAACTAGAAAATTGATGTAAAGGTGGTTAAAAATGAGATCTTTATAAAATTACAAGAGTACATATTAATATGAGATAAACCTAAGAAAATGTATTAGATTATGAGAGAATAAGAAGAGAATATGCCTGATATAATATGTTTTAATTTTAAATTGTAAACAAAGTTGAGAATGGTAAATATGATTTAATTTGAATGATTAATGTATTATTGGATGATAAAACAAGATATACAATTGTGATTGAATTTAATGTATGCTGGAAATGATTAATATTAAGAAATATGTTGGGAGTCACCCTGGAAGAGTATGTTAGGAAATAGTTAAATAATAGATTAAATTTATTTATTTATTTATTTATTTATTTATTTATTGGTTCGATTTATATGCCGCCCTTTTCCGGAGACTCAGGGCAGCTTACAATGCATTAAGCAATAGCCTTCATACTTTTATATATACCTGCTTAGTAGGGCTTTCGCCCCCCCCCTCCAAGCGGTGTTCTTTTTTATACAAAGTCAACTTATTGCCCCCACAAACCGGGTCCTCATTTTACCTACCTCGAAAGGATGGAAGGCTGAGTCAACCTTGAGCCTGGTGAGATGTGAACTTGCAGTAATTGCAGGCAGCTGGTGTTACTTAACAGTATTTAACAGTACTTAACAGTGCTTTAGTCTGCTGTGCCACCAAGGCTCTTTACTATATTGAATATATTGAATATATTGAAAAGAAAACAGTTAAAATAAGATATGCTGGATATCAGCCAAACAAGAGTTGGAGAACTGGAGGAGAATATGCTGGAAATCAGCCAAAACAAAATATGCTGGAAATCAGCCAAATAATAGTTGGAGGTATGGAGGAGAATATGCTGGAAATCAGCCAAAACAAAATATGCTGGAAATCAGCCAAAAAATAGGTGGAGATACAGAGGAGATTATGCTGGAAATCAGCTAAAATAAAATCTGCTGGAAGTCAGCCAAACAAATAGTAGGAGATATAGAGGATAATATGTTGGAAAATAGCTAAATTAATACGGGGTGAAAAAGAATATGTTGGAAGACAATTAAAATGAAGCGAAATGAGTATGAGATGAATCTATGTAAATTGAAATGTGTATTAGATGACAAGTTTAAGAAAATTAAGTGTAATTGTTAAAGTTTAAGATTTAAAGATTTGATGAAATGGACCTAGAGATTAAGGAATATAGATAGAATTTTGATTTCTAAATTGAAATAAAAATAGAGTTGTACATATTTGGGAACTAAGATTTGTGGTGATAAAATAGCAAGGTAAACACTTAGATCAAGATGTTAGAATATTTCTAAAAATTTGTGTTTTTGATTTTAATGTTAAAAGATGTAAGGGAGGGAATTAAGCTAGATAGAATTTTGATTTATAATTGGGTATAAAAATGAGTAGATTTTATTTGGAAATTAAGGTTTTTGGTGATACAATAGACTGGTTTAGATTAAGATGTTAGAATTTGTGTTAAAAACTTTTGTTTGGATTTTTAATTATAAAAGATGTAACGGGGAAATTGGGAATAGAGCTTATTATTATTACTAGCTGTACCCGGCCACGCGTTGCTGTGGCCCAGTCTGGTGCTTCCACTGGGCTAAAAGAGCAAGGCTGAAGTTCCAAACTCTCCACGAACATTTGGTGGGCGTGACCAACTCGACGTCACTCACTTTTGTTAAGGATATCTTCTTACCAAACAAACATTAGTTGGTTAGAATAACAAACTCACTCTGGTTCACAAACCACGATGGTAGCAGATCCATCAAATGATGATTAGCAGATAATAACTCCTCTCAATGGTAGCTTATCATAGCAGCTTCATCATCAAACTGAATACGTTACAGTACCTTGCTTAAATACTCTCACAACCAGTCATTACCTAATTACAGCATGACTCAGCATTACAATGAATACCTTTAAAGTAACATAATACATTTACAGATTAAAGTTACAGTACACATATATTGCCTGGACAACTTGTTAGGCTCAAACCATATCCTAACATTCTCCCCTTTGGACAGGTCAATATATACAGTTTAGATTCTTAATCCATAGCTTTCACAACACGTTCTATGTTTTATAGAACCTTGCGCTTTGGTAAAATTATCAGCAATATTGTCTTCCGACATACAATATTCCAACTTAACCATGTTGCTTTGGATACACTGACGAACATTCAGATACCTAATGTCAGTATACTTAGATCTAGTTTTAACTGCTAAATTTGTTGCCATTTTAATAGCAGCTTGGTTGTCCTCATGTATTACAATTGGATAATCCATCTTTAAACCAATATCCATCATTAGTTGTTTGTAATAAATCAGATCAGTACAAACTAGTGACAAACATGAAAACTCTGTCTCCATAGTAGAAAGACTAATATGTTTTTGACGAATTGATTTCCAGCCAATCAAACAATTGTCTAACATGATAGCTATACCCGATGTGGACTTTCTGGTGGTCACATCAGTAGCAAAACTGGCATCAGCATATGCACTCAATACTAAATCATTGTTAGGTTCTAGATACAATGCATAATGCATCGTCATTTTCAGATTTCTTAATATACGCTTTGCAGCCTGCCAATGCCTATCAGTTGGCTCTGCATTATATCTCGCTAATTGGTTTACTCCAAATGAAATATTGGGTCTTGACCAATTGCTTATATAAGATAGACTACCTATAAGAGACTGGTAAATCTCCTTACTAAATTTAGGACTTTGGATTTCTCCTTGTTGAAAATCCTGTGCCATAGGCGTTTTAGCTGGCTTACATAGCTCCATGCCATAACGTTTCAACATTTGGCTTATTTTGCTAGATTGAGATATTTTATAACCTCTAGCTGTTTGATTGATATCTAGACCCAAATAATGCCTAATATTTCCTAAATTTCTGATTTTAAATTTGGTTTGTAACTGTTTAACAATATCTATGGCTTCCTCGTCAGTTTTAGTTATTATGGCTATATCATCTGTAAACAATAACAAAAATGATACTACACCATTATTTTCTCTTTTAAAGAGACACTTATCCGTTACACCTTCATGAAAACTGATCTTATTTAGCTCTTTAACTATACATTGGTTCCACTCAAACCCTGATTGTCTCAAACCATAAAGGCTTTTATTTAACTTCCAACAATCAGTGTGGTTTTGTGTTTCAACTCCTAAAGGCTTCCTCATATAGATGGTGTGTCTCAATGGAGCATGCAAGTATGCTGTCTCTACATCTATATGGTTAATACTATATTTATGCTTAGCCGCCCACACTAACATTGTTCTTAGAGTACTAGCGCGTAAACTAGGAGCAAAAACCTCATCGAAATCCTTTTCAGTCTGAGAAAAACCTTGAGCTACAAGGCGAGCTTTATGGGTTACTGTCCCATCTATGCTTTTCTTAATTTTGTAAACCCATCTACAACCTATTAATTTTTCACCAGGTGGCAATTTCACAGTTTCGTAAACACCTAACTTAGTTAAAGAATTAATTTCCTTATTCATTGCCTCCTTCCAAGCATTCTGCTCCTTTTCAGGATAAAGCCTGATATCTTCATAACTTGAAGGTTCAATGTTAACTTGGCAAACTATGGTTGCTTTATATCGATCAGGTGGATGCCTTTCCCTAGTAGATCTCCTAGGTAATACAGGACTTACAGCAGATGGTTCATCTGACTCCTCCCCTAAAACTGCATCCTCTAAACCTACTTCCTGTTCTTCCTCCTTGATAGAGGATTCTACATTATCTAAATCCTCAGGAATATCATCAGGAATATGATGCTCTACACTAACAGTATTATTATCATGTCTATAATCTGCACGCTCTAGTTTATCCCATCCTTCGTGCTCTAGAAATTTAGCACTTGCACTACAGTAAACACTAGTAGTTCCCTGTGCCCAAAATCTAAAAGATCTATGATTTGATTCATAGCCAACGAAAAACATTTTTCTGGCTCTCTGTTTATCCTTTCTCCTTAAACGAGATGGAATATGTACCCAAGCTGGGGCTCCAAATGTGTGTAAGTAACTAAGTTTTGGTTTCCTCCCATGCCATAAGGTGAATGGTATTTCACCCGTAGAGGAATGAACCACGTTGTTTAACACATGGTTAGCACACATAACAGCCTCACCCCATAAATTTTCAGGCAAACCAGAATCTGCCAATATAGTTCTAGTCATGGTTTGTAATGTTTGACCTCTTCTTTCGATATACGAATTGTGCTGTGGTCTGTAAGGCGCAGACCGTTTATGCTGGATCTCTGCATCCTGCAAAAACTTTTCCAATCTTTGGTTGGTAAATTCTGTACCATTATCAGTCACTAAGCATTTAACCTTAAATTTCTGTTTCCTTTCCACAAAACGTAGCCAGTTGTTAATATGCTGGAATGTTTCATTTTTTGTTTTCATAAGATAACAGAATCTGTATCTTGAATAATGGTCTACTATGCTCAGAATATAGCAGGCACCTCCTATGCTGGGTTTCTTGGGTCCAATTAGGTCTATAAACACTACCTCTAATGGATTTTTGGTTTTAAAACCATTAACACGGTTTGCTGGTGTTACCCTACTCTTCTGCTGATTACAGGCATTGCAATTTAGATATTTACTACATGCTTTTAGTTTTATCCCTTCAGATAACTGAACTGTTTTCTTTAATGTCCTGAAATTTAAATGCCCAAGTCTCCAGTGTAACAGATGAATACATTCATCATGTGGTTTAACATTCTTATAAACAGACTTAGACTTAGCCACCAATACTGGATTATCCCTTAAAACAAATAAATCATTTTCTAAACTTGCAGTAACAACCTTGCCATCTTTCTCAATAAAACACTTATCATTTTTAAATGTTACTGTAAATCCAAATTTCAGTAATGATTTAACAGATAATAAATTGAATTTTAACCCAGGAATATATAACATAGGTAATGGTTCATTATTAAATGACCAACAAGCAATACCCTCTCCAGCTACCTTGACCTTCCAGCCATTTGCAAGTTTTACATGTTGGTTACTCTTCTCCATTTTAACAAAAATCTCTCTATTTCTAGAAATAGATTGAGAAGCACCACTGTCAACAACCCAACAATCCTGGTTAACATCAGTAGCTGAACTGGATATAGCTAAATTACAACCCTTCTTGGGTCTAGTATTGTCCCTAACAGGCATTTTCTTATTCTTACAATACTTAGCTATATGCCCTTTAGCCCCACAAGCAAAACAACGTTTTACAAAATAAGCAGTAGAATACATTTTTTCTTCTTTTGGTTGTTGCATTCTCAACTGATCCCTTTCTTGTCTCATTTTGGATTCTTCCAATAACCTACCGGTTATGCCAGCCAATGACAGTTCATCTCTGGACAAAACCTCTAACAAAGAAACATAGTCATCATAACTATTGTTCAAGGAAGAAAGAATTATATAAACTTGTTGTAGTTCTGAGAAAACAAGTTCCTTTTCATGCAGCTCCTGGAAAATTCTGCTCATGGATTCCAAATGAGCCATCATATCTCCACCTTTAAGAAGATGTTGTTTAAATAATCTCCGTGTGAGATAAATATGAGCACCCACAGAGTCACGAACATATAGTCTCTTCAATTTGGTCCAACACCTAGCAGCAGACTCTTCGCCACGAATATGGACAAGCTGCTGGTCACCCAGTGTTAGTCCAATAATGCAAAGACCTCGTTCATTGTCTCTGTTAAACTTGGCTATTTTCTTCGCACCTTCTTCATCAGCAGGATTCCATGCTGTTACATCCGGTGGATTATTAACTATGTCCCACAGTCCTTATCTACACAAAAGTAGCTTACATTTTGCAGACCAGGATACATAGTTTGTTCCATCCAGCCGGGTTATCATGGAAAAATTTGCTGCTTGTTCTAGTGCCATCTTCACTTGGATTGTATATCACAAACATAGTTTGTTCTATTCACATTAACTCTCAGTTTAGCTATTAACAATCCTTGGTAGTTCTGGTTGGCTCTGGGCCCATAACCAATGTTAAGGATATCTTCTTACCAAACAAACATTAGTTGGTTAGAATAACAAACTCACTCTGGTTCACAAACCACAATGGTAGCAGATCCATCAAACGATGATTAGCAGATAACAACTCCTCTCAATGGTATCTTATCATAGCAGCTTCATCATCAAACTGAATACGTTACAGTACCTTGCTTAAATACTCTCACAACCAGTCATTACCTAATTACAGCATGACTCAGCATTACAATGAATACCTTTAAAGTAACATAATACATTTACAGATTAAAGTTACAGTACACATATATTGCCTGGACAACTTGTTAGGCTCAAACCATATCCTAACAACTTTCATCAGTCACATGACAGCCCCCGAGCCACACCTACCCAGCTGGTGATTAGGGCAGAGAACTGGTTGCTAAAAAACAATGGGAACCACAAAATCCTCCCTCTCTGTCTCCCCCTCTCTCTTTGTATCTCTCTATGTCTCTCTCTCTCACCTGTCTGTATCTCTCTATGTCTCTCTCTCTCCCCCTCTCTCTGTATCTCTATGTCTCTCTCTCCCCCTCTCTCTCTGTATCTCTCTCTGTCTCTCTCTCTCCCCCCTCTGTATCTCTCTCTGTTTCTCTCTCTCCCCCCTGTATCTCTATGTGTCTCTCTCCCCCTATGTGTCTCTCTATGTGTCTCTCTCCCACTCTCTTTGTATCTCTCTATGTCTCTCTTTCTCCCCCCTCTGTATCTCTCTCTCTCTCCCCCCCCTCTTTCTGTATCTCTCTCTGTCTCTCTCTCTCCCATCCTCTCTCTCTGTATCTCTGTATGTGTCTCTCCCCGTCTCTCTGTATTTCTCTATGTCTCTCTCTCCCTCTCTCTCTGTTTATCTCTGGCCCGGCCTCTTCTGCATCCCCCGCCATCGCCTTTATCTTTTTAGGCCAGGCCTTCGCAGCTCTCCGCACTACAGCAGAAACTCAGGGGGGCCCTCCGTCCTCCCTACACAGATGTTCTCTGGGGGCTTGACGGGGAGACGCATAGCAGGGAAGGGAAGGGAAGGGAAGGGAGGGAGGGAGGGGGTGCAGCAGGGGTTCGAGGCTGGTTTGGGGCTTCCCGTCCGAAGGAAGAAAGCAGCACAGCCAGGAGCCACGCACACCCCACTGGACCCCTGCTGCGCAGTTCTCCTCCCCTGCCTGCCAAGGGCAGGGGAATGATTAAATCCCCTGCTCTTCCAGGTGAAACGAAGGAGGGCCGGCCATCCTCCCTCCTGCCCGTTTCCACCCCTGAAGCGTCCCCGGAGCCCCTTTTCTGCCAGAGGCCGAAATTTTCGTGTAGGCTCCGTGAACTGCCAGAGCGCCCACCTGGGAATCAAAGGCAGCGCTGGTCAAAGGTGACCCTGAGGCTCCAGTTGCCTCCATCTCCCGCTCACCAACCAGATTCACATAGCGCTGGTTAGCGGCTGGTCTTTCTGACCTCGGGGCCTGTGGTAGCGCTGGGCCAGGTGTGATTCGGGCCAGGCGAGGGATGGAGGCTTCCCGCTCGGCAGACTGAGGCAGCCTCGTTGCCAGGTGTTCTTTGGAGGGAGCCCTGAGAGTGGCTGGTGAGGGGGATGGGCAGCAGCGGTGGGCGAGGCTAGTTTGCGGGGCGGCCGGGGGAGGGGGAGGTCAGAGCCAGGCTCGGGCGGGCCCCGCCCAGCCCTAGAAGCGCCGGCTGCGAGGGCTTCCTGGCGGGGAGCTGGCTGCCTACCTGCCGAGCCTGGTGGCAGGATATGGCCCTCGGGCGTCTCTGCCTTCCAAATGCGCAGTTTCTTGGAAGCAATATGGAGAGTCTAAATATAAGGAGCAGAAATCTGTTGAGCGTAATCAGGGCTGGGAGGCTGCCATGTTGGTTTTATGTCCAGCAGATGGCGCTGTTTTTCAATGTTTTTCAATGTTTGTCAATGTCTTTCAATGTTTTCCAATGTTTTTCATGTTTTTACCTGTCACAGGTGTGACATGTATATAATATAGGTATATAAAAACATGCCCGTAGTCAAATGCAATGTTGTGTCAAAATTTGAAAGCAATCGGTGAAGAACTTTCGGAGATGTGCGGTTATGTACAAACGGACATTTACATTTTTATTTATATAGATGATGATGATGATTAATTCAATTTATATGCCGCCTTTCTCCAGAGACTCAGGGCGGCTAAAGGAATGTAAGCGATTGTACCTATTTATGACCGGATCAAGACTTCGTTCTTAAAAGATATATTTTATGTTTATGTTTGGAAAAAAAAAAAAGAATATTTTTCAAAAAAAGATAAATCCGTCATCAGTGGCAATGGGTATAACGGTTCCACACATACAGCATTCAGTTCCCTGAAATCGACGCATAGCTGCAAGCCGTCATCCTTCTTTTCTTTGAAGAGGACCGGCGCTGCCATATGGGATCTACTGGGCCTGATGAAGCCCCTTGCTAGGTTCCTATCAATATAACTTCTTAGTTCCTCTAATTCATGAGGAGTCATCGAATACATACAGGGCTTTGGCAATTTAGCCCCTGGTTGTAACTCTATAGCGCAATTGGTCTTGCGATGGGGTGGTAGGGTTTCACATTCTGCCTCGCTGAATACCCTCATCAAATCCCTGTATGTATCCGGGACCCCTCCTAGAAGGGATAACTGTGGTTCTCTCCGAACAGTTCCTTCACCCTGGTCTCTTTTCTGGGGTTCGGGGCCCATCACTATCCGCAGTTTACGATAACCCCCTTCCCACCAAATGGTGGGTTCCCACCTATCAAGCCAAGAGAGCCCTAAGATCATGGGCTCGATCATTCTATCAACCACCACGAACCGTATCAGCTCCCAATGCTCTCCGATTTTGAGTCTCACCAAGTCCGTAACATGGGTAGCCGGTTGTCCACCCAGTGTTCATCCATCCATTTTCTCGAATACAATGGGCACTTGTAGTTTGTTAATACAGATGCCCAGGTTATCTGCTATCGACCTCCGCATTAAACAGTGTGTACACCCCGTATCTATCAACACCTCATAATGATCTGCCTTACCTGTTTGTGGATGTTTCAGTGTAATTTGAATTATGAATGGGCGTATGGGGTCACATACCATGGGGTCTTGTATCTCCGCCTCCTCCTTGATGATCCCCGACTCTTCTGGTACCCGAGCCATTCCAGGAGGGCAACCACTCTCATCACTTATGCTCACGTCACTACCCGGCGACTAGTTAGCTATTCGGGACTGTTCCGGTGTCATCTGGGAACGTGTCTTAGGTCTACTCCCAGGACCCGGTGCTTGCGGAGTCGAAACCCGGAGTGGTGGCAACGGACAATCAACCGCTCGATGACCCTCTTGATTACAGCGGTAACACCGAAAAGGACATCTAGGCAGAACAGCAGCTCTGGTTCTGGTAGGGATAAAAGGCCTCACTGCTCCTCAGCCTGTTGGCGGCCTATTCAACATCCTACGGGGTTGGCTTAACCCCTTACTCCTCGTACGGAATTCCCTCAAGCCAACGTCCAACTCCACAGCAGCTTTATACCACTCAGCTACATGCAGTCCAAGTCCTCGATAAATGCAGGCCTGCCGTAAATCTCTGTCTAAGACCAAATGGAATTATTGGTGCACCAGCAATCGTTTGGGCCACCCTCTCAGCCTGCCGGCTATTTTTCGGAACTCCTGCAGGTAGTCTCTGGTGGCCCATCCCCGTTGCTTCAACGATACCAAATCACCTTCTGCAGCTGCCTGAGTACTTGCATCATCCTCAAAACGGCTGTGAAGGGCTTCCAGAAAATGACCTAAGTCCGCTAGTTCCCGGGCATGTATATTATGTAAGTCGGCTGCCTCACCTGTCAAGACCGTAGTGACAGCTACTACTCTCGCCCATTGGCAAGGATAGAAACGTCCATAGGCATCCATATGGCTGATTACCTGGCTTAGAAAGAGAGCCACATGGTCCAAATTACCATCAAACGCAGCCTGTAATGGAGGTGGTCCCCATGGTACTTGCTGTGGCCACATACCCGGTGCCCACATGGGTAGTTGGTCCCTAGCCTGGGCAGGAGCCCCACCATCCTGGTTCCCTCTCTGGGCTCCTGGCTGTTCTCTGATTGTCGTTTCTACGTCCCTCTCACGTTGTCCTCTCACATGAGATTGAGCCACTCCACGCATCGCCTCCCCCAACGATGATGATGATTCAGGAAGATTGGGTTCCTCCGCTCTTGCCCGATACCGAGCTTGGTCTGCCCTCAACTTGGGGCTAGCCAAGTGAAACCTGCTCTCAGACAGTCCACCCGATGTTGGTCCACTCCCACTTTGCCATGTAATCGAAGGATCCACTCCAGGTGCCCATGGCTGCCAGGAAGGAGCATCCCTAAAACTTGCTTCCCCAAACCGCTCCCTCAAAATATCCATTGTAGTCACTCCAGGGCCAGTAGAATAACTCCAGTCTCCCTCCTCGTCCTCAGCCCATTGTCTCTCTCTCCAGCCTTGAAATTGGGCTCCCAAAGGGGGGGTGTAGGCACCAGAAAGCCTAGTTTTCCCAACAAGGCTGAACTATGCCACCAGTGTCCTGAGGAGGTTTGGGTAGTTCCGCCTCCCATGGCTTCCTCGCTGTCAGGCTTTTCCTCTGCCCGAACCTCCCACTGCTTAGGACAGACCACCAGCTGTTCACATTCCACCTTCGCCTCCGCTTCGTTCTCATTCCCATCAGCCGCCTCTAGATCCAGCACTGTTGCTCCATCCATTGTACTCTCCACCATCCTTCACGCTGGCCCCACTCACCGTCGACTGTGATTATAAAGGAACTCCGACTTTCTCTCAGTGTCTAGGGAACCGCTTGTGCTTCCTTGGATAATGCACTGCACACACAAGAGGAACGGTGAACAAAACCTGGTTTAATCAAAGATACTCTGCAGTTTACAGTAAATGCTGGAGCCACTAGGCTAGGGTAAAGTTGGAGTTGTTCCCTTGATCCGCCCTCTTGGTTTTATAAGGCGTGTGAGTGTGCCTTGTCAGCCACCAGGTAATCATTCTCAGCTGCAGGGATGTTTAAACCCGCTGCTCACTTGCCCTCCTCCACTTGCGAACCGATGATGTCATCAGGGCTGTTCTGCCAATCACCAGCTGTCTGAAACCTCCCGTTACCGTGTCCCGTCTACACCCATCACCACCACTGTGCACGTAAGAGCCTAGTCGTATCACCACCCTTCCCCATCCCCATTGGGAACATCAATGCTGTGGTCTCATCCTGGAATTCCGCTGCTAATCCTCCCCCCCCCATCATGGCCTCTCACATATGGCGTTGTGTCGAGGGATACTTGACGCTCAACAACAACTTGGTTCTTTGTTTTGGAAAATTGTGAACTTCACAGATAACAACCGTGAAAAATTTGTGGAGGAGGTTTTTCTTGTCTACAAGAGGTTTGACTTTTGGAGGAATAAAAAAAGAAATAGAAGGGAACACAACAGAACTTGTATAATTGGAATAATTATTTGACTTGGAGAATGGAAGTAAGAGAAATAACTATAATGTTGCATAAAGGAAAAAAAGTCCAGGATATAAAAATTGAAATGGAGTATATATGAGTGGACAAGAAAATGAAGATGGAGAAATAAGACATAGAAGTGGAAAATAAAGAAGATAAAGACATTGTGATTAAATATGAATAAATAATTGAACATGTGAATATTAATAATAAAGAGGTCTATAGAGATTATATTGAGATTAACAATAACATAATGATGATTACATGGGGATTAACGGTGAATGATAAAAAAAATAAAAGGTTGGAAAATATTAAGGAAATTAAAAAAGTCCAGGACTTGGATTTATAAAATGACTATACTGAGATTAATAAATATGAGAAGAAATACAGTCAGGTCCAGAAATATTGGGACATTGACACAATTCTAATATCTTTGGCTCTATACACCACCACAATGGAGTTGGAATGAAACAAATACAATGTGCGTTAACTGCAGACTGTCAGCTTTAATTTGAGGGTATGTACATCCAATTCAGGTGAACAGTGTAGGACTTACAGCAGTTTGTATATGTGCCTCCCACTTGTTAAGGGACCAAAAGTAATGGGACAATTGGCTTCTCAGTTGTTCCATGGCCAAGTGTGTGATATTCCCTCAATACCCCAATTACAATGTGCAGATAAAAGGCCCAGAGTTCATTTCAAGTGTGCTATTTGCATTTGGAATCTGTTGCTGTCAACTCTCAAGATGAGATCCAAAGAGCTGTCACTATCAGTGAAGCAAGCCATCATTAGGCTGAAGAAACAAAACAAACCCATCAGAGAGATAGCAAGAACATTAGGCGTGGCCAAAACAACTGTTTGAAACATTCTCAAAAAGAAGGAATGCACCGGTGAGCTCAGCAACACCAAAAGACCTGGGAGACCATGGAAAACAAGTGTGGTGGATGACCAAAGAATTCTTTCCCTGGTGAAGAAAACACCCTTCACAACAGTTGGCCAGATCAAGAACACTCTCCAGGAGGTAGGTGTAAGTGTGTCAAAGTCAACAATCAAGAGAAGATTTCACCAGAGTGAATACAGAGGGTTCACCACAAGATGTAAACCATTGGTGAGCCTCAAAAACAGGAAGGCCAGATTAGAGTGTGCCAAACAACATCTAACAAAGCCTTCACAGTTCTGGAACAAGATCCTATGGACAGATGAGACCAAGATCAACTTGTACCAGAGTGATGGGAAGAGAAGAATATGGAGAAGGAAAGGAATTGCTCATGATCCTAAGCATACCACCTCATCAGTGAAGCATGGTGGTGGTAGTGTCATGGTGTGGGCATGTATGGCTGCCAATGGAACTGGTTCTCTTGTATTTATTGATGATGTGACTGCTGACAAAAGCAGCAGGATGAATTCTGAAGTGTTTTGGGCAATATTATCTGCTCACATTCAGCCAAATGCTGCAGAACTCATTGTACGGCGCTTCACAGTGAAGATGGACAATGACCCAAAGCATACTGCAAAAGCAACCAAAGAGTTTTTGAAGGGACAGAAGTGGAATGTTATGCAATGGCCAAGTCAATCACCTGACCTGAATCCCATTGAGCATGCATTTCACTTGCTGAAGACAAAACTGAAGGGAAAATGCCCCAAGAACAAGCAGGAACTGAAGACAGTTGCAGTAGAGGCCTGGCAGAGCATCACCAGGGATGAAACCCAGCATCTGGTGATGTCTATGCATTCCAGACGTCAGGCTGTGATTGACTGCAAAGGATTTGCAACCAAGTATTAAGAAGGGAAAGTTTGATTTATGATTATTATTCTGTCCCATTACTTTTGGTCCCTTAACAAGTGGAAGGCACATATGCAAACTGCTGTAAGTCCTACACCGTTCACCTGAGTTGGATGTACATACCCTCAAATTAAAGCTGACAGTCTGTAGTTAACGCACATTGTGTTTGTTTCATTCCAACTCCATTGTGGTGGTGTATAGAGCCAAAGATGTTAGAATTGTGTCGATGTCCCAATATTTCTGGACCTGACTGTATGTCACAGACATTTAGAAATGAAATAGGGATTGAAGCTAAAATATATGTAAATTAGACTATATTAAAAGAAAATATAGCAATGGACATAATGAACCAATTTTTTATTAAGATGTTAGAAGGTACTACTTGAGAAAATTGATGGTTATAATAATTGGGATATTGTTTAAATACCTATAACAATTGTTATAATTTGAATACTTTTAATAATATATTTACAAAAGTTAAAGATGACTATGCTGGGATTAATAGTGAGAAAAATAAAGATGATCACACTGGGATTAACAGTGGAACAAAGGTGAGTACACTGGGATTAACAGTGGAAGGATAAAAGAAAAGATTAAATTAGAAAATTGACAGCTACAATAATTGGGATATTGCTTAAATATGTATAACAATTGTGATAATTTGAACATTTTTTACTTAAGTAAAAAAGAAAAGAAATTTGAAACAATATATGATTATGATTTATAAAGAAAAAATACTTAATTGGTGTTATATAAATGATATGGTTTAATAGATAGAATTTGGGATTGTTGCAATATTTTCAGGATCAGACTCAATAAATTATATAAGAGTTAAGAGTTCAAATATATTTTCTTTTATTTACATAAGGCATTCTATATTCACTGAATATTCACAGATAGAAGCAAAGAAGAGAGTGTGTGCAGCTCCTTATATATACAATGGGTGGAGCTAGGTATGGGAGTGGTGAAATATGAATACATTAAGAAGTGAAGAATAAATTAACCCCTGATATCCCGTTCATATACTATTTACATATTAGAGAATAAGGCATTTACATGTGACAAATCCCCCTCTAAATGCCGATTCGATATGCTACATTTATTACATTCAGATTCAGAACAATATAATACATATAACTTGGAAGTCAAGTATTTATGTTGTTTAGATGGCAAAGGCTTTGTCAATATGTCAGCTAATTGTTCTGATGTCTCACAATGCACTGCTTTAATAAATCCATCTTGAGATAATTGTCTCACATGTTTAAATTTTATGTCTATATGTCTAGATCTCTGTCCAATGGCGTCAGATCTAGATATTTCAATGGCTGCTTTATTGTCTTCATGCATGACAAAAGGTAGAGCAGGTTTTTTCCAAACATCAGAAATTAGATCATTAAACCATACAAGGTTATTTGCTGCTTTAGATAAACAAACATATTCCGCTTCTGTCGTTGAAGTGGCCACTAAATCTTGTTTGCCAGTGTACCAGTAAACTGGACAACCGTTTAGGAGAAATAAGTAACCAGATGTACTTTTTCTGCATGAAGTGTCTCCAGCCCAATCTGCATCTGCGTAACATGTGAGTTTCGGTTCCTTGACATTATTAGGTTCTAACATTAGGCAAAAATCTAAAGTATTTTTTAAATATCTTAATATTCTTTTAACAGCTTCCCAATGATACATTGTTGGTTTGCTGACATGTCTGGATAATAAATTGAGGGGTAAAGCGATATCAGGTCTTGTCCAATTAGAAATGTAAAGAAGTGAACCTATGATTGATCTATAGAACGTGTTATCTTTGAATTCAGGGGATGATTCATCAGCATTTCTTAGGAAATCAGTTTGCATTGGAGTGTCACAGGGTTTTGCATCTTTTAGATTACATTTGTTCAAAAGTTCTATGATCTTATCTTTCTGAGAAAGCTTGAATCCCCTTCTAGTTTTACTAATTTGAACACCAAGGTACTTATTTACTTTACCTAAGGATTTCAATGAGAAATGTTCATTTAACTTTGTTACAAATGTTTCTCTTCTTTCTTTATGTTTACCTATATATAAAATGTCGTCCACATAGATCAATACAAATTCTATGTAATCATTACCCTTTTTAACAAAGAAACAATTATCAGCAGTAGTAGCATTGAATTCCATAGTTTTAAGTACTTTCACTAAACAATCATACCATCGTTTACCAGATTGTTTTAACCCATATAGACTTTTGTTTAATAACCAAATCTCATTCTTATTTGTGTATTGACTGTGAGGTGCTCTTACATATATTTCCTTATCTAATTTTGCGTGTAAATACGCAGTCTGTATGTCATACTGGAATACATCGAGATTGAGTGCTGATGCTACAACTAGAGCCGTTTTGACACTTTCAGTTCTTACTGTGGGGGAGTATGTGTCAGTATAGTCCTCTGGATATTTCTGTGCATAACCTTGTGCAACTAATCTAGCTTTGTATAGAGTATTGCCTCCCTCTAAATTTTTAATTTTATATATCCACCTAGTGCCAATAATTGTTTTGTCTTTTGGTGCAATTGCAGGTGTAAATACATTTAATCTTTGTAAACTTTCCATCTCTTTTGCCATTGCTAATTCCCACTTTTCTTTTTCTTTAGGAGGAAGTTTTAACACTTCCTCATATGTGTTAGGTGTCGTAGATTCTCCATCCATATGCATTATATAATCTTTGTATTTGTTTGGCATTTGGTTTCTAGTGTTTCTAATTGTTTTCTCAGGTTTACTATTATTGTCATGCAAATATCTTGCTTCCTTTTTTGTTAATGTATCTGTCTTTATTTTGAGTTGACTGTTTGTCCATGTCTTAGTTTTGTTTCTATGTTTGTTGTCATTTTGCTTTTCTACAGTTCTTTTCTCTTGGGATTTTGTATCTGTGTTGTTGCTTGGGAATATTTCATTAAGATGTATTTTAGACCAGTTGGCCTGTTCATGAAACACAGCTGTTCTGGAAACTACAAATTTGTTATTATTATCAATGAATCTGTATCCTTTTGTACCTGTCTCATATCCCATAAATCTAAGTCTTCTAGACACATTTTCTCCCTTTCTTCTTAATTGTTTAGGTATGTGTACGTCTGCGGTGACTCCAAATATGTGCATGTGCGCTATTTTTGGTTTCCTATTATACATCACTTCATATGGTGTCTTATTTATAATGCTGGACCAGGTTCTATTTTGTGTGTAATTGGAATATTGTAGGGCTTCTGACCAGAATTGTTTGCTTAAGCCAGCATCTTCCAATGTGCATCTAATCATGGTTTGTAATGTTGAGTTCTTCCTCTCTACAATTCCGTTCTGGAACGCGGAAAATGGACTAGATGTGTAATGTAACATTCCTTTGTCCTTCAGCCATTGGGAGAATTCCTTAGACATGAATTCACATCCCCTATCTGTCATTATTTGTTTTATTTTGATATTGTGTTGTGTTTCTACGCGTTTGTAAAACTCTTTAAATTTTTGAAAGGTTTCATCTTTGTGTTTTAATGTGTAAACAAATCCATAGTGACTATAGTCATCCACAATAGTTAAGAAGTAACGTTTTTTATAAATGATTGATGGAGTTAGTGGACCAACCAGGTCCATGTGTACTAAATCAAAAATTTTGTTAGTTGACCTTGTTGATTTTCTAGGCCTGGGACTAGTTTTTAGTTTTGTAGATTTACATACTGAGCATTCCAAATAGTTTTCACAATTTTTTATTTTAACACCTTCTGCGTGTTCAGTCATTTTCTGTACTACAGGAAAACTGGCATGTCCTAACTTCCTATGTAAGACATGAGCACACTCATCATGAATTGGCTTACCTATTTTTGGTTTTTTCTCATTATGTGCATCCTTGTTATCATGAGCTATTTTACATTCATCATTGTCACTGTTGCTAATGTTTCCATTATCTGGTTCAATACAATCTTCCATATTTGAATCAATGTTGTGTAACCATTTCTCCTTAGTTATTAAATAAGGTAGGCCTCCTTTAATCATTACTGTACCTATATCTGTTTTATTTTTCTCCAAAGTTGCTTTTCCTTTTGAAAACACAATATTAATATCAGAATCTCTGCTTAGTTTTATGGCACTTAATATGTTATGAGGTATCTCAGGTATCAGTAATACCCCCTCTATTTTTCCTAGACCAGGTAAGGTCACATTCCCTCTACCTAATACTTGGACCTTTTCTTGGTTAGCTACCTTTATTACAAATTTATCTTCTATAAATGAAGATAATATATTTTTATTATTAGTGGTATGATTGGTTGCTCCAGAATCAATAAGCCAATTATTATCCTCAGTTTGCTGTATGTTAGTGTTGTCTTGCTTGTTTAGTCCATTTAGTGAACCAGATTTTCTGTCCTTTGAATTATCTCTGCCCCCTCTATACTCTTTGTAATTTGGTGGGCTTCTATATCTATGTCTATCAATGGAAGACTGTCTATAGGTGTATTTGTTTCTGTGTTCTGACCTATGTCTTTCTTTTGTAATTTTGGGACAATCTCTTCTATTGTGTTCCCTGGATCCACAATTGTGGCATCTGAATGTTTCATTATATCTTTCTTGGAAAGCTACTTTTCTATATGATTTGTGTTCTATGTGATTGTTAGAGCGACTCTTCCTTGAATTGTCTTCAGCTATTAACTTATTGGATAGGCTTTCTATGGATAAGTATCCTAGATTGATTGTGTCTAAATGTGACATATAATTGTTCCATGATGGGTCAAGTGAGTTGATGATAACACTTTTCATTGTTTGGTCTGAAATCACCTCCCCCCTTAAATGCAGTTCAGCTCTTATTTTGTTTAAAGATATTAAATGTTCACTTATGGAAACCCCTGGTTTTATCCTAGAAGAAAAGAAATCTTTAGACATTCTTGTGGTGGTAGCTACACTATCACTGTGAAACAAATTGAACATGCATTGAATAATTTCTGAGACAGTCAGATTTTGCTTAATGCTGTGATACATGGCAGGAGATACACTAGAAATTAATAAGAAAAATGCTCTATGGTGTAAGCAGTCTAACTTTAAAGTCCAAGGTCTTTTGGGGGGATTAGTGATGAAAAACAGTAAGTTTTCTTTCATAAAGACAACCTGGAGCTGCTGATACCATTCTTGTAAATTAATGCCATCTATTCTCAGCTTTGGGAAGTCACTGGGCAAGTTTCCGACATTATTAGGTCCATTACTTACAACCGGAGGTAGTCCGTGGTCTTGTAAATGGTGGAAATTACAAAACGGCGTGGGAATGCTCGCGACGAGTCTGCAGGGTCCTTTCGGCAACTCATGTCTTCCCGGGCTGTCTGCGTAGTCTCGCGCATGCGCGTTGCTCATTTCGTTCCTGGAGTCGTCGTGAGAGGTTCTCGTCGTTGCGGCTCGCTCGTTCAGCTCCTCCTCAGATGAATCGGTCTCCGGCTCGATCTTAGGGGTTCTGACGATGGCGTTTGTTCTTTTTCTTCTCTTGAGAGCGTTGGTGCTTGCATCGGTCTGCGGTGTGGGACGGTATTTGCAGGGCTCTCTTGGTTCAGGCGTCGGTGCTCTCGTCGTCAGGATGGGAGCGGGTAGATTTTGAGACGTTGGCTTGCTCGTTCGTTTTCTGGTTGACTTTTTGGTAATTTTTAGTTTTGGTCCAAATGCAGCAAAAAGCGTCTTCATTGCTGACTTTATTTGAGTATCTGTTGAATCACCTTCACTTTCTGATTCTGATTCTTCTGAGGTGTTTGATTTTTCTTTTTCGTTTTCATTATCTAGTAGTGCCTTTCGCGCCAGAAGTTTTGAATCAAGTTTTCTGATTGGCTCTGCTTCGCTCACTCTGGAGGTCTGTTGAAACCAAGATGGCTGCCATTCAAAATTTTGCGCGGGATCACCGTTTTTCTTCTTTATAGCGTTCTTTTCTGTAGTCGTATCACTTACTATTTTTGAGTCTTTTGACTTTTCGGTAGCGATGTGCTTCTCTCTCGCTGCTCCGCTGTTTTTCAACATGTCTTGGAGGTTCGCGATGAGGCTTTCATCGTTTTTCTGGCTCTTTAACAGTTTTAATATTTCTGACCTGAGTTCGTTGTTTTCTATTTTAATTTCCTCTCGGTCATCATCTTCATCTATTATTTCTTGATCCGTTTCCATTTCTTTGCTGTATGCCCTGGTGTTGGGCCTATCTCTCTTAGACATATTTAAGTTTTTATTGAGTCAATTCAATAATAATAATAATAATAATAATAATTTTATTTCTATACCGCCCTTCTCCCGAAGGACTCAGGGCGGTGTACAGCCTATTTAAAAACACAAAAAACACGACAACAATTAAAATTTAAAATCATTAAATAATTAGGCTCCAATTAAAATCCCAGAAATTTAAAATACCCCAATTTAAAACATTATGTTAATAGCCCTGCCTGGCGGAACAACAGGGTCTTCAGAGCGCAGCGAAACACCCGGAGGTCGGAAATCTTTCGTATTTCGGGGGGCAATTCATTCCACAGGGCTGGAGCTCCCACAGAGAAGGCCCTCCCCCTGGGTGTCGCCAGCCGACATAACTTGGCTGATGGCACCCGGAGGAGACCCTCTCTGTGGGAGCGAACTGGTCGGTGGGAGGCTATTGGTGGCAGAAGTCGGTCTCGAAGGTACCCGGGTCCTATGCCATGGAGCGCTTTAAAGGTGGTAACCAACACCTTGAATCGCACCCGGAAGACCACTGGGAGCCAGTGCAGCTCGCGCAGGAGGGGTGTCACATGGGCACAACGGGTTGCACCCATAACCACCCGCGCGGCCGCATTCTGGACCAGTTGGAGCCTCCGAGTGCTCTTCAAGGGGAGCCCCATGTAGAGAGCATTACAATAGTCCAACCGGGAGGTGACAAGGGCGTGAGTGACCGTGCGCAAGGCGTCCTGATCCAGAAAGGGCTGCAACTGGCGAATCAGGCGAACCTGATAAAAGGCCCCCCTGGCCACGGCCGTCATATGCTCTTCTAAAGACAGCCGTGCGTCCAGGAGGACACCCAGATTGCGAGCCCTCTCTGTGGGGGGCAACCATCCTCTGCTACCAGCTTGTTGCAATATTTTCAGGATCAGACTCAATAAATTATATAAGAGTTAAGAGTTCAAATATATTTTCTTTTATTTACATAAGGCATTCTATATTCACTGAATATTCACAGATAGAAGCAAAGAAGAGAGTGTGTGCAGCTCCTTATATATACAATGGGTGGAGCTAGGTATGGGAGTGGTGAAATATGAATACATTAAGAAGTGAAGAATAAATTAACCCCTGATATCCCGTTCATATACTATTTACATATTAGAGAATAAGGCATTTACATGTGACAGGGATAATTGGGAAATTGCATTAAATAGCATTATTTGAACTAAGAACTATGTTTAAATGTTAAATTGCTATATTTTTAAGATTAAAGATAAGATTTAAATTTGATAAAGTAATAATGGAATAAAGAGTTAATGAGCATTAAGAAATATAAATATGTTTGAACTGTATTGAAATGTATTATGAGTTATTAATTGAATTAAGATTTAAGGTGGGTTAATAGAAGGGTAATTGTTTTGATTAAGTAAATATGTGTTAATTTTTTTTTTAAGATGGTATTAGTTGAATATGTGATTTAAGATTAAGAAATAAGTGTTATGGCAAAATAGAATAGATAAAATTTTGTTAAAGATGACAAAAAATTGAACAAATTGATGACCGGATCAAAGCTCTGTTCTGAAAAGATGTAATTTATATGTTTGGAAAAAAAAATAAAAAAAACTTTTTGCAAAAAAAAGAAGAAGGAAACAAGTTGTGAAATAAACAAAAGAAAAAAAATGT
Organism: Pituophis catenifer annectens; assembly: GCF_029215685.1. NCBI lineage: Eukaryota > Metazoa > Chordata > Lepidosauria > Squamata > Colubridae > Pituophis > Pituophis catenifer. The sequence goes on from NW_027256885.1 coordinate 81,108,465, forward strand.
CACCTTAACAAGACAAAGGAGGTTAGGCCTGAGCATTTGGAAAAAAAAACTCATGGTCCCAGCTAATCAACAAAGCAAGAACTTTTAGGAATAAAAAGGGGTCCTTAATCCTGCCTGCTTCTTGAGTTGACTTTGGATCCAGACTTGGCTGCTTCCATCCCTCTGGCTAGTGCCTGGCAGCCTAGTTGAGGATGTGTGTAAGAGTTTGTGTGTGCATGTGAGAAAGATGAAATACACATTGTAACCAGTAACGTTTTGCTGTTACTTTAAATTCACTAGGTCTCCATCGGGGTGAAATCCTACCAGTTCAGACTGGTTCAGTCAAACCAGTAGGGACGATTGGCATTGGTTTGCTGAACCAGTAGCAATCATCCCTGGTGGCCCCGCCCACGCCCGCTTGGTCGCCCGCTCACCCACTCGCCCGCTCACTGCTTCCGGCTCGCTCGCCGCTTCCGGCTGCTCAGCCCACCCATCCCACCCCTGCCCTATATAAGTTCCCTTTGACACACGGCCAAGCTACTCACTTCGTCGACGCTCGCTCGCTCAGATGCCTCACTCAGATGCCTCGCCAATGGCTGCTCACTCAGAGGTAAGCATTGCTGGTTGTGGCCTAGCGTGCTGCCCCCCCCCCATCCCCAGGCTCACTTAGTTTGCACAGCCACCAGGGATCAGTTGTGGCCTAGCGTGCCACCCCCCCCCAATTCCTGGGCTTGCCTGCTGGGCTAAGCCACCTTGGCCCAATCCCAGGCGGGCCTACCTAACTACCTACCTTCCTGCCTCCTGCTTGCTTACCTTCGCTCTTCAAACCAAATCCCGAGCCACTGGTCACAGAACGCTTGCCTTGCTTCGCTTGCTGCAATCCCACGGCTGCCACCTGCATCCATCTCACCGGCGAGCAACTGAATCGGCCTGCCTGCCTTGTGCCTTCAATTGGGTAAGTAAGTGGTTCGTTTCTTTTTGCTTTAAAAAAAATAGTTAATTGTTTTATTTTTACGAATTTTTTTTTTAAGAAATAGCCATATAAAATCTAGGAAGTTTTAGCTGCTTTTATATTTTTAGATTTGTGCAGCTTTCTGAGATTTTGTGTGTTTCTGTAGTGTTTCACACTCACTACACAAACACACAAAATCTCACAAAGCTGTATGTGACATTTTGTGTGTAAAGTGTGATAGTTGGTTTTTGAGCTCTCTGTGGCTCTGCGAGGTTCCTGCTTGTTGCAGGGGCCATTTTGTGTGAAGTCCAGCTGCTTTTGCACTGTGTGTGAGTCAGCTGTGTAGCTTTTGTGTTATTTTTGTGCAAAGTGTGATAGTTGGTTTTTGAGCTCTCTGTGGCTCTGTGAGGTTCCTGCTTGTTGCAGGGACAATTTTGTGTGCTTTTACATTGTGTGGTTGGGAGTCACTAGTCCTCATCTTACAAAGCACCTTTTTTTCCCTTTTGCAGTAGCAACCTTTAACAGGAAGGATGAAAAGGCAACAGACTTTAGGACTTCCGGTTTGGCGTCGCGGGGATGCAGTCGGGGAAATGGCAGGGCTCTGATGAGCCCCGCCAAAACCCCGACTGGCTAACCACCGCTGACAGTTCTGCAGACCTACCCTGTCTTGAAGGGACAGGGGAAAAGAGAGGGACCCCTTGGGCAGCCGAGAGGAACGGGCAAGTTCCTCGGAGGCTGGAGGTAACCCTCTAAGTCAGCGGCGGGGGACGGCAGCCATGGCGGCTGCCTCAAGACTGCGACAGATCGGGACAAACAAAGTGCAGGAGGAAGGAAGAAAAGACAATGTGCTTCGGAGCCGGGTGAGTGACACCAGCCCAGGCGAGAACAACATGTTAAAGAGGATATTAATAAATAAGACCCCCAGCCTTACTTAGCGGCTGAAGATCTGAGGGGCTTGAAGATTTTGGGAAGAAAAAGGGTGGAAAGAAGTTTTAAACCCTTTAAGAACCTTATTTCACCACTGATTGATTGGAGGGAATTGCTTATTAACAGAGCTGGATATTTGAACTTTCTTGTTAAAATTGAAATGAACTTGAAAAGAGAAAAGTGAAATTAAGGATTTGCCACCTTTAAAAGACAGACAAAGAGATCAAACAGATTGCTACATAAATGTTTCAAAATGGCGTTTGAAGCTGTGACTAAGTGAAAGTGTTTATTGTGGTAACTTGTTCTTTTCTGAAAAGAACCATCTGACTTGTTACATATTGTGGATTGCCTTGAAAAGAACTATGGCTTTTTGAACTTTGGAGATTCCTATTCTGTCATTAGATGGCTACATAAAGAAAGAAGAAATACAATGTTTAATAAACTTTTAACTAACTAGCCCAGCAATAAAAGACTTGGCGCAGGACCAGAAGTGGAGAAGCTGATGTTTTACTGGAAACAGACTTTATAATAGAATTTAAAAGGATATGCAGAGTTTTAAGCGTGGAAGTATTGACTTTAAATTGAAATGCATATGGACAGATAAGGAAAAGAAGAAGCAAAATAGATAAATTGGATAGCAATGTTTGAATGTTTAATTGTTTAAATGGTTCAAAATTTAAATGAGTTTTAAATAAAAATAAGAAGTGTTCATGGTAAACAAAGATAGAAATTTTAAAAATAGAAATGGGAAGTAAAGGTGACTAAAAGTGATATGTTTATAAAAGCATAATTCATTGTAACATGCTTTAGTTTTAATTTGATAACAAAGTGGTGGATGATAATTATGATCAATTGTTAATGATTTTAGATTATGTATTAAGGTACACAGATGGAAGTTATAATTGTAATTGCACTTAATATATTTTGGAATAATTAATATTAAGAAATAAATGGGGAAACACCCTGGAAGAGTACAGTTGGAAATAATGGATTAATAGATAATATATGGAAAAAGAAATCTTTAATAAGTTAGTAGAATAGAAGTTGGAGTTAATGGAGGAGAATATGCTGAGAAATCAGCCAAATAATGAAATGCTGGAAATCAGCCAAATAATAGGTGGAGTTAAGGAGGAGAATGCTGTTAATCAGCCAAAAAACTAGGTGACAGACAGACAGCACTCCTTTCCAAGCCAAACTGGCTGACCTCCAGACCTCCAGCTCCCTGCCAGATGTATGGAGTGACTGGAGACACAGTCCAGACGCCATGGCGGAAAGCCAATTATCGGAAGAGAGCTTACTTCAAGCAACTGGAAAAGAGCCTATCTTAATTCCAGCCCGGTTGGATGCCACGGGGCCTCAACCCCCCCCCCTCCAGCAAAGCTGCGAGATGACCAAGTTCAGACAATCGCGTTACAAGCCAAGAAAAAAAAAGGTGACTATTGGTGGGTTTTGCCGAAAGCTGCATAGGCTGAATTCCCTTTCCTGAACGCTCAAGGTAAAGGGAAGCCCCTGAGTGAGTTGGGGAGGGCAGATTGGCTATGGGACTGGCAGCAAGCCAGACAGCAAAAAGCTTCAAAGAAGCCACCCGAGAGCCCCATAGATAAATTGAAGGAAGAATTTGACCGTGCAATTATTTGGGAGGAAGAGCCATCATGCAGGCCAAAGGAGAAAGGGGGGTCTGCTGAACTGAGAGGCTGTAGATCAAAGCACAGCCCTTCCCCCCCTTATAGCAGGAGGAGAGGAAGCCCAGAGGTGCATCCATGGGTCCCCCCCTCCCCACACACAGCAAGCGGAGCAGCCTAGGCCAGGCACCATCTCCCTGCCCTCGAATGAGAGATGAGGAAGAGTACCGGGGGCACCGAGGGCAGACTCACAGAGCCCCGCAGTGGGAGGAGAGGGCACCAAGGGAGGACCCACCCTGGTTCAGAGGAAAGTTCGATGGCGATCCAGACCAGCTAGCGCAATTCCTCGACACAGCTGAGATCTACATCAAGCGCTATAGACACCTCTACCCATTCCCCAGAGCCCTAGTCAGTGCCATTTCAGAAGGGCTGGAGGGAGAAGCAAGAAGCTGGTCAGCAGCCCTCTACAAGAATAGGGCCCCCCAACTGCAAGATGTAGATGGGTTCTTACAACTACTCCGAGCCCGTTTCGAGAAGGCAGGGGAGGACCCCTATGTGGAGGACGAGCTCAGGAACCTAATGCAGAAGGGGAGGCCCATCAAAGAGCACATCCGTGAATTCAGGAGGGTCATTGGCACCTTACCTCCCTTACCAGAGCGACTACTAGTATATTTCTTCAGAACAAGCCTAGACAAGTGAATCGCCCAAGTGACCGCTTATTGGGACATCCCAAACCGACTCTCCGAATGGTTCCGGGTTGTTAAGGATATTGATGTTGTGTTACCAACCAGCAGAGTAAATGCACAAGGAAATGTTGCTGAGAGCGATGAATAAGAGTTATGCAAACTG